>NW_009951958.1:5085717-5138127 GCF_000747805.2 Chaetura pelagica
TTCCCTACAAACTAGTTGTTTTCTTCTCCTTGCCAATCACTCACTTGCACCTGGGGCTTTCCAGGTTTCTAAATCTCCCTGTCTCATACCTTCACTGCTGGTGCTAAGACATCTGCTTTTGCCTCCTTCAAAGCTCATACTGTGATCATGAAGGTGGAAAGTGACTGTTTCTCTTGTGGTGGCTGGTGAAGGGTCCTGTACATTCATCTTTTTCTTTTCTCTGGTTCCTTCTCTACAGTCTCCTTTCGGCCTGCTTCAGGAGTGAACTCACGGACTCAAGGAGAGACCCTCCCAAACAGACCGATGCCATCCTAAAACATTCCAGCCCCCCAGACCCATCAGTATATCCATAAACTGAGCTGGTGGGGTCACTTTGCCCAGCTGGTGGGACTAGGAACAGTGGGGCAAACACGGCCTGATAGCAACAGAGTAAATAGTGAGAGTAATCTCCTGAAGGGACTCAAACTTTGCAGAAACAACAGAGACTTCTACAGACCTCTTAGCTGTAGCTCATAGCATTGGGAGGTCAGGAACCACAATGTCGTCTGTCTCGGTGTAACGTTTTCTCCTGGTTTTGTAACCTGTTGATACTCTTTCCTGGTATTTCTGTATTTGTGAAACTCGGGAGGGTTTCTCTGAGCAGGTCTCAATTTTAAAAATGCCTCTTGTCTTGTTTAAATTAAAAATGTGTTTGTGGGCTGGGGGGATGGAAGAGGATTGGGTGTGCTTAAACAGTCTGTGATAGTCAATTTGGCCTGTTTGAATGCTGGTCATGCAGTAGTGGTGGAATTAGAGAAAATATTTGCACTGCTGGACAGAGGGAGGTAATAATTATATGAATTGGCACTGGTAAGAATTTATTATTTTTTTCCTGTAGAAATACCCACTACTTTGGCATCACAAATTGTTTCCTCTTACTTGTAATGATAAAGGGTCTGATCTAAAATAGATAAAAACTGTAGGGAAGAGTGGGTTACTTAGACTTTGCACCAACACAGCTGGCCTTAATCCAGCTTAGCTGCACTTGGAAAAGTCCCTTCTGTGGGTTCAATCCATCTGGTGGGCTAAAATGCACAAGGTGAACGTGAGGCTGGAGTCTTTCTGCGTAATGACATCCATGTGTGTCCAGTGTCCCTGTGAAAGGGTGTCAGAGCTTGCCCTTTTCCTTGCAGATGTTCAGCAGTTTTAGATGTTGCTTTAGAGTATTCATCAACCCTACTGTGTTTTACTCTATCACTGCAAACCTCACAGATGAAAAGAAAGCAATGCCAGCATATTTTGCAGCTGACTCACCCAAGTGGCCTCAGGCAATGCCCACCTTGTCCTGCAACCAGTGGCTTTAGCTTATTATGTCTGTGAAGTGCATCCTGACTTAGTAATTCCTATACAGGAGACCATTTCTTAGCCACGACTTGAAATCCTCCCACTGCTTGTATCTAACTCTACCTCTGAAGGTCATTTGTATGGGGCTTGACAAGCTGAATTTGAACACTTTGGAACTTCATCTTTTGATGAAGTGTCAAGCCCAGACCAGCACAAAGGAGGAATGATCAACAGGCAAGTAACACACCATAGAATTAACCTGGCATTGCTGAGTGTGGCAGTAGCTGCAGATGTTGATGATGAGGGAGGAGCCGGTTGAGGGTGGGCATAATGCCTGCAGTGGGGAGGTACCCAAGCATCCTTGCATAAAGAACAACCACTGATGCTGGTAGACAAATGTCCTTCAACCCATGTTCTCAAGAAGTGACATCTCTTCTGAGGAACCCTCCAATGTTGACAGCTGCAGGAGAGATGTGAAGAAGTTACTGAAGGTACGCCAGGAACGGTGCTCACTGTGGGCTGAGGGAGCAGCTGAGGAACAGAGCTCAGTTGCAGTGCCGGTGGTCAGCAGCCCCTGAGAAACACAGGGGGCTGGATCAACACAGATGGGGACCTGTGTGCCTTCAGTCCAGTCCATCTTGGATTTAATTGGAGCAAGTGCCTACCCAGCTCTGACACGCTCGTGGTTAGTCACAGATGGAGGAGAAGGTGCCTCCCAAATGCAGAGTGGGCCTCTTGGCCACCCACCAAGGAAAAAAGCCTGATGCAGTGAGAGAAGACTCTTATCAGAACATCACATTATCTGCTTCCAGGCAGCAGAGCTGTGATCTGAGCAGGTGATGACTCGTACTAACATCTCCTTTGAGAGCCATATCCCATCTCTGGATATCTCCATCATTGTCTTAGCAAGACTTGTTCTGCTATAGCAGTGTGGGGGAGGGCTGATCAATAGGAGTCTGAAAAATTGTGATTAAGTATAAATAATAATGAATTAAAAATTAGTGACTCAGTTTCAGCTCTACCATCACTCCTTGTATAAAGTTCACAATCAAGTGCCTCTTTACTTCACTTGGTAACTCTAGGAAGTACTTTGACATCACAAAGCAGATAAATATTGCTCTGTACCTTTTTTGGGGGGAGAAGAAAGGCATTACCATTACTGTCCCTGTGAGAGGTAGGAATCTAAACTGTAAATGCAGCCCACACGCAAGATTATGCTTGGCACTGTCAGTGTGTCTTTCTAGTGAAGGTTTATTCCTGGGAACTTGGTCTTGTCTGCTTGTGGCTGGCGCTACAGAAATGCTGCAACAGGGACACACTGGTCTGTATCTAGAGCTCTGCTCCAGGGCCTGTCCACGAGTATGTTTGAGGAGACAGCCCACCAGAAGATACAAGGCACAGTGGAAGATGTCCTTGCCAATGGCAGGGGGGGTGGAACTAGATGATCTTTAAAATCCCTTCCAACTCAAATTGATCTATTATGATTCTATGTTACGCACCTTGCAACAGGAGATTCCAACTCCTGCTCCAGTTCATCATCTCCTCCAGATCATCATCTGGTCTGACCTGTAGGAAATATCTTGTAGCATGATAGGCAATACAGCACCTGGGACTTCACCAAATCAGAATGTAAATTATTTGGATCCCACTATCCTCTGGAAAGGCTTTCCAATTTGTTCTCCTTACATATAAGAGGATGGTGATTATACAGGTGGTATTAATGGTGACTTGATTTTCTCTCCAGATACTAGGATAATAACCTGAAACTGGAAGCAGTTGGAGTTGCTTCATAGTCTGTCTTCTGCAGATAAAAGTTTTTCCCAGCTGTCCTTGCTTCTTTGCCATCTTCAGATGGGTTCAGAAGAAAAAAGCCTTTTCCTTCTAAGGAATAACCAAGTAGAATAATTGGGCCTTATCAGTTAGGTCCTATCAGTCTGTGTCAACTAGTTGATATGTATCCACTCCCTGTATTACAGCTCCGTTCCCTGGAGAGATTGCATCCACTGCCTGCCTTGGGAAATTCCCATATCTGAAATCTAAGGAGAGTCATTATTGCCACCCTTGTCCCTGTACTGTAGTTGCTGTCTGCCTAGTGACCACCAGGACTTCTCTCCATGCTCCCAGTTAGTTACCAAGCCTACAAACCACTTGTGTGGTTGAAAAGATGCACTATTGCTTTCTTTGGAATAGCATCTGGTTGAGATGTGCTTTTTAGTGTTCTGCTTCATGGATCTTCAGAGTGGATGAGTGCTGCTGAGCAGCATCTGTGTCACTTGTGTGCCCTTACTAGACTATATCAGTGGCATCCCAGTGTTACGCAGCCCTTACTGGGAAACCTTGTCTGAAAAAACATTGCTAATGGGCATGCTGCCCATGTGTGAACTTGGGATGTGATCCTTTTTGTACTTGCTGTGGCTAATGTAAGGAAAGGCAGGCCCAGAACTGGACAGCTTCGATTCCACTTGGGTCTCTCTGGGATAGCAAACTGGGCACAGAGCCTTGGGTGAAATCTTAAGTTCACTGAGCCTGAGCTGCCCTATTCTTGCACTTAATGAGCCTTAGATGTCATTTGCATTAAGATTGCTTACATGATGATGTTTTCATCTAATGTGAGTGAGTACTCTAGGACTTGTCTACTGAATCAGGTAATTGGTCTATCCAAGCAGTTTCCTACATCTGGTGAAGGGCTGATAACAAGGGAGCTGGGAAAGCATAGAATTAGACAAGACAGCTTGTGAACGGAACTGTGCTTTGTATGTGGGAGAAGAAGGAAGTTCCTTCCTGACCTCTTGAGATGATCAGTATATGCCTTGAAGCAGGAGAGGTGATTGCCCTCATATGAGCTTGCATAACTGAAATACTATTGGCTAAATAATTATATAGCCTCTTGAAGAGAGAAAAATCAGTTGTGGAATGTGACTCAGTGCCTTTTGTATCAGACTGTTCCAAGAAGTATAATAGTCTCTTAATTGAAGTCCTTATACCTTGATATTAAAATGCTTTTCATTGGCATTGATATCAAAGAAATGTTAATGCTCCTACTTCTAATCTATCTTGGGACATAGTATCATTTTAATGAAAATCACTGTGCATGACATTCGTATAATACCTGTTTAAAAAAAATGAGAAAAAAGCAATATATTTTAAATGAATCCTCAAACACCATGTAGTCCGTGTGTTTAATACCAAAAAACATTTTCTTGTGTTTCTGAGGCTGTTGCTATATCAATGTGTGATGTTAATTTTAAATAAAATTTTGCATCTTGGTTTATCTTGGGACTTTTCTTTGGCTAGTTGGCTTTCCCTAGACCTTTTATGTGTTTGCTCACGTGATGGAATAGTTTAGTTGAAACAAGTGTGGGTATGAAGATAAATGCTTTTGTTTCTTGTTTTATTCACTTGATCTTGATTTTCTTGATTCTTATGAGTATGAATGAGGCAAGAATGGAGTCCTTAAGCTATATGTTAAAGTATGCATTTCTTTTCTATAGTGTAGGGTGCTTCAGGTTGTCTTGTGTTGGCTTTTTTTTTTTTTTTTTTTAACTCTTCAAAGTATTTTCTAGTCTCCTAACTGTCTTTGCTGAGACCACTGTTGGTGGTGGAAAGGGCAGAGTTAGGCTCACTACTGGCATCCTTGGAGAATCTTGGTTTTGTAGCAACAGGCATCCTTTTAAAAACAGCAATAACAAAAAGCTTCTAGTTGTGAGCTCTCTGAATAAAATCTGTCCTAACCTTAAGCAATGCAACTAAATCCTTTTTGGAAAGTCTTTGTTGATTTAATTTGAAATTTCACTATGTATGTGGTCGCCTCCTCACTTGTATATCATGCAGATTTTACCCTAAGAGACTACCCGGGTGTGTATTAATTTCAGCTGAAGCTCAGTTAGGATAGGTGCCTGAACCTGTTACATAGAAATACTAATTCTGGTCCTAAATCCAGAAACCTCTAAGGTTAAGGGTGGTGTCAACCTGACTTGAATTTCGTGGCTGGCCTCAACTTTTATAATTGGTGAATTGAAACCTCAGATCTGAATCGTTCCCAGAAAAGTTTGGTCTGAGCTTCATGGCTTGGTTTCACTTCCCCTTGGGAGTTGCTGCCATCGTTAATATTAATTTGTGAAGCTTCTTGTGCTTTCCACTTCCTTGAGTCTATGAAGTTTGCTGGATCTTGTCCTGCATCTTCACTGCCAAAGGACAGTTCACACCCTTCTGCACCTCCTGTAATTGTGCAATTAGGTAACATTTCTTCAGGGCCTTAGATACTCCAGCAGGTTAGCATGGATGTTTTCTCCACCCAGTGCTGCAAATCATAAAAGTGCAGGAAGCTGGAGACAATGTAATTGTTTGAAACTTGACCTTGAGTGCTGAAGGTTTTAATAAATTAACTAGGAATAAGCCTTTTCTTTCCTTTATTATTTGAAGTAATAGCTCTTCTCTTTGCATAGAAGGAAAGCCAGTTCCCAGGAATTGGTGTAACCAGTTATATCCAGAAAAACAAGTTTTCCCAAAGGGAAGTAAGATGGGAATGTGCCCTTGCGCATTCACCACGGCGTCACCACGATGTGGCCAAAGAAGTGCTGGGCTCTGGCGAGCTGGGCAACCTGTGATCTGCTGGGTGAGCGCGGCTTGCCAGGGTACCTCGTGTCTGCTTCCCCAGCACCTCTGCCTGCTCTTGCAAACACCCCTGGTGTCGGTGAAAGAAAAACCTGCTCCCCTGTGGCATGGCAATGCTGTGCCAATTGTGCTGTTGGGCCTGCTTTAATGATCATTTTCTGCATATCCCAGCTAAGACCCCACTCCAGATGGGATGCCGCAGCCGTAACTCGATCTGGGAACTGGGCTGCTGTTCAGAAGCAGTCTGGTCTTCACACTCCAGATCACTTACGAGGGAGAATTGCAGCTGGGACCCTCAGGGCTGGGGAAGGGGAGCTTGCCAGCAAGCTTCTCTGGCCCAGTTCATGGATATGCTAGATGGAGTTTAGGGCTGTCTGGACTTGAGGGAGGTTTGTTGTTATCCAATAGTAGTAGGAATCTGATACTCTGCAAGCTGCCTGCAGCGTCTGGATACCAGGTTCTCCTTAACACCAGCAAAAGTTGTGTGTCAGTGTTCCAGGCAGCTCTGACCATCTCACTAGTGGTTCCTAAGGTGTATGGAGTCTTGTCTTGAGCAAAGAGCCTCTAGCTATTCTATATACACCTGATTATATTAATAACTAGGAATTTTTGAGAAACCAAGGTGATAAGTGTACCCTGATCTGAAAATTCTTTCTGCAGTCAGATTAGGATGGTTTGAGATAGCTTTGTCAGTTCTTGTTCCTGTGAAAAAGCCTTTGACCACAATAAGTGTTTAACTTTAAAATACTGTTTTCGAGTTTTGGCAGCTGTTTGCTGGCTTTGGTTGTCTTCAACTGAAAGACTTACATAGAAACTTTTCATTAAATAAAAAAATTTGAACTGATAGTTCCCTTTGAAAGTTTCCCTTTATCAGTATTTCACCTTTTTTTTTTTTTTTAATTGCCGAGAATATCTGGGAAACTACTTATTTCCTGTTGACTCTGTCACCAGTAATCTTAATCTGGAATACTCCCATGGTTTCACTAGAAGTAGCTCACCACTGCCACAGAGAAAAACTTTAGCTCCTTGGATGGGCACCCTTAGCAACCAATTTCTATGATTCCTGTCCTAACACCTCCTTGGTTTGCAGGACCTCCATGCAGTCGCAGTCTTCCTACGGCTCCAACTCTCCACCACTCAGCAAAATGAACAGCATGAACAAGCTGCCCTCGGTCAGCCAGCTCATCAACCCCCAGCAGCGCAATGCCCTGACCCCAACCACCATCCCTGACGGCATGGGAACCAACAGTAAGAAACCTTTGCTCCTTCTTCTGCACTGTATGCCCATCCCACTAATGTAGAGAAGGAGATTTCGCATCTCCAAGTGGCTAGTGTTAGTCCAGAGTGCTTGGAGTCATTCATGGTAGCAGCACTGGGAATCTGCAGAGCCAAGTATTTCTTGCTGCTGTGCCACGGGGCAAGTCACCTGCTTTCTCCAAGCTTCAGCATCTTGCTCTGAGCCTTACAGGGGTGAACAGAGCTACTTCTTGCTGCAGATCTTGCTGGCTGCACTGTCATCTGTCTTTCAAGGCTTGTTGTCTCCTCCTTTCCCAGCAGAAGAGATGCAAATGTTAGCAGACTTTCCCCCCTGGGTTCAATTAAGACACTTCTTAGTTTCAAAGGAAATGCCTGCACCTCACAGCTCTGTAACCTGCTTCCTTCTGGCTGCTGAAGAGTGCCCAGCAACCTTGTAAATCCAGGATGACAGACATGGTTCTGGGGGCTTAGTTTTGTTGGTTGTGGTGGTGTTTTTTTATTTCAGAAGCACTGGGCTCTTGCCCACACCTGTTGCTGATCCCCTTCGGGTTCTCTCAGTGTCTGAAAACAAAGCTGTTTGCCTTCTGTATTGGGTTACTCTGCTGGCTCTGTCCTGCTCCTTTCCTGCAGCAGGGGCAGCCAAGAGGTCCATGGTTTGCTCAGGTTTCTACCCAGCCTGTTTGCAAGGGAAAGTGACACGGTGGCAGCACCACCGGCAGTTGCTCTGGTGAGGGCAGAGCTCCTGGAGGGCTCTCTGTCATCTGGCCCTTGTGTGGGCATTGTGACCCTGCTGAAAATTTCCTGTGAACTCGCTCTGTGTGGTGCTTTGCAGGGGATTTCTGGCTGCTCCAACTATGGGTGCTGTCCCTTGATGCCTTGCTGGGGTGAAGCAGGGGTTCAGGGACGCCTGGGTAACCATGTGCTCCTCCTTCTTCTCTCCTCCAGTTCCCATGATGGGCACCCACATGGCCATGACCAGCGACATCAATGGCCTCAGCCCTACGCAGGCGCTGCCTCCTCCCCTCTCCATGCCTTCAACATCCCACTGCACCCCCCCTCCTCCGTACCCCACAGACTGCAGCATCGTCAGGTGAGCGGGAGCAGCCTTCCCAGCACACGTTTCCCACTGTGGGGAGCAGAGGCCTCGTGTCAGGGTCCTGGCAGGTCCCTCTCCCCGTTCTCTTGGAGCACAGGATCCCAGTGGGTCTTGGCCATCCTGGGGCTGGCAGCCTCTGGGCACCAAGCCTCAAACCCCCTCCTCTGAGCAGCTGAGAGAAATAGGGACTTTAGGACTGCAAGAAAGCTGAGGCATGCAGCATCTGTTGGACTGATGGAGCTGAGGGCACCAGGCAGTCTTGCAGACATTTTCTTTTCCTTTTTTTTTTTTTTTTTGTTGTTGTTGTTGTTTTTTTGCTTTTCTTTTTGTTATTTGTTGTGGTTTTTTTTACTCATCCCTTTGCACTCAAAAAGGCATGGCTGGGGTCAGAAGACCATCTGCCCTCCATGAGATCAAGCAGGTTGAAAGATGCTGCCCCTAAAGGAGGAATCCTTTATGCTTAGGGAGGAATGCGGTGATTTTAAGTGCTTTGTGTACATGTGTCTAAGCCCTAGACCCACTGCCTTGCTGAAGCCCTCTTGCTGTGCAGGAGGCTGCCAGAGGCTCAGACACCTTCTGGGTGAAGTGACCTGGCAGGAGGTTTTACGGGAGCCTTCATGCCCGAAGATCCAGGCTGTGCAGCACTGGCTATTGACTAAGGCAAAGTGCTGCCATGAGGGTTGTCTGCTAGGAGCCAAGCTGATAGACTCCCTCATTTGTTTGATGTGGCTTGCTGGCCTGGGATGTCTTGGAGAAGGTCAGGCCAAGGGTGAAAGCTTTGTTTCCTGTTGCTGCAGGTTGGCTGAGTGTTTGGTTTTCCTGTGGTTTGGGCTGTTGCAGCCAGGGTGATCCTTTTTTCTCTCTCCTTCCTTCCTTCCTCCTCTGCAGCTTCTTAGCGAGGTTGGGCTGCTCATCCTGTGTGGATTATTTCACGACCCAGGGGCTGACCACCATCTATCAGATTGAGCATTACTCCATGGATGTAAGTAACTCCTCACCATTTCCTTTGTTTGCACTCTTGGCCCTGCTGTAGGAGTGGGTCAGAAATCCAGACTCCAGACTTCTATTTTTATATTATTAGTCTGACTTCAGGCTGTTGCACACAGAGAAGACTTACTGTGAGGTGAAGAGAGGCTGGACTCAGGGCCAGCAATGTAGCTGCCTTGCCTGGCACAGAGAGTGTTTCCCTCTCCCCGCCACTGTGCATTTTAGCCCCCAAAGTGGCCCCAGCCCATGTGTCTGTTAATTCTGCAAGGCTTGGTTTCAGTTTACGCTGCTCTGAAACACCCTACTCGCCTGCAGACAAGCAGGCTGTCCAGAAGTGGTCTGCATTTTTCCCCTCCCTGCTTCTGTTTTCTGGCCTTACCTTAACGATCTTCCCTTGCTACTGGCATCTCAGCCCAGCTGTTGGTTGTGTTTTTTTCCATCTTGCATGGCTTTTGTTGCAGGGTTGCTTCTTCCTCTCTTGTGCTATTGCTCTATTCAGAGCTGCCTGTCCTATTTTGTTGCCCCAAGACTTTGCCAGGCTGTGCTGCTTTTGCTTCCTAGTGTGGATTGTGTTCCTTCTGCTGTTGCTCTAATTAGAAAATCTGACCCAAATTAACCAAAGCTAGTTGCTATTTTTTTTTTCAGAAACTGCTATCACATTTCCCCGAGTTTAGGTAATGCTACCCTCAGGTACTGCAACAGAGATGATGGGGCCTCAAAGTCCAAGTTCTCTAAGGTTGTGTGTATCTGTTCTTAAATTTTGCTTATGTTAAGTAACTAAGGCAGCTCCTCCAGAACTTCACATTCTGGAGATCAGACCTGGATTTTAAAATCCTTTTGCAGGCTTTGAAAGAAACACGGAAGTTTTCAAAGCCATTGATCTATAGCCCAGCATCCTTCATCATAGACAACTAGCAGATCTCCCTGAGGCTGTCCTGCAGGCCTTGCAGTCCAGTAACACATCTAGCTTTAGGTCACTATACCTTATGCATGAATGTGTGTTTTTGTGTAACTTCAAAACAGACCTTGTGTCACTAGTTCTTGCTGCCTCGTGGCTACGTGTGCTTGTTTAGAACCAAACCACCACTTTCAGGATTAGTGGTTTGTCTTCTGCAGTGCATCATGGCCACCTCGATTTGAGCAGCTTTGTTGGTTAACAGGCATTCACGGGGTGGCCCAGAGGCTGCTCCTACTCCCAGAGCCCAGCTTGCCTGGGGATTGCCCAGTTAAGCCCTCTACGTTTCCTTGCAGGATCTGGTGAGCCTCAAGATCCCAGAGCAGTTCCGCCATGCCATCTGGAAGGGCATCCTGGACCACCGGCAGCTCCATGACTTCTCCTCCCCTCCCCACCTCCTGCGCACCCCCAGCGGCGCCTCCACGGTCAGCGTGGGCTCCAGCGAGACGCGGGGGGAGCGGGTGATCGACGCGGTGCGCTTCACGCTCCGGCAGACCATTTCCTTCCCGCCCCGTGACGAGTGGAACGACTTCAACTTCGACATGGATGCCCGGCGCAACAAACAGCAGCGCATCAAGGAGGAAGGGGAGTGAACTCCGCGGACCCCGCTCCACCCCGCCTCGGCCACAAACTGCTCAGCCCTTCGTTTTGTCTTCCTTCTGCTTGGTACTGCACCCCTGGACGAAGGGCAGAGGGAGCCTTCTTGTTCACTTATGCTAGTTATGCCCTTGATGCTGTCTAGGTCATGCTCCTGGACTGTGACCTCCACCCCAGCTCTTGCAAGGGGAAGAGCTGAGCGAAGGGGAAAGGCGGGTGGTATTTCCTTAAAAGTTGGTGACCTTCTTGAGAAGGCATGTTCTTGTTTCATGTTTTCCTTTGGGGAGAGGGCTTCTTTTCTTGACTTCTCAATCCTCATACACCTCACGGGTGTCCTGACCTGCAAACTTGTCTCTCTCTCATCCAGCGATCCCACTTTGAAAAACAGGAAGCTTAAAATAACTTCTTTAAAAGCCAAAAAAAACCCCCAAAACAAACCACTCAACCCCAAGACAAAATGCAAAAAGCCTAAAGCCGCCAAAGCCTGAACTGGCTGTTCATCTGAAAAGAAATGGGAATAAGTCTGCTGAACGTTGCACTTAAACAGCCTCATCCTACGGAGCTGAGTGCTCTGTTCATGTGTAATATTCTCCAGCGGAGACAGCACATGCACTTTGCTGGGCAGGCCAGTGCTTATGGCCACCTGCAAGCCACTTCTTCCTTTTCCTTTGCCTTCTCTGGGAAAAAACAAACCTGCTGTCTCTTGTTTTCAATTTACATTTCTCTGTATGTCCTCATTTGCTTGTTTTTGGGTATAAATGCAAATGCAGCCATCAGTCCACTCAACCTTTAGCCACTCTGTACCACTACTGACATTTAAGCTAGTGAATTAGGCTTTGCCACATATGCAGCCTGGTTAGTTTAGCATAAGGATTTTCCTGCCTAGCTGTCAGTTGCAGAGAGGACCAAATGAGAGCTGCACACTGATTTGTAGGGTTTCAGCTATCCTAAACACAGGTAGACCATGCTAGATTGGTTTCCTGACAAGTAGAACTGGCTTTAGTTAGATCTGCAGTAGGCTGGAGCCTGTTGTGGTTTGTTGCTGGTGCAGATATAGACTAAGCAGACTTATAGACTAAGACTTATAGACCAAGCAGAGAGTAAGAAAAGAGAAATTTCCAACTGCCTTGGGCATAAGGACCAGTTCCTCATGATATGAGTGTTGCTACTGCAAAATGTCATGTTTACACGGGAAATTGATTTTTCTCTGTTTTATCTTTATTGGTTCTACAGCAGCTGTGCTCTCAGGCATTTCCTCTGGCATTTTACTGTCCACAGGGACCCCATGGACAAGTAGCTGAACAGTGTGTGGTTTCATGTTTATATTGGTCAAGGTAGTGAGGCTCTAAAGTAGACAGAACAAACCTAAACTGAGCCACTTGGCTCAGCGCAGCCCCTTTCAAGTTGACTGGCTCTTTTTAACAGTAAGCCTGACTTTTGTTTGGGGAAAAAAGAAAAAAGCAGCTTAAATGACTTGTCATCCTACCTTACTACACCCAAATGATCTTGTTTCAAGGCAGGGACTGTTCTCTGGTCCCTGCTATGTGCCATCTATTTCATGTAAGTCCAGTATCATTAGAATTCTCCATCTGTCTGTTGTAGCCAGGTCTGTGTCAAATTCAAAGACTGCCTTCCAGTGACTGTGCACCCTATTTTTAATAGCTCCACATAGGAATACAAGAGTGTTACTCTGTAAAGTGTGTATATAAATATTTTTTGTATATGTAATTTTTTGTTTCCTACTGCGTAACATGCCAATTTTTATTTCTTCCTGGGCTATATCGGGTTTGACAGAACCACAGTAAGATATTGTTTGTTTTTCTCTTTTTTTTTAATTATTATTTTTATGCAGCACGCTTACACTGTACCTTGTAATGAATGACTCGACACTAGACAACTGAGTTTGTATTTTGCATACTGAGATTCCTGTGTTACTTTGCCTTGAAGAGGGAGGGGGCAGGTACTGAAAGCCTGTTTTATCATTTTATTTTGTAACACTTCAAAGAGCAGCGTCCTAGATTTCAAAGTATTTAACAATGCTCAGTGTGAAAGCTTACTATTTTTTGGTGTTGTTTTTTTGTTGGTTTTGTTTTGGTTGTTTTTTTTTCTATATGCCACAAAGCAATTGAGTCATCCTGCTCTTGACTTGATGCATTAATTAATTCAGGGGGGCAGTGTTAGTGCAGGTACTTTGCAAATTCCTGGAGGTGAATTAAGTTGTGTCCTCACCTCCAAGGTCTTGCATCTCCATTGTATAATCCTTCTGAGCTGCTTCAGTATTGTACAAAGATTGATGCAAAAATACCTTAATTTTAGGAACTAGGAAGCTTCTGACTGTAATGGTTACTGCAATAATGCTGTGCCCAGTGTCTGGGTGCAAGAGCTTCAGTATCTGCTTTTCAACTCAGCAGTGAGATGGAGCTTTTCTGCTGCATCACTATTGATTAAAATATATGCTGTGAAAACCTTCTTTCTACTGTGCACCACTACACTCTTAGCTGGAATTCTCAAGTGAGTTTGAACTGCTGTAGCTTTTACCCTCCCCTGTAGAGCTGTGATTTTTATTTTTTTGTTTTGTTTTGATACATCAAAGCGTATGGGTTAATTGAGCTGCAAATCTGCCAATGCTTGTAGCAATGACAGTGTTGCCTGCACCAAGTCCTGTATGTGTTTTGGAACACCTTGTTGTTGAAGTCAATGAAAATAAAAGCCAACCTGAAAACGACACTGAATTCCCAAACAGCTTCTTGTCTCACCTGTGCGCCTTCTTGGAAATGAGCAGAGATTTTGTTGCTTCTTCCCCCGCTGAGCAGCCAGAGCATAGTGTCACCTTTGCCCACATGTGCAGGTTTCTAATCCCCATGCCACCCATGGCACAAGGGTGTGTTGTTAAGTTGCCATCACACACCCGTCTGCTGCCTTCCTGGCAGATGAGATCGATCATCCCCTGCAAGCCTCTTGCTAAATTGTGAACTCATCTGGCTCTTGCATTATTTGGATAGCTCTTTTTTACCCTTTCATCAGGTGTTTTGTTTTTTTTTATTCTTTTTCTGAGCAGAGCACTGGGAAGGACCTGTGTTCAATGTCCTGCTCAAACACGATGGAGCAATTGCTGTTTTGTGCCCAGGCCAAGGGGAGGGGACATGCACCTTGAGCAGGCAGGGTCAGAGCTGTCCTTTCTGACCTCCATGCTTGCGGAATAGCCTTGTGCGACTGCTTTCTCCAGCATCCTTCTCAGAGCTTGGAGAGGTTTGTCCTCCTTATTTAACTTACCCAAAATGCTTTGTGCAACACCTGATGCATCTTCTCTCTTACTAAAGTATCCTTTGCATCCCTGTTTCTCTTCCAATGATTTGGAAGAGCAGCAGCTTGGAGCCAGTGGAGTGGCTGTCCTAAAAGTGATGGAGTGGCCTTCATCAGCTGGTGGCTTCAGTCTGTCCATGGATCTCCACATTAACAGCCCAGCTTTGTGAGTGGTTTCTGGTGATGCCTCATGTCTGTCTGGCTCTAACAGTTTTCCTGGGTTATGGTTGACAGGATGCTTGGGAACTGGGAGAGTCCAGAAAAAAAACCTTGGGAGTTAGTTCCATGTTTACCATTAGGGTAGGAAAGACCTGCCTGATTTCCTTGATTCTAGTCACTATTCCTTTTCCCTTTTACTGAAGTATTGGGAAAAGCAGTTGTCTCTGAAAATAGATAGCCAGAGGCATGAGTCCCCTGCTTGCACTCTGGCAGTCAGGGATTGCTGGAATGTGGTGTTAAAAACTAGTGTGTGTTGCTTTTAAAAGAAGTGCTACTGCAACAACTATGAGAACTTGCTGTTTCAGCTGATGGACTCCTTGCCTGTAGATGAGCGAATTGGATCAAGTAAAGTAAGATTTCAGTTTCCATTAACCAGGTCAGCTTGAAATATGTTTGCTGATGGTTGCAATTGCTGACTGCTGTGATCTGCTGGAGTAGGAACTTCTGCATTTCATATGTTACAGCAGGGGTTTCAGTGCTGAGGAATCCTAAGCTGGCACTCTCCCTTTTGCCCTCCATCTGTACCCATAGGAATTTTGGCTTTGGATATTGGGATGCTTCATATGCAGGCATGAAGTTTTCAGGGCAGGGATCCATCACTGGCTTCCAGCTGTGTTTTGCAAGGCTGGGTGGACCTCTAAGAACGTGCATGTCCTTCTATGCTCTCTTGTAAGTGTGCTGAAGCTAGCAGTCCCCTGGAATGAAACTTATCCGGACACAACAAAACTTGGCAAGCATCTGAGTGGAGCCTGTCAAGGGTGTCTTGCTCATCATGTTCTTCCTGTCCTGTGTGGCTTTGTAGAAACCCCTGCCTTCCTCACAGCAAAGTGGTCGCCCGCACTGCAACAGGAGGATTGCAGGACCTGGCCTCCGACTCAGTCTCTTTCTGAGGTTCTCCTTAGCAGGAAAACTGTGTGGGCAGCCCAGCCCCAGCACCAAGTGGGAGCTTAGGCCATTTGCCCCTCTAATTTGCTGAGCTATGAATGTGTAGCTCTTACAAACTGCTGTGTGAAGGTTAATGGGAGGAACTCCACCAGGCTGGTGCTTTAGCTTGGAAAGTTTCCCTGCATTATTGGTTTTTTGTTGGTTGGCAGTGCATGGCCACTACCCAGGCATGGCTTGTGACCGCCTGGGCATGGGCTGAGCCTTCACAAGGCAGATTTGGCAGTGAATCCTCTTCTGGAGCATCTTGCAAAGGGTAGAGGCTGGAGTTTTAGATCTTAATGTTTCATATGTTGGCCATGAAGGTCAAATAAACTGAAAAGAATCTAAACTTCATGCTCTGTTGGCAAGGACTGGCTGCAGCTTTATCCCAGCTTGCTTCCCTAAGATTAAGGAGACAAAAATTTACTCAGAGGTATAAAACAATTGCTCTTCTGATCTGGGTCCCATGGATAGGTCCCTTTTCCTTAAGTGCCCAACTGTCCTTCCAACTGTGTATACCATCCCATCAGGACTGTGGAAACAGGTGTTTTGCGGTTTGTTTGTGTATTTCTATTAGTAGGTCCCTTTCAATCAGTGGGGAGATGGAGCCCCCTCTCAGCCCCCTCTGTCTGCCTGTGGATGTTGCAGGGCTGTCCATCTTGGCCGTGACCTGCTGCCAGGTAAGTGTTGCTTCCTTGGCTCAAACTGGCCTCTGTCCTTTCTGGGGTGGGAGGGGAGTGAAACAGCTGATTTTGTTAAAATGCTTTGACTTTGTAAACACTCCCATGGTGTCACATGTGTTGCTCATCAGCTCTGCCTTCACGAAGCAAGCCAGATGCCTGGGACCACTGGTAAGTAAGGGAAAGGCTATGAGGGAGTGGGGCAGCGGGAGATGCAGAGTTTGAGGGGGATGTAGGGGCTGTAGCTGCAGCCTTGGGGAACAAGCGAGTACTGAGGGCTGTCTCTGGGTACAGTGCAGTGACTGTGCCTGCAGCACTGAAGCCAAAGGCTGAAGGTTGTAACCTCAGCTTGTGTCCAGTGTGTTTCTGCCTTGGTGGCTGCAGTCACAGCCATAGCACACCTCACTGTGCTCCCACAGCAACATCAGACAGGCCCGTGGGCAACTGGATTTCAATCTAAGATTTGTGTTTGGTGAGGCTCTCTGTGCACCTTTCTGTGCAGTGTCTAACTGATTTTGCAGTGCAGTGAAAACATGAGCATGGTGGCCAGTGGCTTCTCTGGCTGTACCACTCCCCCAGACACTGGGGATATTTGCTCCAACGGGAGGTAGGTGCCTTCTGGCATGCTCAGCAATTACTCACAGGCAGCTGGGCTCATACCAACCATTACAGCATGCAAGGGAGATGCTTACATTGTCTCTCCCAACTGCCTAGGGTGGGAGATTAGGCTCCCTGCATCATCAGTGGCAAAAAAAGTCCCCTGGGAGCCATTCAGAGCATACTAGCTTCCCACTCTGAATCATGCCCAGGAAGACGTGGTCTCATTATTGCCTGCTTCAAGGCCAAAGGAAGACTAAGTTTATATGTTAATATTGAGCAGGACAGTTCTGACTTAGCAATCGGCTTTCCTAAGGCCTTGTGGCTGCACTGTGAGGCACATCCTCACGGCAGGGCCACCTGCGATCCGGCGGCAGGTAACTGCCTGCAGGGCCCTGCGGGGGGCAAAGAGGCTGCTGCAGAAAAGGGAAAAACTGAAACAAAATAAGCTAAGGCGCTTCCGATTGCATCATCTCCCACCCTCACTGGTTCCTCTGTCGAGAGGATTTGTTATGCTGTCTCCATAAAAAAAAACAAGTGATCGTACAAGCGAGGAGGGCAGAGGCGGCGGGAGCCCCGGGGAGCCGCTGCCCTCTAGCGGGACCCGCTCCGGGGGCCGCTCCGCGCCGTGAAACGGGGGTGCAGGGGTGGCTGAGGCTCCAGGTGGCTGTGGCTGGGCTGGTGGGGCCGGAGAGGATGAAGGCTCACGATGCCAGCCTTTCTGCTGCTGCTGTTGTGGTCCCGAGTTCCCCAGCACAGGTGGGTGCAACGCAAATCGTTGAGCTTGTGTGTGTTCCCCTCAGCCCCCCAAATGGCTCCTGTGCTCACAGCACAACCATAAGTTTTATAAAAATGCCTTTTTCAACACCTCTTCCCTTCCATCCCACATGCAAAAGCTGCAGCAGCAACTCATTTGTTTATGGATGGAATAAGCAAGTGAGCTCTTGGTGTTTCAGAGCAACTTCTACTGTAGCTGCTGCTTGGGAAAGCTGCTGCTCTTCTGCCCTTTGCTGTGCACCAGGGGAATCCTCAGTGTTGTGTCCACGCCAACCAACATCAGCACAAGGGAGAAATTCTGAAGATGAAGACCAAAATACATCACCTGCCAAACCAGGAGAGATGACTGCTCTCAACACAGTAGCTCTTGGGTGCAGAAAGCCTGAAGCCATGCCCTCAGCTGGTGAGCCTCTGCCCAGCAACGTCTCCAGAGCCAGGAGCCCACCCACCCAAGGAGGCTGGTTGAAGGGTAAGCATCTGTGCATTGTTACTGCCTCGCTGCAACACCCTGCAGCAGCACCCAAAGCTCCCAGCACCAGGCATGCCCTACCCAAGGGCATGAGAGGTGCTTCACCTTCCCTCAACGCACACACACAGCACCTTGGCTGCACAAGTCCTCCTTGCCAGAGCGATACACATCTCTTCTTCCAGCTGAGAAAATACCGCCAGGTGTTTTGCAGGGAGCACACTCCACAGCCAGGAACTCCCACAGCAGCACCTGGCTGGAGCACGGGTGGCTGGTTCCAGGCTCCCAAGCAGCAGCAGCAGCAGCCAGCTCAGCCAGTCTGGGTGGGGATCCCGGCACCCGGCCAGGCCCGACCTGCCTGGGGCAGCAGCACCCCAGTGTGCACCTGCGCAGCTCCGCGGGGCGCTGCACTCTGAGGGGGGCTCTGCCCCGGGCTGTTGGCTTACTGGGAGGCTGGGAGCTGGCTCAGGCTTGGTTCACTGTAAAAGGTCACCCTGCTCATTTGGCCAAAGTGCAGTTCTGCTCCAGGGGAGGGCAAACGTGAGAGCAGCGTCCCCCCCAGCACTGGGCAGGCATCCACCACAAAGCATGGCAGTGCCACGGAGGCAGGTTGCATCTCCCAAGGAAAGCGGGGAAGCTGGAGAGGATGGCACCCACCTTGGCTGGCAGGTAGGTGTATGCCACGCTAGCAGTCCTAGGCAGCACCTGTGTAGGCTCCAAAGCCATGCTCTGCCCACCCAGGGTCTCAGCTCAGCACTCAGGTGCCCACATTGCTCATCTCTGCCCTGGCTTCTTGCTCCCAGCCCAGCTTTCCTGTCTGAGGTGGCCATGGCTTGCAGGGAGACCAGAGAGAAGAGCACCCAAACCACTCATGTGCACACAAAGGTGTGAGTTGGGTGCCCAGGTCTCAGGTGTGGACAAGCATTTGTCAGGTGTTTCTTTTCAGTTATTCAGCCTTTCCAAGCACTCTTCTGCTTTGCCATCTCTGGTCTTTTCCTACACTTTCCTTCCTGCCATCAATATGAAGCAGGGCAGGAACAGGTCTGAAAGAGAATATACTGGGGTGGCCCCCTGGGCCCTTGGAAGGGATTTTTCCTCTCTGTCCTGGAGCAGTGAACTCTGGCAAGGTGTTTCCTAGTTTTCTAGGAGAGCCTCTGATATCTTTCAGGTTTTCCTGAGCTTCCACCCCAGGGAATTTGCTGACTTTTTTATATTTTCTTTCTGAGCTTGTTTTTGTTTGTTGGCTGGTTCAATTTTAGTTTTGTTTTGTTTTCCCAAATCCCTCAGTGAGCCTCTGATTAATTCAGCTTCTGATTCCTTGGAAATTGCCTCTGGAGACAATGCTGAAGATTTCTACACATGTGATCCATCTTCCTCTTGGCTGTGTAGCTCTTGGTGCTGGAATTGGGTAAGAAATATTACAACAGATCCTAGCAGTCCATAGCAGGGATGTTAGGAAACAAAATATTGCACAGTGCTGCATGAAGAACTCTTTGATTAATTAAAGGCGTGGGTGGCTACACAATTGCATAAAGTTATCCATGTGCCAGAGCGAAATGCAAGATAAATGCATGGATTTCCTGTTCCAAGGACACAGTCAAGCCTGGGGAGAGTTGCCAACGTGAAGCTGAACATGAGTGTTATCCTGGTGGTGTTTTCCACAGAAACAAGAGATAATGGGTCACCTCCAGCACAAGGCAAGGTGCCTAGAAGGTGCTGCAATGCCCATGGCCCCAGAGCAGAGCCCAGCACCCTCCCCCAGGACAGTACTTGGCCCTCTGAAGGCTGATGCAGAGCCCTGTGTGCTCAGCAAATATCCAGCTCTGCGCGCCAGCACAGGTTACCTGAGCCCCAATCCCAGAGCATCCTTGGAAAATCCTGAGCAAGGCTTCCTTTTTCTAGAGTAGCAGCCTGTGGAAGTACTTGCCTGCCACTGAGGGTGGTAACCTGGAGAACACTGACCCCACTGTTTGCTCTCCTGATAGGTTATTTTTCCTCCTGTTTTAAGTGCTATGGGAAGCAAGACAGTTACTTCTATTATAGTTTATGTACTGGTCTTTATTGCTGCTTGGTTAGTGGCCTGAACAGAAGGAAGCCAGTGTTTAGGAGCTATCAGCAGGTGGGATTTTGCTGTGCATGGAAGGCTAAGGCCTCATGGTAAAAACACGCACCAAAACCACACACAAACTCCTTTTGCACAACTCTAATGGCAGTGACTCACCTTGCCCCAAAGAAGGGATGGCTGAACGTGTTCCACTTGGCCCTGAACATTATCATTTAACCCAAGGGTAAAATATTAGCAAGTAATCAGTAAGGTAAGTACGTTACTGTCAGGCCATGGGCAGCAGCTGTCTCAAGATCATTTCAGCTTTGCCTTGGAGGTGAGGAAATTGGACATGACTGAAAGCCCTGCCAGGGATGCCAGCAGGCAGCTGAAGAGGGGCAGGTGAGGAGGTGAAGGTAAAAGCACTCTGCAGCCCATGCAGGCTGTCACTGGCTGCTGTCTGGAGAAGCCTCAGGAGCAGAGGGAGCTCACTGAAATTTGATTTTAAATTTTTTTGCTGTTGTTTTTGTAGCGGTGCCCTGATGGCCGGGAAGCCACACAGAGCTGCTATGGTATTTCATAGGAAATGAAGCCTAGCCAGATAGTCTTGCTGGGAAGACATGGAGCACAAGCTGTAACACTTGACTCTTTTCCACATCTTCAAGAGGAACAGAGCAGAGCCTTCCTTCTGCTTCATTCGAAGGTAAGTGATGCTGGGTCCAAGGAGCACACTGGCTAACCTTTGCATGCCTGGTTAGGCCAGGGGACCTGGAATGTCTTTGAGAAGGCTCTCAACTAGTTGAGACAGCCAAATCAAACCCAATGAGGCTGCAGAAAAGGGTGCCCAAGATGGACATCTATGCTAATACAGGCAGATTTCCTAAGCCTGATTTTCTTCCTATTCATGTGACTTTAGCCCATTGTGAGCATCCCTATTGCACATGGGAGAAAAGTAACGCTGACTGGGATGGCCAGGTATGACAGGGAGGGAGAAGTTCTGAGTGATGCTCCCCAAGCTGTTCCCAGGCAGCGCCCTGCACTTTTCTCCCTCCCAAAACAGGAGGACCCCGCTGGTGCATTTATCCCTGTTTATACCAAGTGTGTCTGCAAGACAGAGCTGCCTTCAGAGTAGCAAGGCCTGGCAGCATGGTGACTAGGGATTTGCCAAGTTGCTGAGGAGGAGAAAGTAAAGACTCCTGTTGGATGTTCCTGAAAACATGAAGGTATTTAGGAAGAATCAGCAGCAGTCATGTCATCCTTTGGGAAGAGTGGAAGTGCTGGAAATGAGGTGTAGTTTGAAGGCAGCAGGAGAGAACCCAAGGCAGTGCCTGGGGTTTGCAGCATTTGGGTCTCCCCTCTGTGCAGGTACTACAAGGTGTTCACAGCTGGAGCAAAGAGGTGCTAAGGGGTGGCAGCTCTTTCTCATAGCCTAGAGCAGGGGCTACTCAGCAGAAGCTTCTGACCTGGAAAATTTCTTTTACTGCTAGGTCCATCAAGAGAGCAGGAGAGATGTTTGTTATCTTTTGTCTGTTGGTGCCAGCAGTTGAGCAAGAGGAGCAGGAGGCCAGCTGCCGGCATCTGTATTGGTGCCATCTGGAGCTCCCACCTAATCCCACTGGGTGGAGGACCCGCAGGCTTGGTAACGTTCCTGTTATGGTGTATCTTGCCTTTTGTTTCAGTGTAATTATATTGAAAGAGGAGAAAGGATGTAGCACCTTCCACCTCAAGGGGAACCACCAGAGATTTGTTATGCCCTGAAGGCAAACACAGTTCTTGGGTTTGGCCTGATTCCCCTTAAGCCGCAATGCCAGCAGTTCCAGCCACCATGATGAGTCCCAGCAGCCATGGGCAGGAGGTCAAGCAGCTCTTGACCACCCAGACCCTGTGGTCAGGCTGCTCTCAGGGCAAAGACAGGGAGCAGGGTCAGCCCTGCAGCTCCTGGAGCAGATGTTCAAGCAAATAGGAAAGAACCTGCATGGTGATGGTTGAGAAAGCAGGGTCTGTGCTCATCAGCCAGGCTTTCTCACTCCCTGGGTTTGGTGTGAGTATATTTACTTTCCTCCCCCGGTGTCTGGGGTGGCTCCAGAGGGATAGGCAAGTCCATGATGCCAGAAAAGCCTTGTGGCAGCACTTTGGGCTTGTGACTGGCAGGGTGGACCTGGAAGTTTGCTGGTTGTGGAAAAGCATGGCACATTGGTAGCTCATGGCTGAACTTTTGGAAGCTGCATGTGAACACCCATCTCTTCACAGCCATGAGTGAGATGGGAAAAACCCTCCTGAGCTGCTTTGCTTGCAGAGGTGCGTGGAGAGCTGGGTGAGTCACCTAGGGAAGCACAGGGCACAGCTAGACTTGGTAGAAAGTCCATATGTACTTTGCCTCATCTGTAAGAATCGCTATCGGGGCCATGTTTTGTCATGGGGACACTTAGTCAGAAAGTGTTTGTTCAGAGCACCTCAGGGTGTCAACCACACATGGATCAGGGCTTTCCCTGGGAACCTTTGATGGCAAACCCCTCCCCTGCAGCTATGTGAAGTGTGGCTGGGCAACGAGGCTGGGGTTTTCACTGATCACCTCTGGGCTGGCAAGGAGCTCACAGCCTGTGCCATCCTCTCCCAGTGCCACTGGCTGCCCATATTAAAGGCATCATTTTAATTTGACCCATTGTGCAGGGCAAGGAAGGATGGGCTTACACTAGATCTTCTTCTGGTGTGTTAGAGCTGGGGGGGGAAATGACAGAAATTTTGTGTGAAGTGTCTGAGTGCTTTCCCCACCCGGCCAGCCTGTCCCCCTCCACCCAATTCTTGTGCTCAGAGGTGCTGGGCTGTGGCTCTGCAGCTGTAGGCAGGTAACTGTCACAGAGAAGATAGACATGAAACTACTCAGATCCTTCTGCCTCACCCAGGGCCAGAAGCGTTTTCTGAAAACAAAAATAAAGGGGAAAATTCAGTCTCCACCCATCCACCCAATTTGGCCAGCAAATCAAATAAAATAATCTTGAGCTGGCACCACCAGAGCAGTGAATGCCAGCTCCCAGCCTCTCACACGAGGTGTCGAAATGAAAGATGAACAAACAACCCCCAGGTGCCTGGGGGCAGCAAACTGGTTTTAAGATGCTAGTGGGTTGTTGGTTTTTTTTTCCTGTGCAGTTGTGGGACCAGACCCCTGCGATTCCTCTGTGACTGAGCGGTTGCCCCCCATGGTGCTTGGCCATCCCTGGGCCATGGAAACATGATGGAGTTCCATGAGAAGGACTTCATGCAGAAATGCTCATCACTGCAGATGGTTTTCATAGGTATCCTGGTGTGGGTGATGTGGGCAGTGACTAACAATGTGAAGAGGTTATCAGGCTCAAGCATCACCTTGGCTGTGCCCAGCTGGTGAAGGGACATCTGCAGGGATGAGCCTGGTGCCAAGATGCCCCACAGCAGCTGGGACCCCTGCTCTGGGTGGGCGTGCTTGGCCCATATGTGTTCAGTTACTGTGACTAATATGAGGCTTTTAAAACAGCAAGGTGTTGGTTTTTTGTTGGGTTTTGTGGGGTTTTTTTAGTGGTTTTCTAGCCAAAACTCTCCTGTCAGAGCTAAGTGCATGTAGAGGTGAATCTAGGTTTGCCATGAACAAGCTTTTCACAGGCATGACAAGGATCTTTGAAAAATTTGCCAGGGGGGGTTCACATTCTCCTCTCTGTGAGAGGGATCATAAGAGAGTCTCTTCTCCGCTTTTGCTATGGTCCATTTAAGGCACTGAGCAGATGGGAGGTGCTGTGCAGGACATTCACACTTCTTTCCAGCTTCTGCCTCTTTGCAGTCAAGCCAACAGTTTTCATTTCTTGCACTGGAGCTGCCCAAAGAACACCAGTGAGTAGCAGTGGCCTCATTTTTCACTGACAAAGCAGGGACCAGCCTTTAGCCCTGGCAGTTTCAGCCAGCATTGGGTGCAGGAGCACTGCAAGAAGGAGATGGTGATGCTAGTCCACCACAAAATGTTCCCCTGAGCCTGGGGACCCTCAGGCCATTACCAAAAAGACATGTGTGATAAAAGGGGTGGGTTTTTTCCCGTGTTCTTCCCCATGTCCCAGAGCCTTCGGGCTCGCTGTGTGAGGCAGCGCCAGAGCTGCTTATCATCTCAGCCCATCATGGCATCAGCCTGGTGGTGCCACCACCACATCTGCTGATAATCTCATTACAAATAAAGGAGGAGTAGAAGCTAAACTGAGCTCATATTAATTCCCCCAGCCCTGCCCTGCTCAGGAAATACCTACTAGAGCTGCCATCCTCATTATCCAAACCACCCTGGAAACGATCATTAACTGACTTGCTCCTTTGCCAAGTGTGTCCACTCGCCAGCCCCGCTCCATTTGCCCATGGGGCCCTGGTGTTGCCTGCTCCTGCCATGGCACACATGGGTTGTCAGCACCCGTGCTCCCCGGCTGCTGCTGCCCAGCTGGACTGGGCCCCACTCCCCTGCAGCTCACCAGCTCTCTTCCTTGCCCCAGAAGCAAGGTGAGGGTGGCCAGGCAGCTCTCTCTGCATCACCTGTTTTGCTTTCTCAAGTTCCTATTGTGTGCTGGACTTATTTTTGGCAGGATTGGATGGTGGCCAAAGGGTTGGGACATGTTGATATATGTTTTTTGTGTGTGTAAGGGGGGGGCTGCTTTTTTTTTTTTTCATGACAATGTTTTGCTAAATGAGAAGGAAACAAACTTGGTGCCATGTGTTTAAAACAAGATAAAAGGGCTGGGCTGGCTGTGGCAGCCATTAGACCTGGGGATGTGGCAGTTTGCTGGTGCAGTGTGTGCTTGGGGCATGGGCATGTGAGCCACACACACTATGCTGTGCTCTGGGAGGATATATGGGGGCCCTGCAATTCTTAGTGGCATCTATTGCACCTGTTTATGTGGGCCCTCCAGGCCCAAAGTGAAGGCAGGACATGCCTGGGGTAAACAAGAGTGCACATGACAATGTTTTGCTAAATGAGAAGGAAACAAACTTGGTGCCATGTGTTTAAAACAAGATAAAAGGGCTGGGCTGGCTGTGGCAGCCATTAGACCTGGGGATGTGGCAGTTTGCTGGTGCAGTGTGTGCTTGGGGCATGGGCATGTGAGCCACACACACTATGCTGTGCTCTGGGAGGATATATGGGGGCCCTGCAATTCTTAGTGGCATCTATTGCACCTGTTTATGTGGGCCCTCCAGGCCCAAAGTGAAGGCAGGACATGCCTGGGGTAAACAAGAGTGCAAGATCTGGCCTTGTGCATGGCTGCACTCCATTGGTTCTGGGATGCTGGTGCTGCTGCTGGCACCAAGTCACCTTATATGCTGGGTTTGGGTGCCCATTGTGTAAATGGGATGGTGGGAGGAAAAGCACACACACACACACACACATATATATATATACATATATATGTGCCTGATGACAGCTGGGGAAGAGCACAACATTGTGAGACCCAGGCAGGGTCACGCCCTGATGCACAGACAAGCAGCAAAATTTCCTGCCAGAAGTGGTGTCTTTTCTGGTGGGCTGTGGGCACTTGCAGAAACAAACAACATTTCATTTTTAAATATAGTTCTTCCCCAAAGCAGGACTAGCCCATTTTTATCTCACTGCCAGCGCTATTACAGCCGGCTGTTTTTTGTTCTTTTTTTGCCCCAGGTTGGGCAAGGGTGTGGACAGGAGGAAACAACCTTTTTTTTTTTTTTTTATGACAGGTTTTCATGGGAAGATGTTCAGGTGCCTGCAAATGATCAGCTTGGCTCTGCCAGGTTTAAACAGGAGGGCTGAGCACCGCTCAGTGCAAACTCCATCTCCTTCCTCTGCTCTCATCTTTCTCTTGGCTAAATCACTGCAGCTTGCAGGCAGCCAGCAGCTGCAATGGGAAGCTGACAAGCCTTTCCAGGCTCTTTTCCCCCCAAGAGCCAACAGCAGCTGCCTTTCAAGGTGAGGAGACCCTTAGGGACTGGACAAACTTACGTGCAGCAGTCGGTGTGGATGATACCACCCAAATCCTCCATCACCAGGGCAGAGACCGAGCGGTTGAGTGGGAAGATGACAAGAGGGACACAGCTGCAGGGTGGCATGGAGTTGAGGGTCTTCAACCAGGCTGGTTGCTTGTAGGGCTTGTTTCTGGGTCTCCAAGGCTCTTCAAATCTGCTGTGTTTTTGGGCTGTCAGACTGGCTCCTGAGAAAAAAAGAGGACATAGAAAAGGTCCAAATACACCATATTTTATAAGCTTATCATGGCTCAACTTGGAATTAATGGAAATTAGTCATCATTCAGTGAAGCTGTTGTAGATTAACTTGTCCACATGGCCCTAAACCTCCACAGTAGTACAGGTGAGGTTCAGTTGCTGAAAAAATTCTCACAGCCTATGGAAATGCCCAGGTTTTATTAGACTCTGGAGCCACTGGACATAAAGAGCTTTAGGTATTTCAGCCTTGACGGTGGTTTCAAGAATTTGTAAATACCCACAAGTCTTATTTTCTGGTGAGGTTTCAGAGCTGAGCTTTTAGCTGGAGGGAATTTCCCAGAAGCCACTTGCAGCAAGGCATTTACAACCCAAAGGGGCTCAGCCTCAGACTTTCTGCTGTCCCCCCTTTGATGGTTCTTTACTTGTAGAAAGACTTTTCCGTGTTCCTACCCTCTGCACAAGGCACTGGGTGCCTTGTTGGGCTACCATGGCCCCTGTTAGCCAGTGTTCCCCATGCCATGGTGCCCTCACTGCTGCCAGCCCCACACACTCTGATGCTGCATCCCTGACTGCAAAGCGCAATGATTGAAATGATTCATCTTCTCCTTAACAACAGCATCCATTTCATCTGTGCTTTTTCCCAAAACTTTACTGGCTCCTGGTGCTGAAGGAATGCCTGGGGCACAGACTGGGCTCCTCCAGCCCCCCCCACAACAATGCCTAGCAGCAGCCTTGTGCAAGGGGCAACCAGACTTGGCTTGGGCCCATTGAATGTCAAAACAAAACCAATGCTTCTTGCTAGTAAAGATCCCCTGGCATTGAGTAACACCACGCAGGGCTTCACTTCAAGCAATGGCCACACCCAAGAGCTCACACATGCACACACACACACAGAGCCACTCCAGTTCTTGTTTTAAATACTATTTAATTTCTCATGTTTTCTTTATGAGTCGTTTTCTTTTCTTTATTATTTTTTTTTCCTCTCATTGAATGCCAAAAATCAACCCTGCTAATCCCAGCTTGCATTTATTATTAGTATTAGGAGGGGCATGGCAGCGTTGAGAAGGAACTAAGACACGGTTCAAGCATCTCCATCTCCAAACCGCTCCCACAGCCAGTGATAGAACTGGGGCACGTATAACAAATGGCCAACATTTAAGTAGGTTGTGGTTCCCATTGGTGGCCAAGCCTTGACTAGAGGGGATGGCTTGAGGGCCACGAAGATTGCTCTGAAACATACATCAGCTTTATTGGCAGTGGAGTGACTTTGGGCACTGCCTCCTTAGGAAGCTGCTTCTCACAGGGACTTTGGAGAGCAGCAGTCACCATCCTGATGGGGCAAAAAGGGAATAACCAAAGTGACCCAATGTAGCAGGAGGCATAAAATGTTAGTGCACCAGGTTGTCCCTGGGGCATACTTGACCAAAGAGGAGTGTATACATCTGTGTTGGTTTTTTTTCCCCAGGAATGCTGCTGCTCTGTGGACAGTCTGGATGTGACCCAAACAGCTCCAGCAGATGGCAGGTTCCTACATCAAGCCTAAGAGGTAAAATTCATTTCTCAGAGGCCAAGCTACCTTGGTGGCAACCCATCCCACTCCCATACAACGAAGACCCAAAAGTCTACATTATATTTTGGTGCATGTCTGAAAGAGCTCTGTAACTTGCTCCTAC
Source organism: Chaetura pelagica (assembly GCF_000747805.2). Lineage (NCBI taxonomy): Eukaryota > Metazoa > Chordata > Aves > Apodiformes > Apodidae > Chaetura > Chaetura pelagica. The sequence continues at coordinate 5,113,419 of NW_009951958.1, forward strand.
AAGGCCACAGTGTGCCAATACACTTGGCAACAACCTCTGCTGTTGTGGCAGAAATACAAATCCACTTCTGAGCTAGACTTTGCCAGAGCAGAGAGCTGGAAAAAACAAACAAACATAAAAAGTGCATTTGACTCACTGCATTCCTGTTTCCTGGCTTCAGCCTGGCAGGGACCACAGGCAGGTCTTGGCAGCAGAGCAGTGTGGGGACTGGCACAGCCGAAGCAGCCCAGAGTCTTTCCTCTTCTTGGGGATTTGGGGTTCATATTTGCAATTGAGTTCCAAATGTAGGTACTCAAGGGACTTGGGCAGGAAACCCCAAAGGGAGATGCACTACCATGAGACAAATCACAGACTTCCCAGTCACCCCTTCTAGTATTTGAATAAAGAAAGGCAAAGAAAGGCCCAGATGTTGTGTTTAGTTTATTTTCCCTGGATTTAGACACAGCTCTGGCTAACCTCCACAGCAGCAAACAAACCACGACCTGCGATGTCCCCCCCTCCTCCTCCCTGCAGGAAGACCAGTGGGTGCGATCCCAGTGGAGGGGGCAGCTCTTCAGGATGTGCTCAGGCAGATGTGGTTGTCAGGGGGGTGGCAGCACAAACTGATACTGAAGGTGCAGTAGGTAGAAATCAAGCCTTGAATGCAATAGCATGGTGTAGATGGAGGACAACATAACCAGTGTTTCAGTTCTCCAGCTACTCTCCCCTTCTTCCCTCCAGCTTTTCCTCCAGCTATTTAAAAAAAGGAGAGTTAAGCATTTACAGAGGAGTCAGTTAAGCAGGGAAGGGTCTCTGAAAGCAGAGACCTGTGGGCAGTTCTTTGGAGAGTCAATACAATGGATCTCTTCAACAGTCTATGAGAAAGGGAGATAACCTCTAAGAAGCAAGCTACTCTGGTGGCTCAGAAACACTCGGAGCTTTCTCCACCGCAGATTCCACATTGGAGGAGGTACAGCAAATGAATCTTCCATCATTTTCTAGGCACTAATGATGGCCCCTTTACAGTCCAGGCATTATTTTTTTCCCCTTTATCTTGTCCAGGACCAGCTTTTGAGAAGGTCTCTACAGAAGGACCATCCTTGCCTATGACCTTTGCAACCAGTGACTAGATGAGAAGAGAGTCCTGTTGACCCTAGAAGATTTGGGTAGGTGCAAGCTGAATGAACAAAGGGAATAGACAATTCCCTATTGCAGATAGTCCTGGAAATGTCAAAGCTGGCAAAGGGGAGCAGAAAAGGGCTGAGAAAATGCAAATGCAGTAGGGAGCTGAGTAAGGCTGGTCAGGGATGCAAACTCCAGCCAAGATCCCAGCAGTGCTTTCTGAAGAGAGAGCAGCCTTACAGTAAATTGAACAGTAAGGATTGCTGCAACCTGCCTTTTAGGAACTGCTCTCTAGCAGCAGAAGCAGTTGTTGGGTCAAAACAAAAGCTGTTCCTAGGTCTGGGATATGGGCAGTTCTGTGACTTCTGTGTTTGTTCTGACTTAAGCAGGGCCTGCTGTGATCCCTGCTGTGATTAATGGTGGAAGAGGGATTATTTACTAACTGAGCAGAAATTACTGGCATAGTAAACCTCTTGTGATAAGCAGCATGTGCTTTCACTGCAGCACTCTCAGGCTGGGGCAGAAATACTCTGAGGAAATAGATGCTACCACACCATAAACATCTGCTGCTGTCAGGACGAGAGGATGCAGCCAGGATATCTGGAGTACAAAGCTGCATCTTGATCACTCAACACCATGGCACTGTAACATCCCTGAGCCTTTCAGCTGCTTTCCAACTTGGACCTGGAAATTATGACTTCAAACCTTGGGTTTTACCAGCAGCAGCACTGGGCTGGAAGCTCAAAGGATGAGGTATGAAGCAGTTTCTTTCATGCATCCCAGGCCATTGGCAAGAGCATGGCCTGAACATGAGTGACAGACCCTGTTTCACAAGCCAGCAGCAGATCAAACCCCTTCTTGCCTGTGCACAGCTCATGCCCCTGCTCAGTGGAGGATTTCTGAAAGCTCTGCTTTGAATTAATGCCCAAATGCCAGCTTTGCATGGCTACAGAGAGATACACATTTTTGCTAAGACCCAGGTTTTGCTTTTTGTTTTTTCCCCCAAAACATATTCCAAATGAAACATCTGAAAATTCTCTCTAGCAGAGGCTAAAGATAAGCAGCTACTTCTGGCTGATGAGTTGGCCTAAGTAAGTCCTGAGAAGTGCTAGGGAAGGACAGGGAATCCCAGAGGCAAAGGCAGCTGCAGCAGGAGATGCTGGCACACAGATGAGGGGTCCCAGCAAGAACCGTGCTAAACACCCAAGAGGCACTCCTGAAACTCCACGATCATATTAACCTGTTAATTTATACAGTGGCTCTGTACAAAAATAGAAGGGTTCTAATAAGATTAACAATATTAAATAAATATTTAATAGAAAAAGTCTTTGGCCTAGTTCATAGCTCATCCTTTGGGTTGATGTTCATTTCACTGGGTCCTAGATGCTCCTGGTCCAACATGGCAATCACTTCATCTGCCTGGATTCGCTCCTGTGAGAGGGGAAGGGAAGAAACTGTAACAGCAGAGCTGGCAGTCACTGCCACAATGTTCCCTCCACCTGTCTCCTACCCTTGACATGGATTTCCAGCTCCCTAGCCAGGGCTGATCTCCTACTACACATGCACCAGGCATGGAGGAATTTCAGCTAGAAAGCCAGTAAAGTGCGTGTCTGAAAATAAGCTTCTTCCAGACCCTCACAGCCCACCTGCTTCACAAGGCAAAGACACAGGGGTTTTGCTCTCTCCTTGCATTTAGTTTTGCCTGGAGCTTTCCTCTTGCAAGGCACCACAGCTCAGATCTCCCAAGGCTCTGGGTGCCAGGCCCAGGTGCCTTCCAGCTGCAAAACTGCTTTTGGGGACCTGGCAGCAGCTGCGCATCACTGGGCTCTGAGCTGCAGGTGGCTGTGGAGGACTTGCCCTTTCCTCTGGTTATGGCCACTAGGTGTCAGAAATGGCCAGCCCAGCCCTGCAGAGCCCTCCTGCACCCCACTCAGCAGCCCACTCAGCATCCCATGGGTGATGGCTGCCCACAAATATGGCTGGCAGGAGAATCTCTGGGGAGCCTGGAGCTGCTGGGAATGTGATAGCTGAGACTGGAGGCTGAAAATGGTCCAGGTCCCTCCAGGATGCTGGCTAGCCCCGAGCTCCCGTCACGTCATGATGGAGGAGCTCACCAGCTCTCTGTAAAGTGGATCCAAGGTGAACCAGAGAGCCACAGCACAGCGCTGGCCTTTGGTAACTGCCTTCACCCCATGAGGGTTCTCACCACCCGACGAGAAGCTGATCATTCGCCCGCACTTGGGTTTGATGGAGGCCTGTGGGAAAACAGACAACAAACAACAGGGTGGCAAGGAGCATGGCTGCACACACTGCCCATGTTTTGGGTATCTCTCTGCATCACCCCCAAGATACAGTGAGCTGCTCTGAAGGACATGCAAAACTCTGGACATAGCTGTAATAATGTGTGGGGTAAAGGGGGAGGTGTGAAGCTTGGTCCTGCTGTGCAGCCATCATGCAGCAAGGAAATGGTGGCATGGAGTCCTGGTGAAACCTGCAGGTGACCACCTATGGCAAAACAAGGCCATGGCATAGCTCAGGGAGGCTCAGGCTAACACTGGCACAGGTTGTGAAATTCCTTTCTGCTCTCTGCTGAGTCCACAATGGGTATTCTGCAGGACCTCAGAGGCAGGATCCCTCTAGCACCGCTTTTAGGTAGGTGCAATCTACCCCTCAGCATCTACTGTGCTTTAGAGCCTCAGCATGGTGCCCAGAAGCTCTGTCCAACCACAGACGGGGTGCCCAGCCTCCCAAACAGTCCCAAGCAGAGGTGGGGACTTGTGCCTGAGTCCTGTCCCTCTCAGGGACTGTTGTCCACCACTGCAACCTGCTCTGGGCCAGACACTGCACATGTACAGAGGCACTGCTTCATGTTTGGCCACCAGATGGGGTGGCAGCTCAGCTGTCCTCCAGGCAGTGAGGACTCAGTCATCCCTGCGATCTGTAGGTTTCCTGCTCGGCATGGCCCCTGGAGAGGGCACAGAAAAAAGTCTGTGGGCCTCTGCCAGCAGGATGTACAGCCCAGAGCCCCAGCACAGGCTGCCGAGGAACAGAGTTTAGTTCACAGCGCCGACTCACGGTCACAGTTTTGGCATCCATCTCGGTGAAAATGAACTCGCCTCCTTCGAAATCCGCGTTCATGTACAGGAGGGCACTGGGGGAGGAAGCAGGAGACCCCTGTGAGGGAAGCAGCAGGGAGGGCTCAGGGCTGCCCCCCGCCCTGGGGCAGACCCTGCATCGCTTCACTGTGATATGGGTGGGAAGGGGGCGGGGTGCTGGCCAGTGGGGGGGCTACTGTGGGGCTGCTTGGAACCACCCAAATCGCCTCCATTTTGGAGCCACAGAGAACCAGCAGATCTCTCCTTGACTAGAGAACATTTCTCATTATATCCCCTCAGTCCCATCAGCTCCCACCTTCCAGTTTTGCACCAAAAACACCTGACAGAGACATAGCTCTGTGGGCCACAGCTGGAACCTCCTGGTCCTAAAATGTCACAGAGCCATTACATTAAACTCTGGCTTGAATCATAGAATGGTTTGGGTCATTTTCGTTGTTAGAAGCCTTTAAAGGTCATCTAGTCCAACCTGCTTGGCTGTGTGCAGGGACACCTTCCACTAGATCAGGTTGCTCAGAGCCCCACCCAGAGCCCCATGCTGGGACATACCAGGGCTCACAGCCTGTGGAGCAGGATGCCCTGCCTTGGGGAGGGTCCCCAGCAACAGCCCCTCTTCCTTCATTCCTACCTGTAATCCCGAAAGGTGTAGGCAGGAGGCTCCTTCCAGCACTCGTTGGCCTCGGGGTCCAAGAGGCAGTTGTCAGCATGGATGGGGTGGCTCAGGTCATTCCTCCTTTCCTGCTGGCCTATGCAGGACCATGTGGAGGAAGGGGAAGAAGGGATGGATGAGATGGAAATGCCATGCTCTGTGGGGTCCATCACAGTGGGGAGCCTGCCCCAACCCCACTCCAGGTGATGTTCACAGGTGAGAGGAGGAAAGAAAAGGCTGGGGAGAAAAGGCAACATCTGACAACTCAGATCTGCACAGCTCTGCTTGTTCCTTACTTCAGGGAAGCAAGATGGAAAGCTGGGGGAATGGAAAGGAGATGAGACAGTGAAAGGAGACAAGAGAAGAGAGAAAAGAAAAGAGGAAAAGTTGGAGACATAAAAAACAAGAGACACCCCAGAAATTACCTTCCTTGAGGCAGCAGTGCCCACCCTATGCTGCTGTGAAGAACAGTAACTTTGCCCAGTTCTCAGCCACCAGTTTAAGGTTCAGAGCTATTCTCAGGCTTGGGTCCCCCACTCGTTAACCCCCCACGAGGAGCTGAACCCATTCTGTCCTCCCAGCCCTGCCCTGCCACCAGAACCCAAGTCCTCACCGGAGAGGGCAGTGCGGCACACCAGGTGGGTGTAGGAGAAGTAGAGTGTGGAGTTCAGCATGAAGTAGGACTCGACGATCCTGCGAGCCTTCTCACTGATGTCGTAGAAGAGCCGGGCACTCTTCAGTGGGACGCGGCCCTCGTAGCCATACTGGGCAAGAAGGGGTGAGAGAAGGTCAGCACTGCATGCCAGCTGGGAGAGAGGGCATAGGAGAGGAGGAGGAGGGAAGAAGACATACCTTGAGGGCTTTGAGGACTGTGGCTCCTTCAAATCTCTCATTTGGGGTGTGGGGGGAGGTTTTGCCCCTGTAACCATCTCCAGCCAACATGATCCCCTGAAAGACATGAACATGGGTGAGGGGTGAACTGGTTCCCCAGGAAACAGGGAGCTGCAATGGAAACACCTGGCAGCCTCTTCCCCAACCCTCCCCCAGGCTGCACTCACTTGGAGAGATGAGCTGGGTAAGGAGGCACAGCAGCTCTCCATGAACATAGTCCATTCTGAGATGCTAGAAAACAGCCACACACCTCCTGACTGAGGATGTTCAGGCACCTCCAGACCCTTCCCAGGCTCAGCTAATGAATGAGAAGGCTCAGCAAAGCTTGTGGATGAGCATCCCTTGCAGCTGTGTATAGCATGCAGCAAAGAGCTATTTCTGCACAGGCTCTGCCTTTCAGGATGTTTCTAAGAACAGCCCGAGATGGAGCAGCAGCTCCTGTGCTACAGGTGCGTTATGGGGAAAAGCATCTGACTGCCCTCCACAGGCATCCTGGCATCAGCTGCAACACTCAAGAGTGAGACACGAACCCAGAGCCTCCCCCAGGGGCTGGTCACGCATTCAGCTCTCACAAGCCAGATGCTGGGGAAAGCATCAAGCACTCAGCCCAGGTGGCCCTCATGTCCCTCCCAGGGGCATTGCCTACTCACGCTGGCCACCCTGTGAAGCTCTCGGCACTGCTCCTCCGAGATGACGTTATCCAGCAGGACTCGCTGGGTGCCGTTCAGCTGCTGCGAGTTGTAGACAAACTTCACGCCGCTGTAGAGAAGTGGCCCCCCTGGTGGAAACAGAGACAAAAAACCACCCCTCTGAACATGCCCTGGCCTCATTGACATCTTGTACTGTGGCTGAAGGCCAGCTGAAATCACCCGGGTGTGCTGCCAGGGAAAGAGCTTCACAGCAGAGAGAAGAGTTTGGCCTCACATCAACAACAAAAGAACCAGAAGGAATGGAAACACCCGGAGATGAAATCAATTTGCTGCAAGAGCCTCAGCATTTTCCACCTTCTCATTAGCTGCCTTGCAAACGCAGGGACCACAGCCTGAAAATGCTAAAACCTGATGGGACACGATGAAACACAGACACCGGCTGCCTTGGCCTCCCTGCCCAGCAGCCAACATAATGGAGGTCAGAAGTTTCCATTGCATTTGTACTGTGTGGATCTTGTCAGCTTGGCATGCAGAGCTGCTCCCTGCAACTGTCATCAGCAGGCTTTTTTTTGTCTTTTACATTAAAAAAAAAAACAACAAAACTATTGTGGTGCTGAGCTTGCATCAAGCCATTGCTTGTTCTCCACCAAGAAGAGGGGTTGGGAGTAGGCAAGGCAGAGGACCATGAGGACAATCTTCGTCTGCAGAGGCAAAGGAGCTGCCATGGCTGTCCCTGCCATCCCACACTCCCTGCCTCCAAGCTGCCTCCTGCCAGAGGCCAATGGCTTGGCTGCATTTTGGAGGTCTCAGGTACCCTGGGATGGGAATACAGCCACAGCATTGCTGGGCTCCTGCCTGGTATGGGGCAACTGGGCCTTGCCATGTGCTGAGTGAATGGGCAAGGAGAAGAGAGAGATTAGCTCTTTACAAGAAGTTTGGATCTATCCCCATCAAATTTCCCCGATGAGAACAAACATGGCGAGGCCACTGAATCATCATCTTCTAAAGCCTCTTCCCCTCATCTTCTCAAAGAGAGAGAATGAAAGGGAGAAAAAAAACAAAACAAAAAACAACAACCAAGAAAACCTGAACTAGATGTTCCTCCAGAAGGAAGGTGAAATGCATCTAAACTGTGGGAAAAAATATCTGTTATCACAGAGCTGCAATAAACCAGAGGAAACAGAACTGGAGAGCTCCTCTCACCACATGGCACAAGGACAATTCTCTGTTACACTGCTTTTGTAATTACTATTTTTCCTGTCTGTTGAGGCACACTAGGTGTTTCTGGGAGGTTTCCTTGACCTATGGAGAGCACACAACCCTGAGGACAGAGCCCCAACATGAGCCCATCGCTTGATTTCTGAAGATTCAGGTTTTTTTGAAAACAGAAAAGATGGGACATTCCTCATGTTCACTTTGCTGTTCTTGATGCTTGATAACAAACAGCATGTATTATAAATGAACACTGAGCCCTTTTCCCATGGACAGCATGCTCCCTGCTGCCTGCCTCTTCCCCACTGACTCTAAGGACCACAAGAGAGAGACCTTTATATGGTCTGTGAAAAACACCCCAAAGAAACCAGAGAATTCTTTGGACTTTCAGGAGTGAAGAAATTGACAGAAAGGAGGAAGAGGGAAAGGAAAGAAAGATGGAAGTACAAAATTAAGATTGACTCATTTTTCTCTTTTGGCCTTTTATCATCTTTTTCCAAGCGAAAATAAAGACAAAAAGGCAAAAGGAAGCAGATGGATACACTGAAGTCCCATTTTCTTTTTCAATGGTTTCAATTTTCTTGTAAACTTCAAAACATTCTGCAAGTAAACCAGAATAAAAAAAAAATAAAATAAAATTAAAAAAAAAAAGAGAAGAAAAAACAGAGAAAGATGCACCCTGAAAATATTTCATTACAGAAAGCAAGCAGCCCAACAGACATAAATCAACCAGCTCTTGGCTTAAGCAAGCTCTTCAGGATCTTCCTGCAGTGTCTGCTTATTTTACACATGGCTAGAGAAGGGCTAACAGGGCTCTGAACATGACACTGAGCAGCCAGAGAGGATTTGGGTCATGGAAACCTGTGAAATTCCAAAAAAGGCACAATCATCCACTGCATTACAAGGGGGTTTAACTGCCTGATGCTGTGGAGCTAGAGACACAAGACACCTCCTGGCTGCAGATCCTGTTGTTTTGCACTGAGGAGCATGTTTTGGGATTTGGCTACAATACAGTTTTTAAAAATTGTTATGGGGGAACTCTTGCCTCTAGTAGAAAATGGTATTTTCTGTGGTTGCCCAAAATGTGCCGGAATCAGTTGAAAAGTCTGCCAACAAGCCTTAAAATTTGATGTAAGCCAAGACATGAAATCACAAGCCAGTTTGCTAACAGAAATGTTTGATACTGTGGTGTGATGCAGCACATTTAGCAAAGGATCAGGATGGGAATTCCCAAAACCTAATGCCTCCAGCATCCAACCTTCTGCAGTCCAGACAACTGGGAACATTTTAAACTTAGAAGCATCTAGGGAAAAGACTACTGTTTGCTGGTGCCACCTCTCCCATGGTGAGGAGGACCCAGCTTCCCAGCTACACAACTCAAGGCTCTGTACTGAGCAGATCAGCAGGTGGGAAAAGCAAACTCAAGAGCAGAGAAGTGCTGGTGGGATCCCCAGACTCAGAAATGCTGTGGTACCATCAAAGACTCCTCTGTCCTTTAAACAGAACTTCAGCCCCCTCAGATAGGATTTCCCCCCATTGCTCAGCAGCCAGCCTTTGCAGTCTGCAGCCTCTAGCAATAGGAAAAAACTTCTGATTTTGTTGAAACATCTTAATCAGACTTACCCTCCTTCAACTCTCGATCTGGTTTTGGCATGGGTTTCTTTGCCAGGGACAGCCTGGGCCCATCCTCTGGTTCACTGCTGATGCTTGATGGGACACTGAGGAGCAGGAGAGAAGAGGAACATCATGACTTTTTCCATAGGTCTCCGGTTCTGAGAAATGCACTTTTTAGAAATCAATACATGAAAAGAAAAAAAGGCAAATTGGTACTTTGTACAAATGTCACACCCATACAAGTGGAAGCCCTCACCCCATCCTGTGGTGACCATGTTTTTCGGGTAATGGAAACAACAGTTTCCACCAGCAAAGCACAGACACCAACAAATCTGCAGAGGACCACATGCCTCATCAGCTAAGTTCCTTCTAGACCAATGCTGGGTTTTAGGCACTCAGCTAACATAAAGTGCTTATGGAAATGTTTCTAATAGTAAGAGGCAAAGAACCCTAATTCGATGATGATGGTGTGCTGGGGTGGCTGGGCAGCATCCCTCGAGTGTCAGGCTGGTACCCCATCATGGGCATGTCCCCTTCACCCCACTACAGGGACTGGTGAAGCTGCAGATGGGATGGGTGCTAGCTCACCTGTGCTCATCCTGGCGGGCACCATATCGGTTCCAGTAGTTCTGCAGGAAAAGAGAGAGGTTGTGCTTCTTAATTTAATGCTCCAGCTGAAGCCAGGGAGCTACCCACTCTGCCTCACAGCCAGGGACATCAGCCAGCCTCTCTGGTACAGATGCATTCTGTACAACTTTGGGCAATTGCCTGGCGTCACCAAATTGAAAATGTAACCCCAACCCAAACTGGCATCAGATGATGCATGAAGCAGAAGCCTGCCTTGCTCAGCTTTCTCTGGCCCACCCCATCACCAGGCCAGTGGCAGAGACACAGCCAGACACTCTGGCAGAAGAGATGGACTAGGCTGCATCTGCTTCTTCTTGCCCCTGGGTACGGCTGCCTTCCCTGCTCTGCTATAACCTTTTCCCACAGGGAACAAACCAGGCCTGGGCCACCTAACCAGGACTTGCTTTACAAGAGAGGTGAAAGGAGAAGCTGGTCCTACAGCTGTGAACTCCCAAAGGTCCTTGCCACGGCAGACCCGGGCATTACCGGCTCTGTGTAGGTGTATCCCAGGCCGGCTGCAGCCACCTGCAGCAGGTGAGACTCCAGCTTATGGCGCCGCAGCAACATCCTTGCTTCCTGAAAAAGAAGAGGAAAAAGGGAGCAGTTGCACATGTAGCTTCCATAAGACACAGGCCATGCACCTCTCTTCAGGAGGGGTTTTCTTTTCACACAACTCTGCAGATTCCTACGGGGTGAGGGATGCTTGGGTCATGCTTTGGAACAACCTGGGACACAGGGCTGAGCAGCTCACTGCCTTACAGAAGGGAAGGTGTTCAGCAACTCATTTGGGAAGCCTGAATCACCATAATACGTCCATAGCTGGCAGAGAATGCTGAACACCTTGGAAAGCCTCTAAAAAGCTGGGGAAGAGGTTGTCTGGTCAGAGAAATCCCAGATGCAGACCAGGGAGGTAGGTTCAGGCTGGGGGAGCAGAGGCTCTGGCTGGGCTGTGCCTCAGCTCCCCACCAGCAACACAGGGCCCATAGTCCAGCAGTGGGTGGGTGGGACACACTCACTGTGCTCAGATGGGAACCACAAAGCACAGCCAGCTGGAAATCATCCATCAGAGGGCTTTAATTAAAATGAAAAATTTGTACACAAAACACTGGGATTTCTCCCAGAAAATTACTTCGCGAAGCAAAAATCAATTAATTAATTTATTTATTTTACAAAGAAACTTCAAAACACTGGAAACAAAAAAAATGTTTTTGGCAACTTCAGGTTTTTTCCTAGATTCACTTTGTGAGGAGAAAGAATAGTTGTTCTTGGGTTTGATATTTTGAGATTTTTGTTTGTTTGCTTGTTTTGGCTTTGGTTTTTCTATATAATACCTCTTTTGTAGCATTTTGATAAATTCACCTTTGTTTTCCTGGAAATCAAGGAATTCCCAAGGGAATGGAAAATGCAGTTCCTGTCTACCCTCTGCTTATGGCACAAGGGTAATGAGCCTCAGCAGGGCTGTGATGGGACAGGAGGATCTTCTCTTTCACATCGTGAGAAAGGCAGTCCCAGGGCTGCAGATGAAGGCTCCCCAGACCAGAGAGGAAGCCTGTCCCACTGGGTGGTTGTCCCACACTGTTTGGTTGTTTGACCCCAGTCTAACCCTGTGATAGCAAAGCTGCTCCCTGCAGAACACACCGAGCACTGAACCCCGAGCTCAGTGACTTGAGAGTAACGCTGACATCTCAGCCTTCCCTTGGGAAAATATTTCTCAGCCCTCTCCTAACAGAGGTTGCCCTCTGCTCAATGCTTTGTTGCATTCCTCCCCCGCTGTCCTCTGGAGCAATGACTGGGAGGAGGGTTTTCATTGTTAAGGCACTTGATCATGGCCCTCCCTGCCCTTGCTTGGGCTTTGCTATGCTGAAGTCCCCATTTAAAGAAGATCCTGGCCTCCAACGTCTCCCCCACACAAGTGGCTCTGGACTTGCACCCTGACAATTAGCATCACCAGCTGGTCCAGCAACTCCACATCTGTTTTCAAAGAGCTCCCACTGCAGAAGAGCTGTCAACCTGCTTTTATTTCCAGCTGATGTTTCTGTTAAAGCCTCCCACCAACGGTTCTTAGTTGACACTCTCACCTTTCTGGGTTTGATGGTGTCTGGATCCATTGTACCTTCCAAGAGGCCCTCGTAATAACCTGCGTTCTCTAAGACATCTTCATCATCTGGGTGGAAGAGGAGGTAGGTCTTGGCACACTCCAAGGCTTTTACATAGTCACCAACTGGGAGGCAACACAAGAGCTGTCAGGGGAGGCAGAGAGGAGCACAGCCCCACTGGTGGTGCCAGGGGGCTCACACAGAGCACAGCAGGGCAGAGCCAAGGAGTGTCTCTGCAGAGAGGGAGGGTTCAGCCTGAGCTTGCTCTCCATCAGCTGACAGGGGGGCCCAGCTCTTCACAAGGCTCTTTTGATGCAGCTTGTTCTTAACCACTCCATTTCACCAACAGGGAAACTGAAGCACAGAGACATGACTTCTCTGAGCTCATGCACAGGTTGGGTGGTATCCAAATTGGATCCAACTGTATGGGCAGGATGTGGATGCCCTCTGGCAGCAAAGTGCCCCTCTTCTGTGCAGCATCTCTCAGGGCTCTAAAGGCTTTACTCACTATATTAAAACTTTAACTGGGCTAAGAAATCAAAAAGCCTGTACACTGTGCACGAAACACTGCTGACTCCTCCAGCATTCCTCCCACTGCATTGATGAATGAAGAAACTTCAGGTCTGAGTAGCAATTTTGACCCTCCTACAATTTGCCCTTTTCAGGAAAGCTCTTAGCACAAGCCTGAGATAGCAAAATTCTGCCTGAGATAGCAAAATTCTGCCTCAATTTTCCTTTAGGTAACAGAACATAATAAAATGCAACATGGGGCCACACAACTGGCAATATTTTATAGCACTGCCAACTCCTGATATTTTGCAATGTTGCATGTTTGCTGTGAATCTTAAAATATTTGGTAATTAGAAAAACTGGAAACTTGGGATAAGTCTGGGCTAACTTGTATAGCTGTTATATATTATCTTTAAAAAAATAATCTATTGGTTTCAGAAAATGTGAAACAAATTCCCAGAACTTTAATATCAAAAGACAAATGAAAGGACTCTGTGAAAACACAATCTATTTAAAGAATAATAATGTTTAAGCTAAAAGCTGGGCTTTTAAAACCTGACTGATTAATTACAACACTTTTACAGAAGTACTTAATTACATTTAAGTCAACCTGAAAGGCAAACGCCTTTCAAAGAGACAGTTTCCAATGTCCTGTGCTTCCTGACTCTATCAAACCATGTCACTGTGTGGCTTCAGCACAAATATCATGGGGAAATATCCTGATTCCTGCATGAAGCAATTCAACCTTGTGCAAAACGTAACAAAACCCAGCAAGCACTATGAGGAACAGAAAGAAAGCCTTTACCTCTGTAATAGGCAAACTGCAAGTAGTCATAGTGGAGGGGAAGGAAATTTTCAATGGGTGAGATCCGGCCCGAGCGCGTGGCGAGTTCTCGGACACAGTCGTGTTTGCACACCAGGACCTGCATGTAGTGATCTGCCCAGGAAAGAAGAAGATGGACTGAACTGAGAAGGATGGTGGTGGTGCTCGGATGAGGAGAGACAGAAGTTAAATCTCCCCAGCTGAAGAATAGGAAAGCCATGCTGCTCTGGTCCAGCAGGTGACTGTGCACTTAAGGAAAGAGCTAAGGATCCTTCCCAAAGCCAATGGAGAGTTGCAGTCGCACTTTTGCCCCCCCTTGAGAAGTGTCTAACTCCTTCTATCAACTGCAGAGGGAGCTTGAGCATCTATTTTGTCTGCCGGGAGCTGCTGCTTCTGCCTAGGAAAGTGGATGGGTGCAGGGACACACAGGTGGCATTTTCGACCTCCAGAGCCATACCAAGGGCAAAGACACTCACAAAGCAAGTGGAGAAGTGATGGCAGGGTGGCCACATGTGCTGCCACACGAAAGACATTTTCATTCCCCCCCACGTTCAGCTCATCTTTAGTTCTCTCCTTTCTGGAACAACTAAGCTCCTGAGGGCACAAGGGAGGTTTAGGTAAGAGGGTTCAGTGCAGCTTCTCAAGCACCACCGAGCAAGGCACCTGCATGGGGAATACGAAAGGTCTACGGTGCAAACATTGGCAGCAAAATCCCTGTGTTTGTGGCTTCTCAAAAATTAGGTATCTCCCAGAGAAGTGCAAGCCCGTGACAAACATCTGCCATTAGCAGAGTTTCTTAACTGATGGGAGTCCACAATATAGGCATTCTATCAGCTCTACAATTTTGAAGCCAATGCTGACATCTGATTCCAGTTTGGAGCCTTTGCTGCAATGCACGTACAAATCTACTTTGCTTGCACTGTCTGTACACCATTAAAAACCTTAAGAAACAAACACAGGCTTGAAAAAAACCATGTGCTCAACTACCAAAGCATTTTTCAGAGCTGCCAAAAAAACAACCTCAGGATTTTGCAATGAAATCAAGTGGAAACTCAAAACAGCTCCCAATTTGCTCTGGGCAGGTAGTCTGAGTAGTTATGTGATTTACCATACACATCCAGGGTATTACACTAAGGAAAATAAGAAGGGAAAGGACATAAATAATTTTGTTGCAATTTAAATCTATTTAAGCATCTTAGACCTAAAATAATCCATCACTGAGATGATGCTACCAAGAAAAATACTGCTTTTTTTTTGGTACTGTCAAAGTGCCCTAGAAACTATGTAGGCTAAACAGACTGGAATCCATTCACTGAATGCATCTGGGGGGAAAGAGGTGAGAGACTTTCAACCCCATGCAGCAGCACAGCAAATCAGTTTGGGATTGAACAGAGGAATGAGTTTTGAAGAAACTGAAACTCTCTTCTCCTGGTGCATTAGTGTTCCCACTCCTTGCTGAAACATCTGGGGCTGAGAGTCCTGGATTGAAAGGTAAACACTGGATTATGCTGTCCTGTAAGGAACCACTTAATTCCTTATAGCAAAGCAGTTGCGTTACCTACCTCATTTCCCTCTTTGTTCCCTCACTTCACTTTCTCTTTGGGTACCTGAATAGCCCTGGGGTTTGGACTTGTTATTCCCAGGCACATCTGGCCAAGCCAAGTTACAGCACTTGCAGAGATGCTTGTCCTCACCCCCAGGTGATGAGACAGTTTGAAGACCACCACACCACGACCACATCTGCACTCTGCATGGCTCTGCACAGAAACACCTTTTCTGCTTGCTGGGGCTGCACTCAATTTGCACGGCACAGAAACAATATAACAGAGAGCAAAACCTGTTCAATGCAGCAGCTTTCTGTGAGAAGGAAGGTGGGTTTCCTTTATCACTAAAGGCTGCTTTTTTTCAAGGGCCTGATATGGCCCTTAAAAGCAGGCATGATCAGCTGACAGTTACACTGGCACCAAGTCAGCCCTTACAACACTTCTCAGATTTTTGCATGGGTAAATAAACCCAGCAAAGGCATCTTCCCATCTGGTATATTGGTGGTTTCTCATCTTGGTTGTTTCAATTAGATTTCCTGCTTCAGCTCAAACAGATGTATGCAAAAAGAAAAAGCAATCTGCATCTGAGTGAAGTATTTTCCACACAAGAAGCAAAGTTTCAGAGCTTGATGTAACTCCAAGACCATGAGCAGATAAATAAGATTTCTGTCACCAAACAAACCTAAATTTATTGCTCGTCTTTCCCTTACAACTAATCAAATGTAATCTCATTGCTACTAAGAATGAACCATTTTAATCCTCTCTGGCTCAGAGCCACACATGTAAATCTGAAGAACACACAGCAACGTTTGGTTGTCTCCAGAGATTTCAGTCAAGATCATAATTAGGTGGGTCTCTACTAATGACAAATCCATCCCCTTGGATGGACAGGAAATCTACGGTCTGAGCCTTTTGGGCAATTTTCCTGACCGTGTGGAGCATGGCCAAGAAGTTTGCTGCTTTATTCATATGCACTGAAAAACAAAATACAAACAGGGGCCAGGGATGTCCAGATTCCAGAGAGGTATGTGAGACTGCTTACAGTGGGAAACTGAGGCAGCTTATGTTAAAGCACTCCCAGAAAAGCTGTAAGTGATACACACATCTGGAAATGCAATTCTTCTAGCCCAGCTTCTATTCAGAATGAAAATGAGATGTTCTAGTTCCCTGTCTTCTGAATTTGCATCTTCTGGCTTTCCAGGTGCCTCCTCTAGTGCAACTCACCAGCAGCAGTGATGGAAGGGAAAACACCAAATCCAGCCAAAAGCCCAAATTCAATCATTCTCCAAAGTGGGAGAAAACTAAAGATGCAAAAACATCTTACCTGCAATAGCTTCATAGAGACTAGCTTTATATTCCAGGTACTCATGTTCTTCAAATCTCTGTGGTCCCTCACACATGATCTGGCAATCTTCATCCTCAGAGTAGTACCCTTTTAGTGCACGCTCCAAGAGGTCAATGGCCAGTTCATACTCCTCTTTGTCATAGTGCCTTACTCCAGCACTGTAGTCCTCCTGCAAAGTAGGTAGGCAGAAGACAAGATCATGAGTGTGGCTGCTCAGGCATAGCATCCTGCTCTTACCAGCTGCAGGTGCTTCTCAAAACGAGGTACAAACTGGCAGGGATAGAATTATCTCCTTGGGTTCCTACCAGGGCTAAGTCATGGCACCAAACCATGTTTAAGCCATCAATGGACTTTTGAACTGGTGAAACCTCATAAACCTGCCTAAATGCTCTTCTAAACTTCTCTGTAATTAGTGCATCCTCAGTGACACAGCTGGATTATATATCATGTGAAAAAAACACTCTTCTTCTTTACTTTAACTCTCCTATGCAACAACCACACTGAATATCCAGGGAAAAGACTGAACTCGACCCAAGAAGACCTGTTTTAGAACCTCCATTCATTTCACCAAATGCCACTCCTGCTTCCTTGTGTCTTGTGAAATCAGAAAGTTGAGGGTGGCCCTGGCACTTGTGTTGGCCTTCCACTTGTGGAGGTAAAAAGAGCTGTGGCTCTCCTGCCTGCACCCTCAGCAGCACAAACACTCATGTGCATGAACCCTGCCCAGGTGGGACAGCGCAGCTCAAAAGCGACACACATCAGACAAGATCTGTCTGTCAGTGCCTATGGAAGCATCCATCAAAGATGAAAGGTGCCCACTGGTGTGTTCACAGCCATGGATGTCCCAGAGTCCTCTGAAGACAGGGACCATGTTGGGGATGTAGCCATCAAATAAGTGCCTTGAATAAGCAGGAGCTGACTTGCCTTAAAGGAGAGCTCTGAAATGGAGAACTTGTTTTGTTGTATCGTAATGTGGAGCTCAGCAAGACTCTCCCCTTTCACAGATGATGCTCTCTTGGCCTCCCAAATCTCTTTTCTCCAGACTGCCTGACATTTAACCCAGACACCTCCTTAGCTCAGACTCACCATGTGCTGCCTGGCCTCCCGGTCAATCAAGGTGACTTTCCCTGCCGTGGTCTTGTAGTTCTCAATGTCCTGCTGTATCTCCATGTGCTCAGGGTTTGCCATGAAGAAGGTGTGAGCTGCATCTGCTGCCTCCTCCAACTTGTTCAGCTGTAAGAAGATAAGAAAAAAGTGTGTTGGTGATACAGGACAGTAAATGCAGGAGTTTATGCTGCACCTTCTGACACCTGTACCTCTGATACCCTTCTGACACCACTGGGCTGGGCAGTGATGGGTAACCAAGGAAAACCTGAATGCAGAGGCTAAAGAAAACAGCTGAAATGAGGGGAAAGTCCAGAGAAAGGGAGATCAGAAGAGCTGGAGTTCCTGAAAGTCAGACAGGTCACTTATCTGTCTGCAATGTGGTCTACCAGTGACAGAGTCCAGCCTATTTTCCAGCTGTGCATCCTCTGAACTACTACTCCAACCCCCTGCACAGTCCCAGGTGGAGAGATGCTTTCATGAGATATGAGATGGACAGAGCAGGGAAAAGCAGCTGCTGAGGTTGCTCTCTCTATGAGCCTGAGAGGCTGAGCCATTGCCAGGTTAAGGGCTTCTGCTTGTAAGTGAGGCCTTGGGGCCATTTGTAAAGCTCAGCTGCACACAACTGCAAAAGGCCAGACTCTGCTAATGGTGGCAGAGACTTGAAGAGGAGTTTATCTCGGTATATCAAGTTAATTTGCATTTAGAAATTCAGAACTGAGACCAGACATTAGTTTCACCCTGGAGAAAGCCTCATAAATAAACAGAAATTCTGGTGCTAAACACACCCACAGCAGCTGCTGGGAGCACAGGGAGCAGGACAGATGTTCAAGTGAAGCATCTGCATGATCCAGCAGGAGAGAGGCTGCTTCCACGGCTTCCACTTGCTCTGAAAGAAAGCCAACACCACTGAGTACCAGCAAAGTAGAGAGCCAGGCCCCTGGGATAGGTGTGCAGGCTGAGCAGGCTCAACCACTGGAGCCAGTGAGCTCAGGCACATCATGGTATGGCAGCTCCCCTGCAGCATCCAGCACACATACCCACTAGACAAGTAGATTAGCAAAATTACAGCACTTGAAAAAGAGACCTGCAGAGAAGTATGAGCTTCACACCCAGTTATCCTATGCCTGGAGCAGGGCAGAGGGGCCATGTGATGTGAGCTTGTGGCTGCTCTGCTCATTCCCTGGAGATAACAGCAGCTTCCTTGGGGCTCCTTAACACTGGATTAACACTCTCATGCATTTAATAAGCATCAACTGCAGCTTGTCTTTCAGCCAAGCCATGAGAAACACCCAAGACCTCTTTCAGTGAGCCCCCTTGATCTGTCTGATACTCTGCATTTCTCAGGAACTCAGAGAGGGCATGCAAACACTCATCACCAGCCACACACAATAATAACTACTTTCATCTCTAGCATAAAATTATCTTCAGAAATGTGGCTGAACTGTCAATTGTCTGAGCAGCTGCCTCAGCAGCAGGTTGTGCATTACCCCCACAGAGGTGTTTGTAACCATCTTTAAAATACACATCTGATAACACACAAACTCCTGTTGAACCAAGAGGGATTGATATCTGGGGGAAATCATGGGGTCTTCTCCTTGAGGGATGCCCTTCCTTATGTATATCCTATGGCAATGTCGCATGTGCAGCTTGTGAAAGTTTTGGGATGAAATACTAAGGGAAAAAAAAGGTGACGGATTTGCTCTGGGTGCTTGGCTGCAGCAACAGCACTGCCAAAAGTCATTTTATATCCCAATTTTCTGAGCAGGAGTAGCTGGAGCAGGGAAAGAGCAACAGGGTCAATTTGACTGGACACGGAGAGTCCACCTAGAAGCACGGAGCCCACATCAAACCATGCAGCAAATCTGCTCCTGTTTGGAAAGTGGAGCTGTCTGCCAGTGGTAATAAAATACCTCAGTTGTTGAGCTGGCAGAATGATGCCTCCTTTCCTACTGCATGTAAAGCTTGGCAAGACTCAGGAAAATATAAGATGAAGACACGCATTATTTTTGTGAGGTAACCTTCCCTGAGGGCAGCACAGAGGGAGAGCATTTTGGCTGTGAAGGAAGCAGCCAATGCCCTGTGAATCTTCATTCTCAAACACAAGTTCCAAGTGGCAAATACTGAAAAATTACTGTAATGGGTTTTCTTTGGCTTTTCCTCAAAACAAGAACTAGATTAGAAATTAAATTGGATTAAACTAGAAAGTGCAGCAAGCAGCTGAAAACAAATTTTGCATTAAAACCAGGAGATGATAGATAGATAGATAGATAGATAGATAGATAGATAGATAGATAGATAGATAGATAGATAGATAGATAGATAGATAGATAGATAGATAGATAGATAGATAGATAGATAGATAGATAGATAGATAGATAGATAGATAGATAGATAGATAGATAGATAGATAGATAGATAGATAGATAGATGGTGTATGGAAGTCTAACTTAAAGGTGAGAGAAGTGGGGATGATGCGGAGCACATCTGGACACGTGCCGAGCATGCTGGCACACAGCAAATCCCCCAGAGAAGTACCCAGCTCTTTCTTCTGAGTTATTTAGATTAGGACGAGTGCAAACACAGTCTGCAGAGCAAACGAGAGTCAAACTGGTGGCAACTGGAGACATCACAGCTGTTGAAAATCACTGGCTGAGCTTGTCAGGGATGCCTGGGTCATTCTGATGGGGAGACATTGAATAGAAGCAGATACACAAATCTGCCAGGGGATTTGTGAAATTGGCTCTTCTATATAAGACAAGCTGATCTGGACACACTCTCATGTTGCTCACTGGGGCATGGAGATGTTTTGAAAGCAGGTGCCCAGATACACAAAGACCTTTTGGAGGAAAAGCTCAGCCATCACCACAAGCCAGACCCACACCAGGCGAGTGCTCTCCTAAACCACCTCTGCTGCTCCACTGCTCCAGCACAGCCAAAACTGCTTATCTGGGTCCCAGAAAGGCCAGAGAAGAGCTGGACAAAGAAGCATGCATGAATACCTCTGAAAGGAAGATGAAAGCTCTGGTCAGACAGCATCTCAGCCCACTGCCCAGATCTGCCCTTTGAACACCAAAGCACTGCTGTGCTGCAGTGCCCACAGACTTGCAAAACATTTGCCTTGTGTAAACTTCAGAAGTTTTTCAAGATTAGCTCTGTGCTGTCAGCATGTGCAGAGAAGCCAGCTTTGACTGCAAAAACAAGATATATTCCAGGCCTTCACTTGGAGCTTTCCTAAGGACACCACTCTCCAGCATAATCCCTTGGCTTCCCAGCAGGCGAGCAAACTGACTCTAAGAATTTTTCATTCAGGACAGCACAAAGAACCCAAAGCCCCTTCAGTGTAGAAATCTTCTTTTTTCTAAGACATATTTCTATTCAGAAACATACATCCCATCCTAAAAAACTCATCTCAACATAATCCCAACCTGGAAAAGCTCATAGCAGCTGGGCAGCATCTGATTGATCCAGGATAAAGGAACGACCAGAGTATCTCAGGATGGCAATTTTCAGGTTATGCTGAGTGTAGGTGGGACTGTCACTACAGCCAGTGATTAAAGAGATCAAGGTGGTGGTTTGTTGAAGAGCTGCTGCTGATCTGATCCACAGAACTGCTATAAAACTACTATTTGTGTCACTCAGGAGAATTGCATTCTTCCACACCACAGATTCCTGTTCACAGACAGCATCCTGCCAGTGCAGACTTAAAAGGGACCAAATCCATCTTGGACAGGGAACTGGTCCCTTGAGACACAAGCTGCAATAGCCTGTTGTGGGATGTTCTTTTTTCCTTTGGTTCTAGCTCCTTTTCAGAAAGCTGTCCAAAACTGTCACTGATCCTAAGACGGGATTAGTTCTTCCCAAATCAAATCCACCCCATTAAGAAAGGAAGAGTCTGATTTCTAGACACAAGAGAAAATTGCTTTCCCACCCTTGAAGCAGAGCTCATACTGTGTCTAGCCCTGCTGGCTCTTCACAGCGGAGGTGACCTTTGGATTTTGGGAAGTAGACTCAAAGCAGAACATTTCAATGCAACACTTTTCAATTTATCATGTCCCCTATTTGCCTTAGAAACATGCGAGTAACACAAAAAAGCCAACAGCTGCTGAGTCTTGAGGAGTTTTTAAGTGGATGCGTGTATATGAAAGCAAATTCCTAACTGGTAAGACACGTTCAGAGACTAGGACTGACATTAATTATGAAACACTGGGGAAACTTTTGCCAAAACACTCTGGATTCACAAGGAGCAGGATATTTTGGTGCTTAAAGGTCTGGGCTGGGACTCAGGACACCTGGTCTCAGTTCCTGGCCCTGTAGCAATCTCACTGTGCAGCCACTGGAAAAAAAGCAACAAACACACAAAACCAAAACAATTTTGTTTTCTTTGTGCCTGATTTTTCATTGTTTTAAACTAATAACAATAAAAATTAGAACATTTCTCCCATAGAGTAACCATTTTGTTTATTTAAATGGCAAAAAACTCAGGTACCATAAGCATTATTTTGATCTTTGTACAACCATGACTGAACAAGAACACCAGCACCAAGAGGTGCTGGGAACAGCCTGTCTGTTTTGATCTTACCACGCAAACAGAGTCAAGAAGGAGAAATCACAATATTTAAGTTCTTCTGGGCTTTGATACTGAAAAATATTTATTTTCCTCATTCAAATGAGGAGTGATTCCTTTCACACTGACATAGTGTCATTTATGGGGGAAGCAGATGTAGCCAGAACATCTACATGTGCCAAGGTGCTCCCAGCTCACACTGCAGTTTTCACAGCAAAAAAAAAAAAATAATCACAGAATCATTTTGATCGGAAAAGACCTTTGAGATCATCACATTCAACCGTTAACCCAGCACTGCCAAGTCCAGCACTAAACCATATCCCTAAGTGCCAGCCACATCTACATATCCTTTAAACACTTTTAAAGGATAAAAGAGATGCAAAAGAGGTGCAAAAGTCAGAGGATTTTAGAGATAATGTAGCTAAAACAATATCAATTTTGACTGCCTGTGACAAGGGGTTACAGTGCATAATGTAACCAAGACCTCAGACTATTACTGATGATGAGTTCCCATTTCACTGAACATATTCTCAGATATTGGCAATTGCTGGGCATTCTGTGTGACTGATGTAATCCAATTTGTTTCACTATTAAGGTATCTTCAGCATGTAAGACATAGTTTGAATTAAAAACATTTGGGGGAGGAAGAGGAATAGAAGTAAGACTTATACATTGGAAATTCTGTCAGGTCCCTCAAAACCCCAGTGGTTCTTGTCATGCTAAGACTGGACCTACCTGAACATAAGCTCCATTAATAGCTGAGTGCACAAGCCTGGCATGGAGCTTGTGAGAAAAAAAAAAAAAAAAACACACTATTTGGCTGACCCAGAAACCAAGGTCTCAAACTTTTAGACAGCTCTGGTTTGCTGAACACACTGTTTTTTTTAATCATTTCCATAGTTCTGCTGCTGCTGTGTTGTGTCAAAGGCTTAGTGCACTGAGCTCTGCAGAGGAGCTGGGAAGAACAGATAACAACAGAAATAAAAGGTTCAGTGTCATGAAGGATTAATCTTGTTGTGCCTATGCAGAGCTTACTGCCTGGGCGAGTAGAAGCAAGTAGTAGTGAGATGGCTATAAATAGTATGTGACCTCGTCTCAACTGTTTTATTATTGCAATAATTTTATTATAGAGAAGGAAGAAATTCTCCAGAGAAGTTAATCAAGAAATTTTCCCCCTGCTGATGGGATTGCACATTCACAGAATGTGAGCTGAGCTGTCTGCAACCCACAGTGGCATTCAGTGACCCCTCAGAAACACTTCCATATTCTTCATGCAGCAAATTCTGAGACATCAGATTTCATAATGAGCCTCACACTTGGGCCATGCTGGCATCATTTTACACCAGTGTACATAGGTATGTGCCAAGTGGACTGACTGCATCCCCCTGCCAGAAGAGGCCATTTTGCACTGAGAAAGCAAATTAGACTGAGATGCTTCCTTCCTTCCTTCCCTCTCTGACATGCTCTTCTTAAACTGTTCACAAACAGGTAAAAATGAAGGTTTTTCACAGGTTTCTGGCTAAGCATTTTATGCTTCAGTGCACTCATGGTGTAGCAAGTACTACACAAGGAGCAGGGCATTACTCACAGCCAGTGACTTGCAAAAGCAGTTCCCACAGGAAGGACCCTTCCCACATAAATTTCAACCACAATGAGGCATCACAGGATTCGTTTGTGGAGCAAGCAGTGGCAAATGTCTTTGTGCTTACTAAATCTTTAATCTGACTGCGAAAAACACTCTTAGCCATATTTTGACCTTTGTAAACACTCAGTTCTGTCTAACATACTCTGATGGTAGCTAAGTTATGTGTGAAACAGCATTTTCAACAAGGAAGAATTCTTAGAATATGCAGTGTGGGCCCTCCTAGCAAAAAAAAAACAAACCCCCTAGAACTGTTTATTTAAGTTTGGGCAAGAAATCCCTTGTAGATGGGTTCTCTCTGAACCAGCACATGACAGCCGAGAGCTGTCACAGGAGCTGGCAGGACATGTATTTCAGCACCCTGCCTCTGTACAAAAACAAGTGCCTATCAGTGGGGAGCTGGCCAGTTGTCCTCCTCCCTCCAGCTGCAAACACATGACCCTGCTGCCAACACACAGCAGCCACACCAGAGCCAGTGGTGCAGAGCATCCTGTGCTCTGGGCCACGAGAAGGCTCTGAGCTGCTCCTCCGAAAGCCGTGTCTGGCTAGAAATGGGCTCCTTCTCCATTTTTAAGGATACCAGCAGAATTTGAAGGCTAGGTAAGAGCTTCACTTATTTTTCCTTGGAAGAGGTGGGATGTATTCAGCCCTCAGCAATCTGTGCAGGTGGTTACCTATGAGGTTCCTACATGCCAGAGTTTTCCTTGGTCAAGTAATTAAAGATGAGGCAGTGGCCCCTGGAGATGAGCAGCATGGGAGAAGCAATAGGTTTACAGACCAATGGCAACAAGCAGCACTCTATACTAAAAGGTGGGGAGTATAAAGTCAGGCAGGGTTTCCAGAGCAAAGGTTTTCTCATGCATGTCTTTCTCCCTGTTGTTGTAGCATCCCTGTGGCAGCCCCAGTTATTGAACACCTGCGAAAATATCAAAGATGAGTCAGCTCATGAAATCAAGCGTCTGGAAACAAGCAGTACATGACTGTCCTCTCCTCAAGGACCACCAGCAAGAGTCGTGTGGTCCACAGCCTGTTAGACAAATAATGAGCTTTCATCTGATAACAGAGAGAGACAGATGGTCCCCTGTAGAGTGTCTCAGAAATACCTGGGGGAAGAGAATTTTGCTAACCCCACCAGCAAGTAGTGAGGGAGCCCTTTGTCCATCTGATTAAGGCTAAAACTGATCTCATGCTTTTAGAGGAAAAAAAAAAAAAAAAAAAAAA
>NW_009951958.1:5138532-5163491 GCF_000747805.2 Chaetura pelagica
TGATAAAACCAAAAACTGAATCAATGCTTTTAAAAGAAGAAAAAAAAAAAAAAAAAAAAAAAAAAGAGAAAAAAAAAAACCAGAACAAAACAAACCTGGCAGAAAGTTAAAAGGACTTGGGGGGTGCATCATGCGAGTGTGAGTCACAGGAGGCAGCAGACAGAGCACTCTCTCCAGCAGAAGAGATGCCACAGGAACACAACAATATTCTACATTTCCACAAAGTCTTCCAGACAAAGGAACCTGAAAGCATTTGATTTGGGTCAGAAACAAAGTAAACTCATCTGTCATGAAAGGACTGATGACACAGAGATGGAGGGGGGGATGCCTGGGAGTGGATCACTGGACAGGCAGTCTTACGGCATCTGAGATCCCAGCACAAGTATAATCCACAACGCAAGAGTCATCAGCATGGAAACCAACTTCACAGTGTTTATTCTACAAAGGATAAAAGCCAAAGCACAGTGCAGCACATCTCTATCAAAAGACTTCCCATCAGTAAAGCATTTAATTAAAAAAAGCCAACAGTGACCCGCAACCTCCTCTCCCAGTGAGGGGATCAGGGTTATACTCTTGTGACTGAATTGATTAACAAATACCACACAAGAGACAGAGAATAACGTGGGAGCTGTGCACAACAGGCTGATGCCATCCATGTGCCTACAAGAATAAGGCAAAGCAACTTATTCTGGTAAACTTCTGGACACCAATACTTCTGTTTGGAGAGGATCAATGGCATTTCTCTGGTATGTTTGCAAGAACGCAGCAACACAAGTCAGAGACTGGACCCAAAATTAGCAGAACTGTCACATATTCTCTGTTTTTCAGCTTCTGCATTTTTCTTGCTTTTATGTATCTTCCCCCCCTGAGACCCATAAAGCAGCAATTTTACAGTTAAGACAAGAATTTTCTCTAGCATCCTGCCCCCCTGGGCACTGCAACTAGTTGAGCTGCATTGGTTGATAATAATTGGCTCTGGGGCAGACTGTGAACCAGGTTGTCCCCACGTTGACATCCCTACAAAAATAATTACTAAAACACTTAAGAAAAACACAACAGAAAACTCCAAGACAAACAGAAAAATTCTTACAGAAGAAACCTTCCTCCCTTTCCAAGGTTTAGCAATGGCTCAGCACCTTTTAAAAGAGCCAGACAAAATGAGCTGTTGAATGACCTTTGGGAGCCAAAGTTTCCTGTGAAAATGCATATGCTTGTCTGTTGTTACTCAACATCATCAAAACAGCTGCAAGTGCCCCTAGAAAATGCCTTTCTGACAGGACACACGGACTACTCACGACCATCCTGGAGGCAGGAAGACACACGGACCTAGTGAGCAAATTATATTCCTTTTTGCAGTCTTTTCCTGATGTAAATAGAGTTTTGTTAAAATGGCTGATCTAAACCTTGTCCCAAGCCTGCAGAGTGCCCCTCCCTACCTTTTCCTGGAGCAATAGAAAGGTCATCTCCTACAGA
Source organism: Chaetura pelagica (assembly GCF_000747805.2). Taxonomy (NCBI): domain Eukaryota; kingdom Metazoa; phylum Chordata; class Aves; order Apodiformes; family Apodidae; genus Chaetura; species Chaetura pelagica. The sequence continues at coordinate 5,140,006 of NW_009951958.1, forward strand.
AGGTATCAGCTGACCCTAAGAGTGATAATGGTCAGTTTATTTTATTAACATGAGAGCATTTGTTTGGAAAGCTGAGTGCATAGCCCTGAGGGTGGGCTGCAAACAGGACTGTGCTATCTGAGAAAGCAGAGGTTATCTCCCACTGACCTGAACCAGAATGGGACAGCAACGGGAGAAGCAAACAAATCTTGAATCCCAGGAGAAAAGAGACTCATAGCGTATCTATGCATCAAAGTCTTTGACAGTCTTCAAGGAAATGGTTTTAATTACCATGTTTTTTTCCAGACTCAGTGTTTCTGGAATACCTTTTCCAGGGCTCAAGACAAAACAATGGATTGTGACTGGCAACTGCTGAATGCTCACAACCGATGGAAACCATCATGCTGGTGATGGACACAAGGGCACTGCAGACTTGATTAAATAAATCATCAGCTCACCATTCCAACTCAACAAGCATTTTGCAAAGACTGAAGAAGGCCTACAAATCAGGGGTGGGCTCTGTTCACCACGAGGGTGACTGACTAATGCCAAAGGGAAGCAAACTGAGCTTATGCTTTAGGTGACTTTGGAGAAAAGTACCATCTTTAAAAGGAAATTCCATGTGATGATCAGACAGATTCAGCAGTGCTGGGACAGCATCAAGGCACTGTATTTACTCTCTGCAAGGAAGCAATGCTCATAGAGAAAGAGAAAGAGAGGTAAGTGGAAAATATATCCATAGTTTGGCATTATATTATCAGTTGGTCTGGGAAGTAAAGGGAAGGTCTTGCAAAGGGGTGACCTGTAGGGGCTACCAAGCTAGTTCAGGCCAAAGTTTCATGTGTCCCAGAAACTTTACCCCAGCAATGGCTGGGGTGGACACACAGGGTACTGTCAGCAAAAGCAGCAGCTTACAGGCATCCTGAATCAGGATTTGCCTCTGGACCACTGTGCTTAAAAGCCACTGATGGAGCTATCCTTTAGAGAGCTGTGTAATCCCTTCTAGAACACAGTTTACAATCTGTAATAAATAAGAGATTTGGGAGATTTTAAGACATCAGTATATTATTTTCATCAGAGCAGATGTGTGGCTGAGAAAGACCTTCTGCTAGGCTGTGTTAGAGTTTTCATAAGACACAGGGGTTGCTGCTAAATACACCTGCACACACTTCTACATGCCTGGAAGGCAAGAGCCATTGCAGCATCACTGCAAACTTCTTCAGATTCCTCCAATCTCGGTACAATAAAACTCAAACCCGTTTGAGGCAAACAAGGATGGGATTTCCCACAAAAATGCATCTTCTGAAATGATGGCAGATGAAACAGTGCAGGGAAGGGGCCTGCAACCCACCCTTTCATTCAGGACACTAAGAACACTCACCAGGTCTCAAGGATGTTCTCTTGATGGACAAGATGGATACACTGACGTGCGCCGGACCGTGTTGATTTCACAGCACAGCAATTGCCAGATGCGTCCTCAGCAAAAATCTGACCCTGCAAATTCTGGAGGAGGGGTCCTCTTTCTTAAAAGCTTCTGACTGCTGCAGCTGAGGTTGGCACACAGAATTAAGGCATGCCAAAGGACCCACCATCATGCACTTCCACCTTCAGCTTATCCAGCACTTCCAAAGAAAGGTATTTCATTTTGAGAGAATGTAATTCTACCCTTGCAAATGCGACCCTTACCCTCCATCAGCTCCCCAAGCTTTGATGAGCACTGTTACCAATTTGAGATAGGAATTACTGGCTTTGAGAGAAAAGTAACACCAGTCTCCAGAATGACACCTCTGACCCTGAGCCCAGGGACACATTATGGACAGTGTCTGCTGCTGCTCAGGCTCTTGGTGCAGCTCCAGTGTCTCCTGTGGAGTTACACCAGGTCGGTTCATGCTTCAGCTACCAAGGTCACATACTACTTGGACAGTTGCCTCCATACGTGACACACACCACAAGTCTCAGCTGGATTTGCTGCTTCTGAAATGAAAATACTGCTCACTTTCCCCAGCCATAGCTTGGTAATCATTACTAAACACTTATCAGCTAGACGGCCTTCACTTCCTGAGTGCCTGGACCTAATTACACCAGGAAACACTGCACTTTTTCTTCAGACACTGAGAAATGTTGATTACTGGGTCCTTCACCTACAAAGTCCAACTTTGCTCTGATTAATAGAGGGGAGGGGAGGGGGAAAAAGGCAGCCAAATCTCAAAAGGTAAACTGCACTGGTTATTCACAGAGATGCCCTGGCTTCACTCTCTATCATTAATAATACCAATAAAATGTCACAGTTCTTTCATCTCCCCTCCCTCCCCTATTAATCTTAGCTGAGTCCTGGGAGGCCCATGCAAAGAGGTATCATTTTCCTCGGCTTGCAGGTAAGGAGTCTGATGTCTCACAGAAAATCAGAACCAGATCCTGAGGTCGCCAGCTCCTAACACCATTCCTCAAAGGAGTGAAACAAGCCTCCTCAACTCCATTTCTTTATCAGGACATTTGATCCAGTGGTGGGATGAAAGAGCCTTTGCCAGCACTTTCACTTTCAGACCCCTCCTTTGTGCAAAGGGGCCGGCTGGGATGTTAAGTTACAATCGTTTGCTTGTAATAGAGTTCAGGATATCACCATCAAATCAAACTGTAGGTTAATTAGTGTATAAAAAAACCCTACAAATGCACAGTAATGGAGGTATAATGGTAATAGCACCAAATCACAAGATCTGCTGCTGCAGGAGCAGCGGTTTTAGCCCGAGAGCTGCTGCCCATCCCGGCGGGCAGCCAAGCAGCAGCTGAAGGTGCTGCATCCCCACCTGCAGCAAACCTGCCTGGAGGAAGAAAGGTGAGGAAGACTTTTGCTTCCTCTGACCAGGGTTTCTAGGCAGTCTCACTAATCCTATTATCCTGGCTTGGAGCCTACAGACATACAGAGCAGACACTATGTCCCACATGGGCTGCTGCTCAAGCACAGGGACATCTGCATGGCTGCTTGCAGAACAAGACTTCAGAGAGGACACTTGTGTTCACTACTGGAAAAAAACATACAGACAAAATACACTGATATCCATGTCCGAACAGATAAGTGCTTGGTCTGCACAGAGCCCTGTACTGGAGGCAGATATGGATAAAGCCAGGCTGGATGGCAGCCACAACCTGGACAAACTGATAAACAGTGTTCAGCCCCAGCTGCTGACACCATCATGGGCTACTCACTGGAAACCCTACAGACACATTCCTCCACAGCCTGCTCCACTTCAGGGACTGAAAAGCATACACAATAGTGGATGATATTTGCTGGACTCTAATCCAAGCTCCTTAAGATTCTCAGCTCTCATCAACACCAGGAAGCAACAACCTAAAGGATGCATGTGTCACTTGTAGGAACAACACAGGTGTTTATTCCATTACTGGTTGCTTTTCTCTGCCTGCCTCAGACAGGAAAAGCAGCTGCTTGGTGTAGCTCCAGTGAAGGATGTCAGCCCTCCAGAGAAGCAGCTTTGCCAGCAGCAGTGGGATGAATGGCAGCCCAGGGCCTGCAGGGAGCCAGTCACGAATATTGCAGGTCAGTATGCACGGACAGGGATTTTGGCAGGGATCTCCCCAAGCACAGCCCGTCACAGAACCAATATTCTGCATCTCGGCTGCAGCCCCATCACTGATGTTTGCCTGAAGGGCTGAGGTAGCTGCTGCCTGGGGCAAAACTGTTTCCCACTAAGCAAAAAATGAGAAGCTGTCTTGCCCTTGCTGAGGACATGGCTGAAGTCACACTCCTGCCAGAACCAGTGTTTTCTAAGCACTTCTGAGGGGAGTCTGGGTTTCTGCTTTTAATTCCTGTCTCTGGGTCTGACTGGGAATTCTTCTACCAGTCACCAAGCATCTCCATGACTCAGTTTCCCTATTAAACAGGAGCATGAACCTCCCGGTTCTGGCTGCTGAATAACACCATTTAAATACCTCAGATGATGTTTCAGGGCTTAAGACATTGCAAGGTATTTCTGTTGATCTTAAAATCATGCACCAGGTCTCCTGTAAGAGCTCACTCAATCTTTATAAGTGGCTCTTTGTCACTGATCCCATCCACACCCTGGTTCTCCTTTGAAAGGCAAATGCCATAAAAGGCTGTTTATAGAGACTGAGATCTAGAAAGGAGAAGTCAAACAGGGTCAGGCTCACTATGGCTTTGCTGCCCTGAGCTGTGGCCAGGGAGGGGTGGCTTCCCACTCCCTCCATGATCCGTGGGGAACAGCAGCTTGTCTGTCTGAGGAGCCTGCGACGTGGGTGGGTGTCTCCTGCCTCTCTGCAAAGAAACCTTTCATCTCCAGTGGAAATTGCTAAGAGGGAAACGGTGAATGATGCCAAGATTAAGTAAAGGAATTAGGAAAATAGCAGGCGTCCCTAATCAATCACGCTTGGACAGTGAGGTTTTTATGTGCAGAGACTTCACTTAAATTATTTTTTGCATTTATCCACAAGAAGAAAAAAATCTGGTGGCTGAGAAAGTTGCCAGATGTTGATTCACCCTTGCTTTCTGCAAATGTTTCCATTTTGTTGAAAACCCACTTTGCAAACCCAGGAACCCTCAAAAAAGATTATTATTTTTTTTTAGAAAATAAAACCTGCAAACAGCTCCAGTGACAGCACATGATGTGGATGAAGGCAAAGGAATTTTGCCATCTAGCAGACTTCATGCTGTTAACTTTTCCTTGGTCTGGAGCAGTAGAACTGAACCAGTCGCTCCCTCACTGTCTGGTACCAATCTGGGTTTTCCCTGGCACAGAGAAGTCAATGCTTAAAGAAACAGACATCTCAATGCAGGGATCTTTAAAAGAAAATATGACTAACTATATTAATAAACGTTATTGGTAAGGATTCTAGTCATCATCTGGTTCACAAAGGTCCTTTAACTTGCTTAAAGATGATCCAGGGCCACAACTGAGAGGGTCAGAGACTGAAACAGAAGGCACAGAAGGCAGTGAAGTAGCCAGGATGTAAAGACATCATGTATGACTCATCCCAAACACCTGAGAAGAAACCATGAGTCCTGCAAAATGCCACAACCAGTGAGAAGGACCTGCATTTTGCACCTCAGTTGAAAGACAGCTTCTCTGGGATAGCAGCCCCTTAGAAACAGCTCAGAGGTTATTCCAGTATTAACTTTAAAAAGACATCACTTAGGAAATAATCTATAACTCCGTAACTCATCTCTAAGATCCAAAGCACACTGGCTCAGCCTGAGTAATCCACAAAACCTAGAGCCTAACCAGTATGTGCTGCTTCCCAGAAAACCTAAACCTGTGCTCCTGTCACAGCAGGCAATGCTACACCACAGGCCATGCAGCAAAGGGTGTGTTTTCCAGGCCCCACACACCAGTAACTTCAACCCAGAGCATCCCAGGCTGCGGAGTGCAGGAGCTGCACCACTTCCCAACATTTCTGTCCCAGACATAAATTTACATCCAGCTCTTGATGGATTAAATATGAGGGGGAAGATCAAGTCACAAGTCTATTGTCTTATTTATTCCGTCAGTCTCCTGGCACATGCACCGAACCATAACACTGCATCTAATTTTGGTTCTGTTTTATAAAAAGAAAAACTTTGGAATTACTTTCCACAAAGTCCTTCTGTTTGACTGAGTGCACAACAGCTGTTCACTTCAAGAAGCTGTTGGAAAAATATGCATCTGCTCCCAGCCCAGACTACTGTTAAAAAAGCAGATCACACTTCTAAAATAAAATAATGTTTAAAAGCTTTAAAAAGTTTAAATATTGAGAACTTTTGACAAATGTGTTTTGGTCATTGCTGAGGCTAATCAAGGCAGGTGTAACTTCACTGGAAACATCCAGCTTTCCGTCCAAAATAAATCTAGGCCACAGAATAAAATCCGCATGACATAAAAGGTGACTTGACTGGCAAATGGGGGCAAGGGCAGACTTACATAGCTAGCACCAGTATTTCATTCAACCCTCTGAGTTATTATTTACAGCTGCTTCCTATGCTGACAGTATTTCCTGCTGCTCAGGAGTGCTTTCCTGGAGCATCCCCACATGGGGAAGCACAGCTCACCGAGCTCAATATGCTCTGCAAGCCCAAGGAGCAAGGAACAGGGCACAGGTGTTTCAGGTGCACTGCAAAGCCCAACAAAGTGTGGCACAGAAGGGCTCAGCCTGTTCTGGGGCCATGGGCTGTATCTTTGAACCCTCAAGCGCTGGCAGGGGAAGTTCAGCTCCTGCTGCCAGGCTGCAGCACCAGCACACGCAGCAGAAACATCCCAGGAATGATGCAAATATTAAAAAGGAAAAAAAAAAAAAAAAAAAGGGTTTCCACTGACAGCAGCAGAAAAGTTCTCTGGCTGCCAGACCACAAACAAGTTGGAGATGTTTCCCTCCCTCATCCTACTTCACATGAGTCCTGAGCCAAACTCCTGCTTCAGCAGCTCTCCAAAGGGTTTACCATGACACCATCCATATGTCTGAGTCCTGGTTGCACACAGACCTGTCCTTGCTTTGACAAGGTGAAGAGGCTCTGATTTATAGGGCACTGGTAGCATCAAAAGCACTGTCTTGTGATGGGTCAGGAGGGACAACACTGACCTCCAATTTTCCAGCAAGTCCAGACTGGATGTTATACCAGACCAACAACAGCAGTAGCAGTTTTTTACTCCTCTGGAAGAAACAAAGATGCCTTGAATGAAGCACCAGGCAGGGCCAGAGCTCCAGCTGAGATTCTAAAGAGCTGCACAGCTAGGTTTGCCCAGGCATGTGGGGCAGGACAGGGTAGAAGGAGAGTATTAATCTTCTCACTGCAGCTGAAGATTAAAATTCTCCTTCAGGCATGAGCTGAGGGCTGCCCACCATGCCTGAATGCCTCAAACCAGGGCTGCAAGGCAACTGCCCTACCTCACTCCTGTGCCACATCACACATTTTTGCCCAGGGAGATTATGGATGCCCCCTCCTGGGAAGTGTTCAGGGCCAGATTGGATGGGGCTTTGAGTAACTTAGTCCACTGGAAGGTGTCCCTGCCCATGCAGGGGGTGTTAGAACTAGATGATCTTTAAGGTCTCTTCCAACCCAAACCATTCTATGATTCTATGATTTTTCTCTTGTGCTCTTGGCAACTGACTTACAAGCACTTCTGATCCCAGGCTATGCAGGGAAAGAAGTGTCAGACTTATACGCTCTTTAACTGGGCAGAATAATAGTCCTCTTCATCAGCCTTACCATGGAAAAGTTGTTAAGACTTCTGTACCTGATTATGTTTGCCCAAACAGGCAGAGCAGGACCCTCTGTGCCAGATGGCCAGTGCAGCTCCCAACACGTACAAGAAGGTAAGTAACTCCTTCTCCCATTCCCAAGAAAACCAAGGGGTTTATGATGACCTCACCCTGAAGAGCTTATGAATGAATTTAAGGGAAGGCAACAAAGACCAAGTCTGGAAAGGGAGGACAATGAGGATGAGAGGGATACAATAAAGCTTAGCTTTTGGAAGGCAGATGGGCCCAAATCATGCAAGAAGACTTTACAATCCCTCAAGGAGGAAATAAGTGATGACACGTTGTCATGTTGCTGTGTCAACAGCTGACACGTCGCAGCAGGATAACTTCATGGACTCCCAGATTACTTTAAAAGCTCTCTTCAAAATTGCAGCACTACAGCTGAGTAGCTTCAAGCCTTGCAGAGAAATGGCTCTCCTACTGCTGTGGGACACCATAGTCCCTCAGGAACCAGCCTGCACAGAGGAGCTGCAGCCAGCCCTGCCATCCGCAGCAGACATCAGGGGCTCACCACAGACAGCTGCTGATACAAGACCAAAGCATGAACCTCCTTTCCCTTTCCCCCTCCTAGAAAACAGTGCTGTGACCCAAAATGTGTTCAAAGGGTTCATTGTTGTCTGGCTGGCACACACAATGTTTGAAGCCAGCCTGGAAGTCCTCAAGGTTGTGGACAAAGTTCTGCACGCCTCCAACACTTCTGAGAATCTCCTTTATCATTAAGAGGGGCTTTTTGTTTGCTTTTAACATCATAAGCCAGCAACACAACATTCTCCCTTCCTGCTGCTCTCCCTCTTTCTTGTCAGAAGCAGCCACTGGCATTTTCACCAACACAATCACCTGGCTGTTTTTTCCAGGGTCTGCATATTTACTTTCTCTGCTTTCTTTCACCAGTGGGACAGAGGAGCCAGATCCTTGAGGACCAGCCCACAGAACCCTCGCCTTGCCAGAAACCAGGAGGGATATCTTCCAGAAATGTTGGATTTCATAGCACTGCCAACTGGAACTGTGTTTCTGCTTCCAGCAGTGGGTTCAGCACAAGGCACGTACTTGGATTTCAGCAGAAGGAGCAAAACCCACACTCCCTACGAGCCTTGTGGAAAAGCTATCCCTAGTCAGCACAAATTCTGCAAGACCCATTCAGCTTTGTTTACAATCTGGTCTCATTTTCCAGCCCGTGATTTTAAACATCTCCTGGATGGTTTTGCTTTCAGAGTGATCCTGCCTTCAGGAAAAGTTTGCTGGAATTACCAAGTAGGCACACAAAATTCTCTCCCTGGAAAGCAACAGGTTAGAAAACAATCTGGGCTCATACATCAGAGTAAGATTTTTTTGCCTATTAACCTGTGCATTGATTCTCCCCAGCCAAACCTCCCCCTTGCTCCAGGCTAACCTCCCCACCCCCAGCAGCAAGCAGGAGCAGCCCAGCACCCCTGGCCAGCCCAGCACCCCGGCCCAGTTTCGGCGGAACCAGCCCCAGCACTGCCGGCCAAAGCGGGAGGCAGGATCCTGGGCCATGGCTGTGACTCACTCCCAGCCCTGCCAAAGAAGTAGTTTTGGAGTGAGAAAGTGACAGGGAGACTTAAGTTAGAAAGCTGGTGAAATAAAATGAAAGAAAATCCTCCTGAGCTCTCCTTGCTTGGGTCCAGCAGGGAAAAAGGGGAAAGGGTGTGCAAAGTGTGAGGGGTGTCAGAGCATAGTGTGGGGCTGCACTTACACAGAGACAAGCCAAGTGGTCTTTTCTTCTACCCAGTGAAAGATCTTTTCCAGCATTTCACCACCTGCTCTAGTGGAGCAGTGACGGTGCCCACACTGCTGTTTGGCACACAGTGTGTGAGCTGATGCACTGTATGGGCATGTCAATGTTCTCTATAGGGTGCTGCCAACCACTTGGTGCTGGGTGGGTTTCCCTCGTGACCCTCTGCTGTAGGACACTGGAAGAAGTAAAATACACCCCAAATACTTCCCCCCAACACTACTTATAATGCTGAATGTTTCTGAGTCTACATAGAGGTGAGGAAAGCATCAGGACTTGGAACCACTGCAGTCAATGGGGGCTCAAAATACAACCACAGGTGAAATGGCCCCAAAAAAAGAGATGCTCTAGATCTGCTTGTCCCTAAAAAGCCACTCCCCAAGCTCTCTCCATAGGGCAGTCTAAATCCAGCTGTTTCTTATATATAGCCAGCTCTACACTAGTCAGGCTGCAGAGACATGGGCACACAGAAGCAGACAGGGCTCAGCCAATGGCTCTGCTCCCCTCCAGTTCACACTTCTCCTTTCTTCGACTTGGGGACCCTCCCAAGAAGGATGCAGCCACCTCTGAGCATCAGCAGAAACAGGCTGGGTCATGGAGGTCATTACACACCTTCTGCCTTCTGTGGCCAAGGGTTAACTCCACAGCTTGCTTAGACAGTTATATCAAATCTGCAGATGGGGAGAAACCCTACGAGAAATCCTTATTTCTCTTACTGTACCATAATGAATGACCTTGACAAGACTCAACCATGCATTTAATAGCAAGAAGGGGTCAGAGTTACAGCAGATCAGTGGGAAGTGCAGTCCACAAATAACTGATGGGAGAAATCTGAAACTAGGACAAATGCCCTGCTCATAAATCCCACTGCTGTAAAGAAAGCCAGAGTTGTGGTGATGGTGGTTGGGACTGACATTAGACTTGTAAGATGTCTTGCTTTTTGCTGGTTTAAGTCAGATGCCATTTTCTAGTCCCTCAGGTTAAAGTCTGCTTAGTCAGATTAAACATATAATGTCCTATTAATAAAGATTAGGAAAAAAAAAATGCATGCCAGTGACTTGGAGTTACAAGCATCACACTGACACAAGAGACCACTGTGCTAGGACCCACCAGCCATGTCCACGGGCTCAGTGTGCCCAGAGCTGAGAGCAGTGCCTGTGGCTGCATTCAGCACTGAGCTTGATGCCAGCCCACCACAGCACAGCTGTGCTTGCAGGGACATGTGCTGGCAAGTCCTAGGAGCTCTTCCAGCAGAACTTGGTCACAGCAACTCAACACCAGTGTGGTCAGTGTGCAGAGTAAGCTCAGCCCTGGTCAGGGAAGGGTTGTGTCTCCTCACCTACACCAGCTCTCAACATAAACCCAGATGTTACAACTCCAGCATTTGCCAATATAACCTCTATTTTAACATGCAAAATAAACCACAACAACTGCACCTCTAAGCATCAGTAGCCAGAGCTTCCAGCACAGAACCTCTCCTAATAATTCTCCCAGCCAACATTTAAGGTAGAAATCTGTCATTGAAACTGCTGTGAAATGGAGATGAGTCACTTGGGTCAAGTTTGTTTTGGCCATGGAAATGGACCTAGACCAGCTCTGAGCTGATGGAGTAAGCAGACCCTTGCTTTTGGGGTTTACAGTCATTACAGGATACACTTCCAGAGCACTTACAACCAAGGCAAACCTGACCCCTCTTCCCATGCTTATGTCCCTGATCCAGGATGCTTCCAACAGGAAAATCCATTGTATCTTGACACACACACACTTTGCCCAAATACCTTCTTTGCCAAGTTTCAGCCCACAGCCAAGGTTTGACAGCCAAGTTAAATACCCAGGGAGGTGTCAGTCCAGAGCAAGGAGATGACAAAATCAGGCTCATTTTTTCCCCACAGCCCTCTGTGCCTGATAAGTGGGACAAGCATCAGGAACAGGAAGAGGGTGCCATGCTGCAGTCCTTGGGCAATTTCACTGCATGAATGGCCAGGCAGGCTGGATCAGCTCCCAGGCAGACAGGGCAGATATTGTCAAGGAAAGAAAAGGTCTGATTAGGCGTTTCTAGCACTAATAATATCAAAATAGCATATTGCTTTCACTGACAGTCAAGCAGAAAATGGAATGGTGTAAAAAGGAGAAGCCACAGGTGAAGTGGACTGGAATAATGTGGTGTCTGCAGAAACAGCAGCCTTCAATTGCCCTTCATACTGGAGTTTTTCTCTTGCACATCGGGAGGTCTGTGAGGTACAAGCTATCAACTCCTACTTGTCACCCCATGGGAATCCTCCCACGCTTTTGCCTTTGCATTGCTGGTACATTGGAAAGTGTCTCCTCCAAGTTACAGCAAACCCTTGGGAAACCCAAGCCGGATGGTCCTCGCCCACTCGGATGCGCTGGAGAAAAGACATCCTCACTTCCCACCTCTGAGAGCCACGAAAGTGCACTTTCTTCAGTGTAAAGGGGAACAAAAATGCTTTGGGCAGGTGTTTAACCCCAGCAATGAATTGTGGCTCAGGAGTGTGACCTGTAGGCTCTCAGCTGCAAATCAAAACCTGCAGAGGACATCTTGCTGCTACACAGAATGACAGCTTACACTTTTCCAGACTTTGATGCCCTGGTTCTCACACACTAGGTCCATCACATGCCCCCTGCCTCATAGCCTGCACAGAACCTGGGCTCTCTGGGGCAGGGAGGATTTAGAAACATGCCTGTACACTGATTAACAAACTATGTCATTGACCTTTTATGCCTCCCTGTTGCTATGGCAGCAAAAATAAATAAAAGCAGGAATAGCAGAGAATTAATTGAAGCAACTTATTTGAACTCTCTGGAGTATTCCTAAATTTTTTTATTATTTTTTTTTGACCCGCAGATGCTGTGCTAAACCCAGAGCACATGACAGGAGGGAATCAGCATGCACTTGAGAGCACACACCTAGAAGATACCCTGCAGTGGGGGATAAAGGCACTGCAAATCTTCAAGATGGTGTTTCCCAGATCACAGCTTCCTGAAAGCATTAGAGCTCTTACCATCTAAACACACAAGTAAGCTCATACACAGCAGCAAGCACGTTGCAAACTGTGTACAATGTTTGTACAGGCATACATACACTTATGTATAATGCTTGTATCTCACAACAAGGGCAAATTGTATGTCTGGAGTCAAAGCTGGATGGAAAGGATAATTTTAGAGGCAGCTCAATACACCTCAGCTTCAGAATTCAGAGCTGGATAGAGTCCAAAGGTACTTATTTCCTCTCCACCTCCTCCCCCATCATCCTTGCCCCTAGGAAAGGCTGAAGAGAAATTGTCTACTGATTCACAAGAATTGCTGAACAAACTGGGCTGCAGCAAGGCTTAGGGCACTCCTGAGCTCAATGCCCTTCAACCCCAACCAGCATCAGCAAGGCTCAAGTAAGCAACTGGAAACACCCTCAAACCTCAGCCTGCTCAGAGCTGGGACTGAACCCACAGCCTGAGCTGAAGAGGCTGGGATGGTGGGCCCAGACTGTGTGTGAGCCACACAGCTCTGCCAGCCTTTGCAGGAAGGGGGCACAAAGGGTTAAAGATAGGGCCACTGGTGGCTGTGGGTGAGCAAGATGATGGAGCTGGCAAACCTCTAAGCTATCCCCTTCTCTAGAGTGCTAAGTGCAGATGGCTTCTGCTGCTTTCAGTAGCCAATGCAGAGAATAGATGCCTTTTCCATACACAAAACAAATTATTTCCTTGCTCTCAAGGAGGAGACATTCCCTCCCACTCATACATTTAGTTAATGTACATTTACAGCTCATCAGGGGGAGGGAAAGACCAGGGCCCTCCATCCCACCTCAGCTGCTCAGCATTTTTCTTCCTAGGAGCAAGCAGCACCTTTGCTGCTGGAGGGTAGTGGGGTCCCTTGGGAAGCTGAAGAGCAGCAGCTGGGGCCAGGATTCAGGTCAAGCTGGCTGCTGGCAGCACTTCAGCCAGCTGAGCCAGAGACAAAAAATAAAGTTAAAAAAATACTAGGCTGGGGAATTAATGTCATTAAGTATCTGACAGCTGGAAAATGTGAGCAGCCATTGTTTGCAGCCCCCTGACAGCTCGTCCTGCCAAACAAGTCTGCTAAAAGCAGCAGTAATAAAGCATTAAAGTCAAGACTGGAAACAGTGACTCCCCTCTGCCCTGCTGCTCCACCACGAGGGAACAGGACAGCTCTGAGCTCACCTCGCCCCAGCTCATGGGCTTCCCCACACCCCTGTCCCCCACCCTTGTCTACCCTCATTGATTTGAGGAAGTGTCTCCAGGCTTGGTGCTGAGAGTCCTGGGGAGGCCTCAGCAGAAGCTTCCTCATCTTTCACCCTCTCAGAGCAGCTGTGCTCTGTCTCCCCACACAGCACTGATGGTGCTGCTGACACCACGGGGTGAGCAAACCACTTTGAGACCACCTTCCATCCCCACTGAGCTGCCACTAGGAGGGATGGAGCCAGCCAGCTACACCCTCCCAACACCAAAACCTCAGAAACGTTGCTCCTGCCCCTTCTGCCAGCTCCACTGATGAGAGATGCTGCAGACCCTAAGAGCTGCTGGCCACCAGCTGGCACAAAACCAGTCCTCTGCAGCCTGAGAAAGGTCCCTTACGTTGCTGTTTCGGTAGGCATGTCTGTGGATGTTTAAGCATTGGCTGTATAAAAGAATGTATGAGAAGAGAAAGGCTGTATGAAAAGAGAAAATTCCAGAGCTTAAGAGACATGCATCAGCTTCCACCAGCCAGCAGTGGTCAACAGCTCTAGAGATATCAACAGCTATCACAGGTGCCTTCAGGTTACCTTCTAGCAGCTGAACCCGAGCTCACACCATGTTCCTCACATGCAGGCTGGCCACTGACCTGCTCCCAGCAGCACTCTGAAAATGATTTGGTGCCAACCTGAGTCTGAGAACACCACAGGGAGGAACCGAGATCCAGGGAGAAGGCATCCTGAAGGCAACAGCAAGTAAGGGACGTTCAGCTTGTGCTGAACCCACAGGTAGGATACAGAAAATACTTTCATGTTTCAAAAATTATCCTTGAAACATTTGACAGAAAACCCACCTTCATGCTTGCAAGCCTAAGAGCGATGTCAGTGATGATGTGATGGCCAGACATCTACTTCTGGTGGGTCAGTGAGGAGGATTTATTTTTGGACACATCAGATTTTCCCTTTTCCTGCAAATTTGCTAACTACTGGGTTCTTAGAAAAGACCAGGGTGGGACCACAGTTCTTCCTTGTGCTCAGACACAGGTGCAGGCCCATTCTCACATGCACCACAGAACATGGTTCCACTATAACCCTCTAATTTGAAGGCTCAATTGTTTAACTGGAGTAAAAATAAAATGGAGTGAGGAAGTAAATGAGAAGATATCTAGGCATCTGACTTGGTCTTTTTCACATCACTGTCTGATGTCCCGGAGGAGTTTTGTGACCATGTTTGATAAGCAGTCAGTGTCCTGGAGTGATAACCCACATGCACTGAGGTATCTCATTAGCTTCCTCATGCGGGTCAAATCCTGTGAAACACTGAGTGACACCAATATTACTTGACCTTAGAAGCTCTTTGCTCAGCACCTCATCAGATTACACAGCCACAACTGATCTACAGCAACAGCACAACATGTACATACACACATGTACATGTAATAGCAATTACTGAGATCCCAGAGACATTAATTTTCCCACCACATCCCCTGCTGTGTTCCACACACTTCCACAATGAACAGGAGGATTTTGATCAAGGCAAGCTGCATGGGTAGAAGCCACATTTTCCCTGGCATCTTCCTCACTGAATACTCACAAACTCCAAAAAGAACATCTGAGCACCTCACAGCAGCTTGCTTCAAGCCTTTGCACCTCCTTCCAGGCCAGCTGCCTTCCTCTTCCTTGCCTTTGTCCAACTGGGAAACACACATTTAATTACATTAATTTATGTTCAAAGAGGACCCCTGAAAAATAAGTGGATTAAAAGCTGGTCTGGAAAAGTAATTAAGGCTCATTGCAGCATGGTGCAGCCTGCCTACTTGGGCTGCAATGCAGACAATGGGAATTCTGCCCTGGAAGAGCCACTGGGAATTCAAAGTTGCAGCACAGCCAGCCCCGCTACCTGCTATGCATTTAGCAGATGGCAGAGACTCACAACCTCATCCATCCACCTTTGATCTTATGTTCCAGTCCTTCCTTCCAAATCTAAACAGCCATTTAACCTCTGGAGTGGCTCTGTGCACTTGTGCACATGGTTCTAAACTACTCTCTGAACTTGGAAGGGGAGGAGCTGAACATACTAATCTCCAGGCAGCAGAAGAGAACACCCACTCATTCATACCCTCACGTCACTGTCATCCAAGATTCACATGTGCACATTCTGCTTGAGCACGGCCTTTCATGGCAGCAGATGGCTAATGCTATAAACAAGCTGACTAGGAGCTGGCTACTGAGTTTGGGCATCAATACCTTCCTGTTTTGAGCTTCCCACTGGTGAGCATAGCCAGGTCAGCACTGCCAGAACCCTCCAGCTTCGCAGGAGAGGACTCCTCTGCTGGCAGTGATGACACCAAGACAATGCAAGCCTTTCCTACCCTTAGACCTCAAAGTACAGCAGTGCAAGGTAGTAAAATGCTACCAAAACCACTCAAAACCAAGAAACAAACAAAAAAACCCAACAAAATAAAACCAAACACCAAACTAAACAAAAATTCCTGTTAAAATAGTCCCAAAAAGTTAGAACAGTGAAGTACCAGGCATGTCTACCCCATGGGTGCAGACATCAGACTTTATGTAACACACACTAACCACAGACCTGGAAGCAATAGGACTGTACATCAGGGAAATGCAGTTGAGAAAAAATAAGCAAATTTCCAGGATGCTGTGTTGAAACAAGAGAAGTTCTGCCTGGAGTGTTTCTCAGTTGAGGGCACAGCAATATGCCAACACAACCATGTTGTTCCCAGACCCATGTGGGAAACTCTGCATGGTGCCTCACTGCTCCACACTGACTTGCTGGCACAGGTGCTGGCTTCCCCAGGACACCCACCTTCCTTGTACTCATAGCAACCAGGCGAATAGCTAGAAACAACCCCCCAGGACTTTCTAAGCCCAACGCCTTCCCATCCAATTTATACCAGAACAAGCTGCTGGCTCTTGGAGTTGGCAGAGAAAAAAAAGAAGGGTCAGGAGAAAGAAAAATTTATCACAGCTTTTGCAGCCCACTGAAAAAGTTCAGCAGTGTTTGGCAGACCATTAAGACCTGCACAAAACCACTTTGCTCCAGGCAGCCTCTGAGCTTTCCCCTTCCCAGCTTTGCTTGCCTCCCTTCCCCAGCACAGCCAGAATGCAGAGCTGGCACGCTCTTACGTTTAATTAAGCAACAGCAATTAGGCAACACATTTTTAAGCGGTTCTCTCGCAGCCAAGTTTGCTGTTCCTTGGGAAAAGGCTGGCTTCAGCATTAAACCAGCAGCTGTGTTCAGAGTGCCAAATCACCGGGTCAGAAAGAGGGAGCTTGATATGTAAACAGCCTTGTCACTAATTACCCCTTGCCTTTCAGTGAATTGCTGTGGCCTTGCTCCACTGGAGCCTCCACTTCCTCAGGGGCAGGGTGAGCAAGCAGTGATGGTGTGAGGAGCAGGAGTTTGTCTAATGGTTAAACCAGAGCTTGGGAGATGTAACAGGAACAGCCTTACTGAATATTTAGTGTTGTACAAGCCCAGGCACCAAAAGCCGGTTACACGGAGTGGTCTCTGTCAACATGGGCTTGGAGATCTACCCATCTGTCCCATAGGCTCTGGGCTGACATTTATTACAGCAGAATAAACAGGACAGAGGTTTCTTTCCCAAGTCCTTTGGAGCCAAATTCAGAGACTGCTGCCCCCTCCTCAGAGTGTTCTCAGGAGGGACCGAGCAGATCAGTGGGAACAGGAGGATTCCGTCGCACTGGCAGGGAATCGCACCCAGCTTTCCTCCTCACTCCAGGAGGAACCAGGGATTTCATGGGATCCATGTGGTGCTGAAAGCATGTTCCAAAATCCCTGAGAAAAACACTGAGCGACTCTCCCACAGACAGCATTCAGCAGCTGCTAAACAAGCAATGCCTGGAGGATGGTGTCTGAGGCGCCGCGGCTCTGGCTGAGATGCACGGGGAAGCAGCCGCATGCAACAGCCACGTGGCACTGGGCAGCACCACTGCTCCCTGCCTTACATCTCACTGGGATGGAAGAGAAAGGACATCTAATCTATGTGCTCAGGCACTCTGCAAGTACAATCCAAGGAGATTTCCTGTTGTTTGTGTTTTTTTAAAAAAAACAACTAATGGCTGATCTTTCTTTACTTCAATAACGGTGAAGGTTACAAGGACACCCAGTAAATCCATCACACGCACATGCTGCACTTCTCTCTCAGCTGAATATTTACAAATTTCCAAAGTGCTGAACCTCTTCAAGCCCTTCAGCTTCTGCTTTCATCTGTAATATCTGTACTGCTGCTGAGATTTTCCTGCAGCTATCCCAGATTAACGAAGATCGGAAACTAGGCTTCATCTGTAACCCTGAAAGTCAATCACATCATTTTGCTTCAACATGCCAAATAGGCAAGATGAAAACAAACATACAGAGCCTCCCAAAGGAAGATGAATGAAGAGCCTTGTCCCAAAGGAAAGCAAAATCCCTGAACTACAAAGGATAACTTCAAATGATTATTCCTGTCTGTCTAGATAATGGCAACACACGCAGTGCCTGGGTGCTAGCAAGACACCTCAAGTGATCTGGGTTTGCCCTGTATTTCCAAAGGGTTTTAAAACATACCTTGCTATTTTCAGAGAATATCACCATAAAAAAACTGCATTCAAAATCAAATGCATTTTTGCACATCTTTGGCAGCCCCAGGACAGCCCCAAGAGGCTTCTCCCTGAGTCCAGCCCACAACTAACATGTTACACTGAGAGCACAGCTGCCTGGGTAGGAATCCTACCCGGGAAAACGGGGAGGACTTTAGAACCTGAAATTACTAAAAACACCAAATAGCATGTTCCAGATTAAAAGTCACTTGCACTGGATAGGCACCAAAATGGGCAACAGCATGCACTGCATGTCCTGTGCTCCCTCTACCCCATCTGTACTGCTCCTTGGGTTTGGTTCCCAGGAAAGCAACGGGCACTGGGAGCATGGAGGACCTGCCTCAGCTCTGGGATGATGGCACCACCACGTGCGTTTCAAGGATCCAGTACCAGTGAGGTGAAGGCAGAGCCACATCTCCAGCTATGAGACCAGCTAGTTTTGCCCATACCACTTGTGTAGCCCACCATGCTGTCACACTCCAAGGGAGATATCAAAAGATCAAGTGAAGAGAAACATATGGTCACCAACAGTTCTACACAGGAATTATGGGGCTGGAGGACAAAGCACATCAAAAAGAGTAAGAGCAGTTTGCACAGGGGTGGAAAGCTGAGTTTTCTTGGTTCTGCCAAAGCAGAAGAAAATCCAGCAGCCCTTAGTAATTTCCACAAGATGTTATTTTTTTTTAACCATTTCTATCTCTATGTGACCAAAGGGAGAAGTGGCCGTGTGTTAACTCTCATGTCCCATAACCAGCACCCACTTAATTGCCCCAGACTCAGCACAGAGACTTAGGATCTTGGTGCAAGGTATGAAATCACACTCCAGGTGAAAGCAGAATACGGATTTAAATTACACGTTTCCAAGCTGTGTTTGCTCAGCAACCAAAATGATCAAATATAAAGAAGCACCACGAAAGCTTCTCCAGAAACCTCCCTTTCTAGCCAGTCTTGAACTTTCAAAAAAACATCCCTCATTTATAATTCATGTACTGCTTCATTGCCTTTAATAGCTCTTTACTCTGACTCTGAGAGAGTCTGTACTCTCTCTTCTGCCTAAAGCACTAATTTCCATTACCTCAAGAGGTATCAAATTCCAAATCTTTGCTGCAGCTTCAGGTTTTCACACTCTGGTTACACACACCTCATTAGCCTCTCCACATCTGGTCCAGGCTACAAGGTGTTTGTTCTGCAACATGCCAGAATCAGTCAACACGACTGTCAGGCTTCAAAATGTCTTATGTACTAAAAATAAATAACTTTAAAAAATTAAATTAAATTAAAATTAAGAAGAAATTAAGCAGATGGCCTGTGAAGCACTGAGATTTGCAATTTTCTTCCTGGAAAACTTTGGGTAACCCCAGTTCCAAAAATAATTCTAGGAATAGCTCTCCATGTGAGAAGGAAGCATTTTCTAAAAATCTTTGATCTCTGTGTTCCAGAGGAGGGAACTGACACATTAATTAAAAAATATTGCTGACTGAGGTTGCTATCTCACACAACAGGGCAAACCAAAGCAATATTTAAACGCTGGTGCCAGCTACATATGTACTTTGGGTTTGTTTCCTGTTTTTTTTTCCCCAGGATCTTTTTTCAACTGACAATGAAGGAACATACCAGCTTTGCTCTTCCATAGTCCCTACTATCATCTCTCCCCTAAGTCACTGCTCATCTCCTACTCAAGTTTCTTTGCAACAGTTCTCACCCAGAATCTTATGCAGGTTTGTATCTGCCCTTTTTTAATACATATGTATCATAAGATTTTCCAAATAGAATTAATTTAACTATAGCTACAAACATCATTTTACAAGTAAGGCACTGAGACACTGTGGAGCACAGACATGCACTTGGTGATAACTTCAGTGGTTTACATCCAAGGGATAAATCCAGGTAGTCAACACACCAGCAGGACTCCAGAGTGTCCCAAACGTCCTCAGGGTAATTGTCACACCCACAAATGCCCTCTTCCCACCTAGGATTTATTGCAAGCTGGAATTTACAGGAGAAATACTTTCCAGACTGGACTTCCTGCATGTAACCTCTTCTCCATCACTGGTCACTACTCTCAGGTGACATCTATGAAGGACACCCATCCCTGTCCATCTCATCCCCAAATCTTTACCTGATCAGTGTGAACAGCCCCTGTTATCCAATCCCTCTTCAGGAGGAGACTTACTCATTTTGGAAATAACATCTTCATGTTATCACTGGCCCCTTCTCCCCATAATCCAGCAGCAGCAGAGCCAAGTGCCTGGACACAGAAGCACGTTGCAGAGCTCACGTCCTCTTATGGAATTGCCTCTGTCTGTAGAAGCCACAAGCTGACAGCATTTGTTTGGATTCCTTTCTTGGATCAAACCTTGTTTGCAACACTAGATTTTCTACACGTTTTCTACTTCCCTTCTGTAACATGAAGCAATACTTTTTTCCCTATAAAAACTGAAATTGGGAGCATACAACCTTAATTTCAAGGTATTTATAATTTTTGGCCCACACAGTCTCAGCATCACCCTGCCAGCAGTACTTGCTGCTTGGAAAGCTGACAAAATGTGTTCAGCCATGAACAAATGAACTTCAACTCCACTGCAGGCAAGGACCGGAAAATTGAAAAAGGAAAAGGAAAAAGGATTATACTCTGCTGTAGAATGACAGTCCACTCACAGACTGGTCTGTTCTAATGTGCCTGCAGTTTATGGCAAGTATGAAGCCAGGATGAGAGGAAGACAGGTTATTAGCTCTCTTTGTAGTCAGAGATAATGGAGTAAGGAGGGAAAGGTGGAAAACTTGTCTCCGGTTTTCTAGAGAGCTCATCAAAGAGCTTCAGCCCAAAGGAGCACATTCTGTGTGGCTTTTTCCATAGACATGACTGCAACAGGGACACATGGGTTGAGCTGCTTACATCTGAGAAGGTATTTAGGAAAGCTGAAAGTCAGCTACCCTATTTGTTTAGTTGGAATTTGGCATAGCAATCTGACCTATATTAAGTTTCCATCCACTTCGGTACTACTTGGAGGAAATTCTTAACCACTGTTCTTGTATCCTGTGCTTCCAGTTTGTAATACAAGTCAGTTTACAAAGAATCTGAGTTACCTCAGAGGGTGAGAATGATGAGAGACTTCCTCTGTCTGGATCTGATAATTCATTACCCAGGGTAGGGGAATTTACTTGTGAGGGTGACCACAGGACACTCAATAAAATACTAAGGAATTAATTGTCTTCAACACTAGTTGCAGCTTCATGTTGCTGCACAGCCAGCTCAGACCCCATTAACCAGCTCCCTGCAAGATGCTCCTTGAGTAGCAGCTTCTTTCAGAGCAATACCCTGCAGCTCTTTCCCCATTCTCTGGACTCCTCATGAGCTGAGCCACATTTTCCAATTTGATTGACAGGCAGCAGCTCACATCTCCCATATCTGCTGGCACAGCAGAGCACACTAAGCCATTGCACTGCACACAATTAAGCAAGAGCTCCACACCACAAACCCCCTTGTCCTGGGAACCAGAGAATCCCACTGTGACACTGAACAACAGGAAGTATTAAATCAGAATCTCCTCTGGAAAAATACCACAAGAAACCACCCACGAGACTCTTCTGCTCTTGCTCTTTTGGCCCTGAATCCAGCTTCCTAAGCAAATTAACCATCTCAAACAGGAAATGCTGCCTTTGTCTGTCCTGTGGCCTCCAAAACATCTGCTCATTTGCACATGCTGTCAGTGTTCTTGAGTAGGTGTCTTCACCCCTTAGTCTGTATGTGTGACAGGTCCCTCGCAGGAAGAGCCCCTTCCTCAAGCTCTCTCCTCCAAGGAAAAAAAAAAAAACAACAACAACCTCTTCAGCCTTGAATAGTTTTAACCCAGTGATGGATTTACAAACAAAGAAGATACACCTGCATGGCACATCATCTCATTCTGCAAAAATGTAACTGCTAGGATAACTTGAAGAATGTGGGCTGCTCTGGCAATCAGTGTGTTTCACAGTAATATCAGTCTTAGCAGTCCCACTGCAGGACACGAGCAGCAAGAAATGCAGTCTTTTGGAAAAAGTGAACACCAGCTAAACCGAGTCCAGCACAATTTGTCTGGGAGGATGGGCAAAGAGATGGATAAAATGGCTCGAGAGGGTCTTGTCCATGAAGGACAGTTAGAAGTAGTGGGTTTTCCCAAAGTAGAAATGAAAAAAATTAGCAGAGCTGAAAACGGCTTTCAAATGTATAAAAGGCTGACACAAAAAGAAAGGTGTTGAGGAACCACAGTCTAACCAACTGGCTTTGTTTGTAGCATGCAAAAATCTAGGTATCACACAAAAAAATTCCAACTTCAAGGACAAGTAATCTCAGGGATTTTTCCTTTGGGAATTCAGGATTCTCCCTCTCAAGAGAATTTTAAAAACACATCTGATAAGTATCTGGCATGTGCCTGTCTCATAGCAGGTGGTTGGAATGCATACATTTTCAAAGTACCTCCCACTGTGCCAACGTCCACACAGATTTATGACTTTGCAGAATTCATTCAAGTTTCCGAAATAACTGGGTGCTTTTAGTTCACCAAATTTCCCAGGACATACAATTTTCCCTAGTTCTTAATGGATCACTGCAGCAATTGCTAATTGTCCTTAATAATGGAAATAAGCATCCTATTTGTGCTCTGGACTTGCCCAGTTCCAGCTCCCAGCAGACCCTATTGCAGGTCTGTCGGGTGGAGCCTTCTCCTGGCATTTTGGGTTTCCCACACTGCCCTGTGACTCCCTTCAACCCACCAACCTCCCCAGCTTCTCGACTTCTGAAGGACTTGACTAAGTAACCAATAAATAAATACATTAATAAATAAATTAATAATTAATTAATAAATAGTTAATTACAGTGAAGGGCAGCAAGAGGAAGGAGGTGACTATTGCAGGCCAAAGACAAGGTGACAAGTCTTCACATAGAGCATTGTTACACTCTGGAACAGCAGTGGATGAAAAAAACCTTTATGAAAGTTCAAAGAGCAACGAGATAAATTAACAGAGGGGAACTCCAATGAGGGCTCTCACAGGCACAGACACCAATCTCAGAGCTAGGCTGACCCACAGCTACCTCTTCTGGGGGCTGGGCAAGCATTTGAGGCAAGTGTCACAACATTTTCACTGTTCTTCTGTCCTTCCTTGACTGTCCAGTGCTGGCCACTCTTAGGGACCTTTATTCTAACTGGATACAGCTGCTCTTGTGTCAGCTGCCTGAAAACAAAAAACAAAAACCAGCCTCCCCCTCCCACCACACCATTAATCATCTGGTTTCTAGAGCACACAATGTTACTAGGAGTAACAACAGCAATAACAAAAAGCCTGGGACAAATAGGTTTTCTCACTAGAAAATCCAAATGTGGTTTCTGCCCTGCACGTTCATAATCTGTTCTTGTGAGGAGCTTCAAAGGAGCAGAATTGCAGGGAAGAGTTTATGACACATGTGGTATGGGGCTCAAGTTTATCTGGAAGGGATCTTAATTGAAACAGAGAATTACTAATTAAGATTGGAATGCCTAACAACCTTCCCAGCACCCAAACAGGAAATTCCAGGTAGGAAATTGCTTCTTTTCCAACTCTGCCTCCTCCTGAAACCAGACAGGAAAGGCGCCCTGTGTTGGCCAGGCAGCATGTGGCCTCTTGAGTTTGTGCTGCTCTTTGCCA
>NW_009951958.1:5163631-5173793 GCF_000747805.2 Chaetura pelagica
CTTGATTTTGTGCTGCTCATTGGCATCGTGCTGAACCCAACACTACAGACTCAGGAAAGAGGAAGATGAAAATAAGTTGCTTGACAGATGTCGTGGATGTCTTTGAAAACACAGGAGCAGAAAATCAAGCTGTAGGGCAAGATCAGTGCATCAGGGACAGACAGGTGGCCACTCGTGCACCACTGCCTTCACCAGCCTTCTCCTCAGCTGGTACCTCAAGCTTCTGCCAAATTTACTGCTCTCCCTCAGAGCACCCATAGAGCCTCTCTTTGTTTCTTCATACTGGGCCATTTCAGCTGAACCATCTATTGTGTGAGAAGCATCAACAAACCACTTGATGTAATTCAGATTAGCACTTAACACTTTTTAGAATAAAAATAACCAAATGAAATTTGGATTAATCCTAAAACACATCAGAGAATTCACATTAATCGGGGATGATATACCTGTCTGATTTCCAATCATCCTCTTCTCTAGCAAGATAAAGTGCAAAGAAAACAAACCAACACCCTCTACATTTTTATTCTGCAAGGATCCAGTTTCCATAGCCTTGGCTATGTGCTGGAAAATAAACCTGAACTCTGCTCTGTTCCTTCTCAAGGCCAAGATGAAGAGGCTATGTATGACCAAGACTGAAAAATCCCATGACTCTGTGTTTTCCAGGCTCTATTCCAGTCTGGTTGCTTGTAACTGAAATTTTCAAAGTATAGCAACTCTTTTCCCAGAAACAATCTCTTTAGAACAAATGTCACACTATAGGCATCTTCTAGCATCTTCCCAGTCAGCTTTTCTGCATTAGCATCACAGTAACTTCTCAGCACAGCAAGATTTCCCAGTTCCAGGTGCCACAGCAACCAGCATCACAGCCTGAAATGTCACAGCCAGAAAGTGTTCTGACTCCCCAAGGCTGAAGCAGGAAGGTGATCAGCTCTTCAAGAGGTCAATGTTTGCCTCTGGTAGTTCTGTGTGAGGCTCATGGCAGCAGGCAGTACTCAGAGCTTCTGAAAACTCAGTTGCTCTCCTACAGGGTGAAATGCCAAACTGCAGGCTCCTGGTTTCAAAACGTTGTGACCAAATGACTCTCAGCGAGAGCTTGGTCCTTTCAGTGACTTTCCAAGCAAAGCCATGTTGGTATTTCTACTCTGACCTGTTCAGTGTTGCTTCTGCTAACACAGTGCCAGTACAGCAATCCTCATATCCCAGATTCCATACATCATCAGGCTTCAGGTGATGAGCTCCTGAAGCCATAGGATCAACCATGCTTCTTGCATGGAAAAAATGTGGAAATCCAGGTCCTTCCTCTGCTTCTTCCTTGAAGGATGAGTCTATTCCCTTAATTCTATTTTTAGCTGAAACCACAATGACCAACTGGGAGGTCTGCAAGGGTGGAAAAACCTGAGAAGTCTGAGATGGAACCTGCATCATCTCTGGGTTGTATCTGCTTGACTCAGCAAGCTGTAAGGGAGTAAGAGAGAGCCTCCTCCTCCACTTGCAAAAATGTGCAATTGTGGCACAGCCAGATTCTTAGCAAGCAGTGCATTTTGAGGTGAAAGGGTGGTGAAATAAAAATACTTTCCTTATCTAGCAGATTACAGCAAGACTCTCTCAGGGAGTGTGAAAAGTTAGCTGTCTCCAGGAAGCAGTTCCAGCACCACAGCTTTTATGGTGAAATGGTTTCATTGCCCTCTCTACTGCATATCATGCTTGAGACAGCCAGAGGGGGACCAGGTGGCAATGTCAGCATCCCCTTTGTCTTGGAAATACTAAGGAAACACCAGGAGTTGCTTCTCCCTTTCACCATGCTTGTGGATTTGGTTAGGTGTAACCAGGAACTCGGTGTGGAAACAAGTGACTGTGCTGATGAACTAGAGAGCATCTGGCATGGGAAGAAGATACAGAAGAAAAACAACATGAATTGCAGGTGGCAATTCACTCCTGCATTCCCACAAGTATGGAACAAACATTCACAGCTTGCTAATGAAGAGGTAATTCTTGTCTACCTGCCAACACAGAGTTCAGCCTGATCCCCATGGTGAAGCCTTCCCCCTTCTGCAGTTATCTGCAGTGAAAACATACAGCAAAAACTCCCACCTGCACATAATCTTGAATAGTTATACCTGTATGACTAAAATATATTTAGAAACCAAGAAAGAGAGGTTGGCTTCAAATCATTGGAGAGAGCTGTGCAGACAGCAGCCCTGCTGGTCCATTTGCCATTGCTACACTTCTAGCATCTTTTAGGTGTTTGTTAGTTGGGTTTTTTTACTTCTTCTATAGAAGTCAATTTACTGGAGCCTACTAGTCTTCTGAACCAGGTAACTCTAACAAGTTGTGGTGTGATCTGTAGCAAAGCACATGATCAAACTTCTAGCCTCTTCTTATCTTTTAGTTTTCTTGGGGTGCTGGGTGCCTGATGCCTGGCAGATTCTATCGAGAGTCACAAACAGAGACCAGGGAAATCTCCTTCCTCCCTTCACCTTGGTGAACTTGTACATGCACAGTAATGTAACTACCACAACAATGCAAGCACTGCAGGCTCTTTTAGATCAAAATTCATCAACTCCAGATGCTTGTCTCTGGCTCTGAGCATCACATCTGCCAGCACAGAGCAGAACTGCACCCTGGCTCTGAGCAGGTCACACATGAAAAATCATGAGCTGGAGAGGAAAAAAAAAACTTTGCCATGAAAGAGGAAAGCTGTTAGATGAGCTTCATGAGCTTATTTACTCAGCTAAGGTAAGCTTCTTGCCTCAGACCCCCCACAGCACAAACAGAAGTAACAGCTTTTCTTTCTCAGAATCAAGAAGTCTTCTCATCTTTTTCTCATGTTCCAACAACTTTGTATTGGATATGAGGAAATAACATAAATCATTCCTGTCTGATTGCTACCTTGCTGCTTAAGCAACAAATGATGTGATTAATGAACATCTGTGGGAGAAAACAGAGGCTTTACTGAACATAAAACACCAGCTAAGCACTATGAACTTTTCTTGAATTCCCTAAAAATGAAGAGCAGCTGCCTGGCACCAATTTCCCCAGCAGCAGTAACTGCAGCATGTGGAGCAGCTCTGGATGCTTCTGAAAATAGGCAAGATCTCGTGCCAAATCAAATAATAACTTAATTTTATAAGTGTCTGAAATAATTTTTTAAAAATTAAAAAAAAAAAATATTAAAAAAAAACAACTGAAAATGGCAGTGTCTGGGAGACACATATAATGTGTTGCCTGGTGCCTGAAAAGGTCTTTGCCTCTCTCCAAGTGTCAGCAAGTGGAACTTAACCAGATTTAAACTGAGAGTTTAGGGGATTTTAATTCAAAACCTTCTCATTTGATGTTCAGTTTGCCATTTTGCCAGTGATTTCAGTTGTCTGGAATCAGACCATCAAAAAAAAAAAAAAATCAAAGAAAAAATTAAAATCCTTCCCAAGTGGTAGCAGACTTCCCTAAGGCCATGCTGGGACAGGTATGCCTAACATTTTTAAGAGAAGATTTCAGGCTCTCTGCAGGGCAGTGGCACACACTGTCACTGTTTCCTGGTGTGAAACCAGCTGGGAAAAAAAGCTGGGAAAAAAAAGCAAACAAACAAACATATTTTTGTTCCTGGGTAGCTCTTCTGGTCTGTGTTACCAGCAGCAGGAGTCAGGTTGGAAGCAACCTAGATGGGGCTCAGTGGTGGCCACAAGAAGGGGATGCTCATGCCAGAGAGGACATGTGCCATTCTAGGGAGGGCTAATGTCCCTCTGCAAGGAAACCTGCACCTGGGAGAAGGTGAGATATGGAAACTGTGACTGTCCACACCACAATGCCTTACTAACCCAGTGTCAAATCACTGAAACAACACACGAGCTTCTGGAACAACCTCTAGAGAGAAAGTGGAAAAGCTCCCACCAGAGCCTGACACAAAGCTCTGGAGTTATTTAAAGCATGGAAAATACCAAGAACAGTCCATGAAAGAGCAGCTGTTTGAGACTTGTCTTTTATAAGCTACTCTAAAGAAAGCTCTGAACACCCTGCTTATGTTGAAAATTATACAGGTCACCATCCATATTTAGTGCAGAGTTGCATGGAGGTACCCAGGGAACAAGACACATTCATACCCCATCTTTAGCACAACTGCCACCCAGATCCATGTGATCTTGGCCTTCTAACCCTGTATTTAAACTACAATAAGCTAAGCTCTATATTCAAGGAAAAAAACTAAAAAAAAAAAAACAGACCCTGAATCCAGACCTTTGTGGGAAGGTTCCAGTGAAAAGCCTGGCTGCCTTTTTGTGGTTACTGAGGTAATGAAACTTCAACAGGGGCTTACACAATGTCAGAGTGGAAGAAATTCTAAGCATCTACTAGAAAGGTTTTAAGTTACTCAAAAGCCTTACTGATAGGATCTCAGAGCCAGCTACTCTGTGTGGACACTGATGTGCAAGTGAACACGTCTTTCAAAACCACATGTGGCCAGGCTATTCATGCTCCCAGTCTTGTTCCCTCCCATTCATAAGCAGGCGTGTGAAGCAGCAGGGCAAATCAAATAAATGACTTCATTCCTCTGGGGATATGAGCAAATGTGAACAAAGAAGCAAACATTTACAAATTCAGGATGCCATATTTTTGCCAAATTTACTTCCAGAGGGGAACTCCAAAGGATTCAAGGACTACAACTGCTATCTTCTTTCCTAAAACTCTGTGCCTGCAAGTGTACATGGGTGTGTATGCACAAGCAGGCTCTGAGATCTCCCAAATCCACAAGACTCCATGCACAGCTCTGCAGAAGACATCAAGAGCAGTTTAACACACTAACACTTGTACTTTGACACAAGACTTACGTCTCAGGTAAAGCAGAGCTTGGGACACTGCATCACATGCCAGCTAAACATCCCCCTTTGGGTAAAGCAAGGGTCAAAAGCTCCTGGAAATCCTCACTTTGTAGTAGAAAGGGTGTTTATGAACAGGCTAAGATGCTCTCAACTACTATTTTCTTTTGTAACTATACATGTAACTGTAGTTCAAAAAAGAAACGTGTCTGTGCTTGCTGCTGCAGACTGATGTCCTTCAAAAGAGAAGTTATAATTATGAAATCTTCTATCAGGATCAAAAAGAAAAAAATAAATACCAAATATCAGACATGCTTCAGTGACTGGAAAACCTGATGTGCAGTAACTGAGAGCAACCCTGGTGAAACCTCTCCCAGAGCCCTGGCCTGAAGGACCTGTCCCTCCTGGAGGAAGGACCAAATGCCCTGTGTGACAGTGCTGGCTTTGCCTGATGCTGACATGCAGGCTTTACAGGGGTGGAAGCAAAGCTTCACAGTCTTCAAAACCGTGATGTAGACAAGATAGCTGACAAAAGACACAAATGACAGCTGGACACCCTGCAGGATACTGCCATCAGCCCCCTCTTTCCCAGCCACAGCACAACCTGCCTGGCAGCTTCAGTCCCAGCACCAACTCTTGCTCCAGTTTTCTCTACAAAGAAGTCCAAATCCAACTTTTTTACAAGTTTCTCCGTTCAAAACAAACCAAACCCATCACTACTCATCCTCCTTAAAACTGGTTTCAGGTGCATCCCCACGACCTCCCCCTCTGGTTTGGCACGAGAGTCTGTCAAGTACATTTGACACTGTGATTCCTCTGCTATTTCTGCTCCACTCTTCTCACTTACATTTCTCTTTTGACTCTCCCACAGGAGGAAGAAAAACTGAAACATGCTCCAGATCTGAAATTACAGTTGACTCCATGGATTTGAAATTAAGCAGAATATCCATTTTCCAAAACCTTTAAATGGATGTGGAAATAACTATTTTTCCAGATGTGATTTTTTTTTTTCTTTTAAAGCAAAGCAATAAGAAAAATAGATAAAAGTCTTACTGCAAAAGGAGAGTCACTCTCAGCAAGTCTCCTTGAGCAGCACAGCTGCAGACAGAACAAGCTGCCAGCTCTGCTCAGCCCCATGGCTGGTTGGGCCATGAAGATGGGTCTGACTCTCCTTGCACAAGCTCATGCTGATTGTAGGGGATTTACTGATGAGATTTAGCAGAAAGAAAGGTGTGCAGAGCAGATTCCCATGAAAATTTGTATGTGATGATGAGATGGGATTTATGGCATGGTGTGGTGATGTGACAGAGGGATGGGATTGGGTTCAAGACATTAAGGACCTCCACTTCACCTTTCATGCTCGGCCAGATGCATAATGCTCTGTGAAATAAAAACTGCTGCCACTGCACAAGGCAGCCAGTTTTCCAAATTCAGTCCAGGTCCCAACCAGAAAGTGTCTGTAACTCAGGAACCACTCCAAAAAAAACCCCCATGGGTCACATTTCTTACAGTGATCCTATCAGGCTTTAAAGGCCCAAAACAAGAAGAACCATTATTCTACAGCCTGGTAATAATTTAAGACTCCCACTCATCCAAGATGCTCAATTTCCCCCAGATCCCACGGATGTCATCAGGTTTTGAAGGCCCTTTAAACAGCAGCAGCAGCTGAGGGAAAAACATCTGGAATAAAATACGCTGAAGGTCCCAAAGTAAGAAAATAACTCTGCAAAGCTAATAAGGAATATCTAACCACAACCGTTTGCTGTATGGAGCCCTGTGCTGCTGAAACACAGACACTGCTCCCTGCAAAGGACCTTTAATGACAAGTTGTGTCTGAAGGTGACCTGCCCTGGACCTGCAGGGCTGTCCTGTGTGTCTCCTCTTTCACAGGCAGGACAGTTGTGACTGTTCTTACTGCTGTGTGACTGGTTTCCACCGAGTGGACAGTTAGCTTTGCTCTGCCAGGCAGCACTATTGGCTCTGAGCAAACTGCTGCCATAATTGGGCTTTTCTCTTGCAGTATAGGACATCTTTAATTAATTTGCTACTGTTAATGTGTGCTATTCCCATCGGAGCTCACTCGCACTGCACGGACATCATGCAGTGCATCTGACACCCTCCAGACATGTGATGTCAGTTGTCTTACAATGCTAAGGGCCTGCTGTATAATTACTGCACATCCAACTCATTCCACAGATGGGCAAATGAGGGCATGGAATGCTGGGCTGGACCAAGCCCAGCCACTTCTGTCCTGCCTCATGAGCTGCTGCTGGTGGCCACTGGTCTGGGTCACACACTCCTAAGTAGAACCCAGCTGGGACCTTCAGACCATTGCTACATATAAGGATGAGGTCTGTCAGATCACATTGGAGTGCTGTGCAGAATGAAAATCCAAGGTGCTGGACTCAAAATACATGGTTCAAACAATGCAGTTGTTGTGTTTTAGTAAGTCATCAGGCATCAACCCGAGTCATTAGAACTGATGCAATTAAGTCCACAGCAAGTAGAGGTACCACTTCAGCTAACTCTTTCTTTCTGCCAAAGCTAAGTCACACTCCCATTTATACTAACAACCTCCAGCTCAGTGCTTTCAGATAAAAGGACAGACACACTTGTGTCATTACACAGCATAAGACTGAGTTATACTGCTAATATAATCAGATTTCAAATCCAGACATCCGTGAGGATACTGCTAAATCCATCACCAACTTACAGTGCAGTCTGGCAGTCGGAGCAGTTGTCCTCAGGACAGACCAGGAACAAAGTGTGCAATTCAGGAGGCTCCAAACCCTGCTGTTTTCATCAGCATTTGGTACATACCTCTGCCCAAAATTCCCTAATGCTGACACACTTCTGTTGTCACCAGTCCCAAGTCTCTGCTTGCACAGAGCAGCATCCTGGCTCCAAAAGAAGAGACTTTTGTAAAGCTGAGCACTGCTTTACAACTCCTTATGTAAAAGCAGATCTAGTTCTCCATGTTCAGGATTGCTAAAGCACTAAGTGTGTGTAAGACCAGTGGGCAAACCTTACTGGCACATAAAAGGCAGAGCACGGAACAGCCTAAACCAACTGCAGCTGTGAAACCAGAAAATTTACAAGGATAACCTCCCAAAGGCCTGATGGTTCTCCTGGAACATAGGAAACACTGTTAAAAGAAAAGCAGCTTCTTCCTTCCTTATCTTTCTCCAAACTCGACTCTCACTACCCCAGGTCCCAAGTGCAAACCTATCCTAGGTCTCAACAGGGTGTTGCTCTTTGCAAGCCATGAAAGGGACATGGGTGAGGTGAAATCTCTGGAAATAACATTTTTTAGCTAATTCTGACTTCCTAAAAGTAGAAGAGGGTCTAATAGAGTCCTTAAAAAACACCCACATACCTACGCATCTCCAAGAGTCCTTTTGCCTTTTTTATCCCTAGAAAAAAAAACCTGAACAAAGGAAAGGCTTTGTTCAGTGACGCATTTCAGGAATACCAGTTCATTAAAACAAAAAATTCCCTCATTACACAGCTCTGTGAGTAAGAAAACAGGAGATAAGACACAGCACTGTTTCCTCCTGATCACTAAGGTATTTTGTTCCATCACAAATCCTTGGATGTGGCTGGCAGCCCTGGATGAAGGAGTGTTTTCCAGCAGCAGTGCAACGTACCACAAGTCAGTGCTCTTCCTTTCAGACTGTTTCAATGAAACTTTTCAGTTTCTCTTTTGCTTCCAAAGAGACAGAGTAACTCAGGACAGGGATGCCCCAGAATATATATAAGCTTTAGAACAGGCAGTGCCTTGGCAAAAACCACTTTAAAAGCAGAGATTTCTAAGCAAGGGAACTAACAGGCTTCAGTCCTTCA
Organism: Chaetura pelagica; assembly: GCF_000747805.2. NCBI lineage: Eukaryota > Metazoa > Chordata > Aves > Apodiformes > Apodidae > Chaetura > Chaetura pelagica. Next base: position 5,172,283 of record NW_009951958.1, read on the forward strand.
GCAGTCACAGCAACACCTTCAGCAAATATTTTAAGGGATATTTTCCAAGCTCTTCCTCTCTGTACCACACTGATTTTTTCTGGGAAGGGATATGGCTGGCTCCACCTTCAAAAGAAGCTGCACCAGCAGCCCTGGGTTATGAACTGCAGCACATGTCCCCATCACACCCTCAAGAGTCCAGCCCTGACCTCCATGGGCTGTGAGTCCAGGCAGTACCTTACCTGCAGTACTGTCATGCAGGACTTGCCTACCTTTGTTTTTGCAGCAAAGCTTCAGGCAGAAGGCTCTGGATTCAAGTGTTCCTGCCTCTAACCTTGACAGGACACAGTACGGTCTCAGGCTCCTCTTTCTGCAGGGACACAATGTGAGATCAAGGCCACCACTGCAGCTGCTTTGGAAAAAACTTGAAGAGCACCATGTTGTGTCTAACAGCCATTTTATTTCTTTTTTTTCTTTTATTCTTTTATTCCATCACAAAATCCCTGTGTGCTGGGAGGGAGAGGAGCACATGCAGGGTCCAGGTTGGCTTTGCACTGAAGAGGAGCAGAGGTGCACAAGAGATTTAACCTGAAGATGAGAAAATATTTCTTTACTCCGAGGGCAACAGAGCACTGGAACAGGCTGCCCAGGGAGACTGTAGAGTCTCCATCCCTGGAGATATTCAAAACCAGCCTGGATTTGTTCCTGTGTAATCTGCTCTAGGAGATCCTGCTGTAGCAGGGATCTACACAGCTTGGTAACGTCCTGAACAAACCTGAGATGGGAGAGAAGCAGCAGAGCATCTCGCACTGTTCCCTGGATCCAACAGCATCCCCAAAATATGTTTCTGATCTGCTACCAAATGGTAACTCCATACCCTAAGGATGCAGTTTGCTATAGTGGAAACGAGATGTTTTTAAAGGCACAAACCTGAGTTTGGCTTCAGACCTAAATTCCAGTTTTTGAGCAGTGAAGGTGTAGGAGACTCTGCCATTCAGCACCTTCAGGAAACTGTTCACTGCAGAAATCTGATGTTAGTGCCTTGGCGTGAAACTCTTGGGACAGAGGTACACTTCAGTGATGCAGACAAGTCCATTTCTGAAAATGTCACTTCATTTTCTCCTCCTTCACGGGTTTTCTGTCACCTCCCATCTGTTCCCCCACGCTTAATAAAACCTTCAGTACAAAAAGACAAATTTCTCCTGCTTGTGGCTACCCCTTATGGAATGCCTCCTGGCTGCCCCAGTGCTAATGACAGTCTCCTCAGCAGCCTGTCTACGAACTCTGCCTGACCTGAGAACCAGCATCAGGACCCAGAGTGGAGGGCAGTGGCAGCTGCCACCAGACCACCTCTCAGTGGCCAAGCTGTCACCTCCCTGCTGTGAGGGGACACATTTCTCAGCATCACAGCATGGTCAGTGTACTGTCCTGAATCCTATCTTCTTCCCATCTCAGCATGGGCATAGACCCAGCCTTTCATCCAATCCCAAAAGAATGTTTTGCTTTTTTTATTCCTCCCCCCCCTCCTTTTT
>NW_009951958.1:5173828-5181809 GCF_000747805.2 Chaetura pelagica
GGGGGGAGGGTGGGGGGACGTGGTGGGAAGACCAAAAAGCTACAAGCCAGAATTTGGCCCTTATAGCCAATCGGCTGCAGCCAAACTCTGCCATATGTTCCAGCTAGTACATGTGGATTTTGCTTCCCATCCAAGAAAGGGAAAAAAGGACATTTATGAGCCGGGAGTCAACAGAAGCATGTGGGAAGGAAGGGATGGGGAGGGGATGCTATTTTTGTTGCTGTAATTATTTGGTGGCCAAATCCCTAACCATTTACGTCAGCTCTGGAGGGTCTGTTTAACTGGCCAGTTGTCATGGAAAGGAGGACTGGTTGAGAGGTACAGCTCTTTGCTGCCTGAACCCACCCACAGGCAGACCCCCTGCCCTCACTAGTCATCAACAGCTCACAGCCAAGAAATAAAAATGTCAATACCTTATTGCCAATACATTGGCTGGAAATGAAAGCAGCCAGGGAACTTCACACCCTCCTTCCTGCCATGGGTTACTGTTAAAAAGCACAGGCCAAATCCTGATCTCAGCTCCCTCAGTGTAAAAGCAGAGAAACTCCACGGCCCTCAGCTGGGTCACTCTGGGTTCACATTGATTCATCCAAACTCAGCCTGGCCCTGGTCCAGACAACACACATGGAAATATGCCACGTGCAGAGTAGAGAGGTCCCTACTCCTCAGGAACAAACCCAATCACAATGACTAATTCGTATCACCTCCAAAGGAAAAAACTAAGATAAATAACCCCTGAATCCCTTGCTCCAGATGTCAAGCACTGCTTGGAGTCCAGAGTCTTGCTATCAAGGCTGCTGCAACACGCAAGGGGTTGGCAGCCCAGGGCTCAGTTACTGACATGGAGGTTTCTCATTACTGCCCACATCATCCATGATGAAATCACCAGTTGTACGAGGAAATGGGAATAATCCTTGTTGAAACCTCAAGCACAGCTAGTGAGTGCTGGGCAGAAGTTTCCCTAGCAGGGCTAAATTACATTGCTCATTCACATGCAGTTCATTATCAACTGCCACTAGTCATTCCTGTGGCCAAGGACAACAAAAGGACTCAGCCAGAGCAGAGCTTGCTAGGATGTATGGATGAGCTTTAAGAGGCAGCACACAAAGCCATTTAACAAAGCCCAGTGCAACATGACACATGGACAGGGCAGCTCAGCAGTAAGGCCCTGCCAGGGAGCAGTCAGTAGAGGAAACCATTGTGAGCTGAGTGAGGAGCAAGGGGTAAAAAACCACAGGAAACTAAAGGAAATAAAAGGACAGGGCAGGGGCAGGTTCTCAGGTTACAGCATAGCAGCAGGAGCCTGTTCCCCAAACCAAGGGGCTCTCCTGTGCTATCAATGCCCTGTTTTGCCTGAGTTGGGATGTCAACCCAGCTCATGTGCTGGGATGTCTTTAGAACCAGACCTCAAAAGATCCAATGAAACCGTGAGAATCACACCCCTCTCTTCGCCATCATCCATACCACGAGCACCAGGGATTGCCAAGAATTAAGGAGGAACCCAGGCTTACCTTTTTTCCTCCAAAAGATACAGAAATTTTGTAGGCTGGGACCTACCAGCAGTGTATTTTGGAGTCCTAGCATGACTGCATAGCTATGAGGTGAGAAAGAAGAAGCTGGCAGGACAAAAAAGTAGCCTGGGCCATCAAATGGCTGATTACTACCCTATATGAAATATTCACAGTGGTGCTGAGCAGGGCTGTACTAATTAGCTATCAGCTAAAATTCTGTGGGAACCTGCAATCATCATAACTTTGTTTTTGGATTTGCTCTGACAGAAAAAAAAAGAAAAAAAACAAAACAAAAAAAACCAACAGAAACTCACTCCAACTTTCCAGTCTGACTTTTAGTACAGCATCAACTCTACTGAAAAAAAACCCCTTTAGACCAAGTGTCCTGGGAAGACAGTGAGGGAGCTCAGTGTAAGTTTTGATACATTGGTTTCGACTGCTAGCTCACCTGCACCACAAAAGCACATAGCTAGTCTGCATTTGCTACCATCAGTTCTAAACACCTGGGGGCATCTCCTTCTCTCTCTGATAAAACTTTCAACCCAAAATGAAACATTTCAGAAGCTTTCATTTGAAGTGGTCAGCCAGAACAGGGGCAGGGACAGTTGGGTCAGTGTCCTGGGGTGAGGGCATAATATTTAGTTCTGATCTAAACCTGGGACACTGACCCAACCATCAAGACTCAGAGTTTTCCATTCCATAAACTGAGTTTATTTTTGTCTACATAATTTTAACTTTCTGAGCACTAACATTTACCCTCTGGTGAGGACTAGGAATGCTCTCTCAGAAAATGTAAATAAAGAGACGTTCCAAGAGATTAGTTCTGGGATCTATTTATTTATCCAGTATCTGAATAATAGCAATTCTCAAGATTAAAGATAAATAAACACCGCTAATAGCAATAATCCAAATAATAATGATAATCTGACAGTTCTACTATAGGTCTTTGTGTTATATAAATCCTAGAAAAACAAGACCAAGTGACCAGACAGACCTTGCAGAACAGGTGGTAATTGTGGTGAGAAATAGCCTCAGTTGCCTGCTCTTGCAAAGACTTTTACATGGTGGGGTTTGCTCATTATTCTGTCACTACCCATGAGACGCCATAAGTGAAATCCCCATCTTTGTCCCCCGGACAGGACACTATCATCTGCTTCAGTCCATGCAGCACTGCAGTTTGAAGGAAAATGGAACAAAACGTTCAAGGAAAACATCAGCCTTTGAGTGAAATAAACCAAATTCACACCAACTACATTGGTGTGAATCCGGAGTTACTCCACAATCCCTAGGAAGGTAATCCAGATGTCTGTCAAGAAGATAAAAGAGATGGGCAGCAGAGAAGAGTTACTTGAAGTGGAAGGAATTTGGTGGAGATGTCTTAGCCGTCCTGCAGCTTGCCACAGGTGCTCAGGGACAGACACCCAAGGGTGGCTCATGTTAAGACTCACATGAGCACTGGTAGAAGACGGAACAATTAATCTGGAGTGATTAGAGGCCTGGTTTTATGTACACAAGTCTCTTGAGTTTGGATTCTCATAATTAGAGAGTTTTCAAAGGCAGAACTGGAGTAGGGCAGTAACCTCTATCACAGAAGTTTCTTATGTTTGGGCTCCCAGTCTGTGTCTTCTCCCTCCTCACTCTTCCTGTGGTCTTTTATCGAGTCATTATTGTGTCTGTTCTGTATTTCAGAAATCTTCAAGGTGTGGGCAGGCAGGAGAGCACAGTGAGACCCAAGGACATGTTCCCAGCACTACCCCATCAGCTGTAGCAGAGAAGATAATGGTGCAAAGACAAAGTTCTCTCCAAGCAACACCGTCAGAAAGTGCAAGTTCTTTGTATAGTTTGTGTTACCAGAAAAAGTTGTATTACAAAGAAACAGCTTTGAAGAACAAACAGCCTCTCCTGCAACATGGAAAACTGAAACCTAAACATTATTGTTTTCTGCTTGCAAGATATGAAATCAAGATGATAGGAGAAGTGAAGCACATCTCAGACATGGCACAGGTGAACTCAAAACAAAGGCAGAAAAAGCCAAATATAGTCAGACTGTTGCACCTTTAGTCCACCTACAATCTGACACTACTAAGAGAGAAGGAATACCCTCCATTGTCCAATGGACGTAGGAAGTGCCCAGTGACAGCACACCCCTTTGCAGAGAGAATTCAAATGGGATACAGCAATTATCCAGCAAACAGGCCAGGGGATGCTGTGTCCAGGAACAAGATTAGATGGGGGAAAAAAAACCTCAAAGGAAGGGTCAGTAGGATAGAAGATAAAAAAGATCTGCTTTTATAATTGATACAGCAATCAGCTTTTCCAGGTTACTTGTTATTTTTTAACCAAGCTGGCTTGCAGGAGTCAGCATGGGGACTGGAAGTGATACTCTGTCACAGGGCTCATGGCAGACTGTCTGCTGCAAGCTCCAACAGTGCTACTGAGTCAGCAGATTGAGGCCAGCAAACACACTCACCATGTACACTGTTTCCTCCTTCTCCACTCATTCTCAGAGCTAGAAACTCCCAAAAAGAAGGGGTTAGAGACATCATGACCTGCAGGCTAGGTTTTAACAGAAACAAGATGAGTAAGGCAGCAAAGCAAGGAGGTTGTGATTAATAAAGTATTGAAAGGGCAAAGAGATGCCCCCACACCCATCTACCAAGCCTAAAGGCACTTCATGAACAAAGACCAAGCAGCCAGCACACAGCAGAGAGCCATCAGCACAAGGTAAATTGCCCCTCTGCCATGGGACATGACATCAGAAACCCACTGAAGGACCTTTTCCTCTGGGGGCTGTAGAGCCCACTACGTGCATCACAAGAGTTAAATACCAGGTTCTCACCACCTTCTCTGTTTCCAGGTCTCCTCAAAGCCCATTCCACTTCAACCATCTCAGCTAGCCGTACCAAATATATTACTAAGTTACCTGAAAATATCAGCTATCCTGTGAAAAGGGGGAGGCTTCCCACTTACAAAACATGTTTGGAAACTGCAAAGATGACTTGTGAGTACATTTGGACTTGGGTTGCTTGTTCAATGCAGTTTGTCTACAGTATCTGTAGGGAAGGCAATCGACCTCAGAGAAAATTTCAACTAAATCCACAAGGCATTCCAGTCCTGCAGTGCACCCCCCAAAACATGCTAGAGTCACCAAACCCACTCAGATCCCATCAGTGAAACAGATTTCAGAAAAGTACATAGAAAAGAACAAAAGTATGAAATGATTTAGGGAATTGATAGGATGACATGGATTTAGAGGCCAATGGAACATATTCTTATAGAGGGACACCATCAGTATTTCACCTAACCACGTCCTCTCCTCCCTGCCCCTTCACAGTACTCCATGCAGCAGTACCTTGAGCATCTGCAGGATTAATGCAGTTCAGGGCACCCAGTGCTATGGTCCAGTATGCAGCAAAGAAAGTCCCAAACCTCCAGTTCTAACACCAGTTTTCCACCAATTCACTGCACGTCACCACAACTGGGCCAGGCTGTGCTGGCCCTTGCTCTGCAGTGAGAGACCAGAGGCAGCAAGAGAATCATACAATCATTTTGGTTGGAAATACTTATAAGATCACCAAGTTGAGCCATTAACCCAACCAAGCACTGCCAAGTCTACCACTAGCAGCAGCTCGGGTGGCCTTGCTGCCCCCAAACTTGTAGAGGCACACGTGGTGGTGGCCAACACTTGGCTTGTGCATCTGTCCAGCAGGACTAAAAGCCTTTGCTTTTCATACCCCACCAGAGTGTTGCAAGGATTAGCTCATGTTTATTCAGCACTATTTTTCAAAGCACTGCACAAGAGCCAAACCCTTCACTTTTCTTTTTTCTTTTTTAAACTCTTTTTTTTTTTTAAACTTTTTTTTTTTTTTTTTTTTTTAAATCTGTTCCCTGCTTTTTCAGTCCCTCCCAAAGGGATGTGTTTTTCTCCTCCTGAGAAACAAACAAGCACGAGGTCAGCAGGAGTGGGAGGTGGGAAGCACATTCCAGGCTGCTCCTCCACTCTCAAACCACAAATGACACCAACCCATGCCATCTGTCCAGCCTGGCTGGCACCCAGTGCAGGCACCCAGCATGCAGGGCCCCCTCCACGCAGCGTGAGGAGGGGCTGGACAGGATACACAGCAGGATGTTTAACCTCATCTCATTTCCTTTCCTGTTTCAAGGAGCAAAACAAGGGGGTCAAACAGCCACCCCTGGAGCCAGGCAGCCTGCCCATGTGCCCACAGCAAGGCAGGGGGGCTCTGCACAAGCCCCACTGTGCAGCTCCCCTTCTCAGACGAAACGTGGAGCAGCTGCTGCAGCCGAGGTGTCCCTGGAGGGTGTGTGTGCCAGTGCATCCCAGCCCTCGGGGAACATGCCAAGGCCTTGGCACTCAGCCTTGGCACAAGGGGTGGTTCGCATCCGAAAGTATGTATGTAGACATTAGACCTTGTGTTCCGTGCAAGTGCAGGCAAATGTGTCGTGGGGCATTTTCTTCCACGCACAGACTTGTTGAGCCAGATCAAAAGAGCAATCCCAGGAGCAGAGCTCACACCCAGGCAGCAGTGGGGTGAGGATGTGAGGCGAGTGCTACTTACAAAACCCAAGAGAAAGGGTTAAAGAAAAAGTTATTGAAAACAAACAGCATGAAGAGTGCCTTCCCTTGGGTACACTGCCTGAAACCAGGGCATCCACGCAGATAGCAGGAACGTCCACTATTCCATCAGAGAGCAGGAAAATCCAAGTGTTAGCATGACTGTAACCTCCCAAGACATTTCAAAACCAATTTCAGATGAGTCACACATAAGAAAAATGAGTGTTTTCAATGCATTGATTTGATAAGTTTACAATGCATTTTTAAATGAGGAAAAGAAAAAAACGCAGACCCAGCAGAAGCAGAAGAGGGAGAACAGACCATACCCCTAAATCAGTTGGATTTTTGTATATCGATTTTACTGAAATGGGAGACAAAAACCCCATTCCCTAATTCTGAGGCAAGTTTTTTGGTGATGAGCTTGATGTGAGCAAACCTTTGTGACTCTGGGAAAGGCTTTGAATTCATAAGAAGAAGCCACTTTTTTAGCATGGCAAATTTAGTGTAACTTCCTACACGTGGTGACATTACACAGAGCATCTTTCAGGGTAAGGACCACAGGAGAATTCTGCCGGCTTCATAGGAGCCAAATTACCTCGTCCCACTCCCTGGGTTTCTTTCAGGAACTCCATGCAGCACAGAGACACTAGAGATGAACTCAGTGCAGTTCTAGTCCCTGACATGTAAAAATGACATGAAGGCAATGGCAGAAAAGGAAGTACAGAAAAGGCAACATGACTATGATCTTCCAAAAGATTTTAAAATGCAGTAGCTGGTGATTTGCCTTGTTCTGCTGCTGTGTAGGCCCTGCACCACAGGCACTGGCACTGCCTAGGACAGACTTTGCTTCTCCAACAGGAAATGGATTTCAGCAGAATCACACTCCCCGTGCTCCCCTGTGCAGGTCTTCACCTATTAAGTTACCTATAGCAACTGAAAGGTTACGAATGTAAAGCAGAAATCCAGAGGGAAATGTTCCAGAAATGTTTTAAACATTCTGTTCGGGATGAACAGTTTCTGTCCTTAGGAGTCATGAGCAGGAAGACTTACTACAGGTACCTGGATTGACACAGCACGAGTATTAAACTAAAAGAAAAATACCTTTAACTATTCTGGGTGGTTTGGATTGTTGGGTTTTTTTAGTTGTTTGTGTGTTTTTTCTTCTTTTTGGCAAGGAAATTCAAAGAATAACACCGTTTTCCTCAGAGAAGGTAATAGCTACAAGGCAGAATTTACTGGGCTACAAGGATGATACAGCAGAAGTCAGTGGCTGCCACATACTGAGTGTGCAGTGTCCCGTGAAGCACCTCGTCTAACACTGTCAGACCCCGGCAGCACTGGGTGTCTGCCTCCCAGCTCTGCACACACTCCCAGCTCCTGGGACGCAGCATCAGCTCAGCTTCCCCGAAAGGGAAACCCCCTCTGGCAGAGGGCATTGCGGTGCCGCTAGAGGTTTTCCTCCTCAAAGTCTCTACCAAAGGCAGATCAGTTTCACAGAGATACTAAGAGAAAGCAAAAACATCCCTCCCGCAAAACAAAAAGCACGGGTAAGCAAAGGCTGGACAGAGCCTGCGGTGTCCTCCCGGCTGCTGTTTGTCGGGAACAGGCCATGACCGCACGTCCACATCAGTGAGAGAGGAGCGGTGGGACCCTACCTGGGCGGCTTGAGATGAAAGGGGGGGGAACACACCTGGGATGTTTCGGGAGGATGGAAGAGAGGAGACGCCTTTTGGAGGGAGCAGTGAGGAGGGGCGGGGGCCGGGCCAGCCCGGTGGGCTGTGCTTACCTGGATGTAGGCGCGCTGCAGGAAGCTGTAGGGCACCCTGCGCTGGAAGTCTGCGCGCACCTCCTCCGCGGCGCGGTGACGGGACGCGGCTCCCAGCCTCGGCTCCTCGCA
>NW_009951958.1:5182777-5205638 GCF_000747805.2 Chaetura pelagica
GTCGTCATTTGGAGCATCATGGAAAGGCTTGGGCTGGAAAGGACCTTAAAAATCATCTGCTTCCAACCCCTCTGCATGGGTAGGGACACCTCCCACTAGACCAGGCTGCTTAAAGTTCCTTCCAACCTTGAACACTTCCAGGGATGGGACATCCATCGCTTCCCTGGGCAACCTGTGCCAGTGTCTCCCCACCCTCACAGGAAAGCATTTTTTCCTTAAGTCTAAGCTAAAGCTACCCTTAGAGGGGAAGAATCACCTCCTTCGACCTCCTGGTCATGCTTCTTGAGATGCAGCCCAGGATGCTTTTTTTACCCCTTCTGTGAGGCTATTGGTTGAAGCTGTTTCCTGCTGGGTTCTCCACCTCTGGCCCCTCTTGCCCTAACAGCTTTCCACTGCTGGGAATTCTGCAAATAAATCATCTGGGATGGGCACAGTGAGTGGCTGGTGAAGCCTTTTCAGCTCCCAGCTGTGTGTTTGTCTCTCTCCCTCCAAGATTTCTCTGTTCCAATGCTGCAAAGCCTTGCCCTGCCAAAAAATGTTACTCATTTTTGAATTTTCAGGCATTCTTGTGATGAGATGTTTGGCAATGCAGTCTAGTGACACACGAAAAAAAAATCTTAGTTGGCATTTTAAACAATCTCAGTGTTGAACACCTGTCAGCAAGAAGTTTTTCTTGTTAATACAGTGAATTTGGCTGAAATCAGCTGCTCCTGAGTGAAAGGGAGAAGAGCAAATCCTGGATCCCATTAGATGCTTTAGTTTAAGCTGTTCTGGGCTTGAGTACTCCAAGTCTGTATGTACAGCACAGTCTGTCACCAGGGATCATGACCTTAGTTGTTTTAAACATTTCAGGAATATCTCTATAGCTGTTGGTTATCTTTTCATAGACTAGAATAACTGCAAATGCAGATGCTTGAAATCCATTTGGTCCAGATTCTGTTACTGCATTAAGCCAGATGTTCCTCTGAGCTTTCACCTCTGCTGCTTAATGGCTTTGATCAAATTGTTTCATATTCATGCTGCTGTGTCCAGGATCAGAAATAGGGTTGAGCACCTGCTTTTTGGGCAAACGATCAATTTATTGAGTCTGGTTTATGATACTTTCATTTAAGACAAGTTTTTTCCCACATGGCTGGAGAATTACTAGAGTTCCTGGGGAAGAGCTTTCCCATCTGGCAAAGATTTCATAACAATCTTCCTTGTCGCTTTCTTGGAAATTGGCAGAGAACGCTTTAAAGGTTTGGGTGTCCATCCATCCTTAAGGTGCCTCCCAACCCAAACCATTCTATGATTCTACAATTTTCTCATCCAGGTATTTGCTTCACTGAAAGTCCTTTTTTAAACAGAAAAGTTCTTAGTTCTGGCACCCTGCAGCCCAATTCTGCCACACCTCCTCCAGGGGTTTTTCTGTAGGTGCCCACTCACTCTAGGACCAGACTGCCACTACCCCAGCTTTGCAGCCCTCTTGCCTAGGGTCATGCTTTCTTTGTTCACAGAAGTTTGTGCTTTCCCTCACCTTGATGCTTCCTTGCTACCTGGTTGCAGCAAAGAGCTCAAAAATATTTGGCACATACCAAGCACTCACCCCAGGGTATCTCTAGGGCATGCAGTGCAGTTGCTTGAGCAACCACTCTTATTTTTGTAGCTCTGGTCACTGCCTAAATGCAAAGGCAGCAACCAGATGTAAATAAATTTGCTGGTCCCCTTATTGGGGGTCATGTTTCTGCAGAAGATCTGAACCATCACAATTCAGCAGTGCAGCTGCTATAGCCAGCAGCACAATAGGCAAGGTGGGCTTCCCTTATTGGAGTTGGGATGGAGCTGGGTTTAGAAACCTTGCAGATATAAAGGTGGGATTTCACCCAGCAGAGCAATTACTAGTTTAGGATTTTACAACTCTGAATCAGGCCCCAAGATGCCTGAGATATCCCTCATGCCTCTAATGAAAGGAACAATTTTAAAAATGTAACAACTCAGCCCGTGTTCAGATGTTGATCCTGGCCTCTGTGCAGTTGTTTTTCAAGATCTTTTCCTACGTAAATAGATTCATCTGAAGCTTTTTTTTTTTTTTTTTTTCTTTAGGAAAACCCTAATATGTGGATCAAACCACTGAGGATTTGGCAACCAGATAAGAGCAAATTTTAGAATGCTTTTCAAAATGGCTTTTCAACATGCACATTACAAGCAGACCTAAGTTTCAAGCCCTCTCTGTTTCATTTGTAGACTTGCCTTAGTACTTAATTCATGGACAAACTTTATCATTCCCAAATCAAACACAGGTGACCTCTTCAGCCATGTACCTCAGTAAGAGAGAGCTCTAAATCAGATGGAAAAGTACAACACACCCTCACTAAAGAGCTTAGGTTCTTGCCCCATGTACAAAAGTGCAAATTAGTTGAGTATATCAAAACCTTTACTGCAGTACTTTGTGATTTAGACCCAAAGCCAGATCTGCATTCTGTAGAATGCCTCCATCTGTCCAACATTTTTTTCATTCAAGAAGGTGTGAGAGTCATCATGAATGTCAGTAGATGGCAGGAAATTAATACCAAATAAATACACGTGCTGCAATAATTATCATGTGTCACATTTTGGGACTCTCCTTCTAGGAAAAAATCACCATCAGAGATACAATAAAACCAGTTTAGGTTTGAGAGGGGTGAAAGGCTGAGTGACCAAGGAATAATTTTCACTTTAAATTGTTATTCTGGTTATACCAACATGTAGCACATTGCAACAGAGCAGGATATGGATGGAGGGTATCCAAGGGGCGTGCTGGGGAAGCCACCCCATCCACTCCAGGTTGCATGTGTTGTTTCTTTGCTGCTGACTTACAAAGCTGCTTCCCTGCAGCTGTTTCACTGAATAATTGTGCCTGCCTCTGACATATTGCTCTGGATGAGTCAACTTGAGTTCATCACAGGTGGACAGAAGGGCCTTTAATTTTTCCTCCTATACTTTTTCACTTTTACTTCCACATAGTGTTATTTCTGTAGACTGAGGGCCTGGGAGCAGCTAACTCCATAATTTTCTCACAGATGTCTGACCTATGATCAAATGCTGTATGTTCTTCTTCCATAATCCTACAATCTCTAGACCCTGGGATATCCTCTGTCCTGACATTTCTCCAAGGCATGACCATCTCGTTAACTTGCTGACAACTGGCTCCTCTTTACTGCTTTCTCTTGACATCTGCAGAGACATTGCCTCTGCAGATGGACAAAATGATTGCCAGCAAAGCTCAGCTTACAATGTTCCTCTAAATGCATCACCCACTTGTGTGTCCTTCCTCACACAGTGTCAAAGCCTTCTCATGTTCTCCTTTTCAGCATCCAGTAAAGTCACCTCAGCCCAGGCAGAAGACAGATGCTTGTTTACAGCTCTCTCTGCTGAACTGCATTATTACCAGCTTTGACAGCTTATTCTTCTCTTTGTCCTGGTCTGGCCTGTTTCTCTGCTTTGTTTCATGGGACTTACTATACCTCTGCCTCTTTTGGACAAGGTTTTGTGCCCTAGAATTTGCCATCACTTCTCTTCTGCAGTGCAAACCAAAACTAACTCTCAAAACCATCTCTGAAATGTTCCCTTCATTGTGCCTCAAAGTGCTTTAGTTTGCAGGTGCTTTGTGATACACAGAAACTACCTGGCTGGATCTGTTATAAAACCTTAATGCAACAGCACAGACAAGCACAAGGCTCTTTGCTGGCACTAAGCAGAGAAACAGAGTAATATAAATCACATAAGCAGGAGATTCTTGTGTCTTCCCATGTGCAGGCAACAATACAACCTTATTAAATTCCAAGTGCCTCTCTGCTTACTCAGAAACTTGGACTCTGCTTCACTGACATTATAAATTTAAAAAAAAAAAACAAAACACCAACCAACAAAACAACAAAAATAAAGTTCCAGAAGTACAAAATACACACCCACAGGTGCACTGTGTCTCGGAGAGGTTGGCCACAAGCCTGTGTTTTTGAACTTGGATTTAAAATACCTCCATGGCCTACATTATTTAGGATGACAACAATTAATAACACTAAAGAATTATTGCATTGTGTTCTACATAGCACTTTTCCTACCCTGACAAAGAACAAAAGCACAAGAAGTCTTACGTATTTAGAGAGAGTTGCTGCTATGAAGAGGAAGGTACCTATAAATTATATAAACTGCGAAAATTTAATCATTGAATCATATGACACAGTTCTTCTCAATGCATAGTCTGGAGTTAATGAGACGTGTGAATGGTTTCATTGTGTAACAGTCTGAACTTTTGCTGTAAGCTGTGGCAGTTTCAGTTTCAGAATGTGAACAGGGTCCAATTCATGATGGCTGTAATTGGACCAAAGTTGGTGACATTCCAAAATGATGGGTCAAGTGCAGAGCGTGTGCATGCACAGTTGGAGGCTGGCTGCAGCTCTAGGAGGTCCCTCACATGGTGAAAGGATGGTGGTGGGACAGGCCAGATGAATTGTCCTGATTAAATTTTGAAGAACATGAAAGTCATCTAGGAAGGGTAGAGCTACAGGTGACACTTCTCTCCGACATGACTGTGGTATCCTGAAGTGCTGTGTGAAGGGAGAAGACAGACAGAGGATGGAGGAGACATGCCACACACAGCAAACCTTCTCTTCTGCCCAAAAAGAGGATGGTGATGAAGATGAGAATATATGGATGGAGTAGCCCTGGCTTCTGTGTGGATATTTGTGGACTTACCACATCTCCAGAGAAGAGCTCCCCATGAAAAGCATGACAATGAAAACCTTTAGGGTAAACATCTGGTGGCTTTGATTCCCAGGTTTCCTTGTTCTGGCAGCTCTGCTGCAAGATGTGGACATCAAAGTGGGACAATAGAGAAAATATTCAAAGACCATTCAATAGCTGTTTTGACACAGCTTGTGTCTTTTAGTGGAAATGTCAAATGAGCCCAATTAAAATCAATACAACTATCCCTAAATCCAGCATGGCCGTGTTTTCCTCTGCACGACCTTGTGCTTGTTTTTGCTACACATTAAGTCATACTCTGGGCACCTGGATGCATTTATTTTTGCCATTCCCATAATCTGTTCTTGTCTAGTCCTACAACATCATTTAGAAAACATTTTAAAATAAGATTATTGTGAAAGCCATGTGGCTGCTGAGCCAGCTCGGGTAGATGCAACATCCGCTCTGACATGGAACCTGCAAACAGCAAGGTTTTGTTCACAGACTTTTCTCCCCGAGTTCCTTTCTCCCTGAGTTGCCCAGCAGTGAGAAACAGAGAGAGAATACATTTCTTTTCCTCTCAGAGCTCTCCATGTGAGCCAGATCCCAACTTACTGTAGGAAGAAAGAAGAAACATCAGGCAGGGGGAAGAGGCCTGCTAGGAGGGTAAACAGACAGGAGAAAAAGGAGGGTTGTCACAGGGGGGCACCCAGCATCCTGCCCATGAAATCAAAGCAGGGAAGAGAGCTGCAAGGGAAGGCCAAGAGGCAGAGTCCACTGAGGAAATCAAGAACAAATTTGGCAATGGTAGGACATGTGCTGTGGAGAAGAACTCCCTGGAAGAGGCACGGCTCAGCACCAGCGGTGATAACCAAGATCAGCCCTTGGCAGGACACAGCAAACAGCAGCAGCTCTTACTGCTGGCACTGTGGCAGCAGCAGAGAGGAGCTCTAACATACCAGTCTTTTGCAATTTTAATTTTCATTATTCAGTGAAAAGGTGGGGGGCTGAGACACTACAAAAGACATTCAGCTCACTTTCACAAGTACTGGGTTCCTTGTGTTTCATTAACTCCAGACTATGCATTGGAAATAACTGTCATAAGATTTGATTATTGAAATTTCTCACTTTATATCATTTATACCCTTTCTCAGTCCATCTTCCTTGTACTTTAATGTACTTCTAACTAATCTGACCAAGAGGCATAAATTGACATCCCCAGCTTGCTCATCTGCAACACAAGGGAAACTGGAAGAAATGGTGTGAAGTTAAGTATAAGCCAGTGTAGGTCTGTACTGATTCCCTGATGTCCTCAAAGATCTGCCCTGCTTAAAAGTAAAACATCTTAATGAGGGTAAAGTGATGTTGGGGCAGATCAAGGACACTACATGCAGAGATAGAGGTCCAGAGGAGGTTGAAAACAAATATACTCCAAAGTGCATTTGGCAGAACCATTTTTACTGCAAGGTGCTAGGTTTTTATAGTAGCCTTTCATCCTAGAGAATCCTAAAATGGTCTGCTAATACTATACACATACAACTCACTTTACCACAGCTGCTAGACAGACAGGTTGCTGGCACACTGCTTCCCACCCAGATGTGGGAAGGGAATAACCAGCCCAGAACATCTCAGCAAAATCCTGTCTTAAGGGAAATTACTCCTGGGAAAGGAAGCAGAACTTGAATTCTTGACATTTTGTGTAATACACAGACCTCTGGGGTCCTGGTCTCTCCTCACAGATGTAATTCTGGAGGTGGAGCACTGAAATCAACTGTGCAGCCCTGGGGCAAATGAGAAAAAACAAGGATTTCAGAGTTGGGCTGGGAGAGTGCAAGAGACAAAGCCTGGACTCATCTGGGGGTAGGTCCGTAGCAGCTACTTTGCATTGTTCAGTACCAGCTTGATAACACCCAGCAGCAGGGGAACATCCTGGCTCCCAGCCCATGAGATACTTCTCAGGGGTTGTTCAGGCACAACAGAGAAGCCTGGTCAAAGGGAAACAAGAGACTGAGGGTCTGTTCCCAGCTAGGTTGTGCAGGAGATTGCACCATTATTCCTCATCTCACTCCATCTTTTATACCTGTACCTGCTAGAGGACAGGCTGGGAGGGCTGAGTGGAAGAAGGAGATTGGAATCAGTAGCTGAATAACATGGTTGTTTGCAGAGCTGCTCTAGGCCAGTGGAAAACATTCCGTTTGGGAGCAATTCTGACAATCCAAGCAATGACATGTTCCATCATCCTCTTTTCTCTTTCCTTCTCTTGCCCCATGGCAAATTTTTAGGCTTTGTTAAAGCTGAAGTAGAGCTGAATAAATTCCCCTGCAGCAGCATCACACTTACTCTGGTTTTGTGGCAGTAGAAATTACAGACAAGTTGGGTATTGAAACTGTGGGGTAGAGTGGATCAGTGGGGTAAGAATGCAGAATGACTCTAGTTTGCTCAATGTCAACAGTGAAACCTGCAAGATGAAAATCTACCTTGAGGTCCCCTCTGCCACCCTCTCCTTCACTGCTAAGGAGTGCCAAGCACCAGGAATGGCAGCTGCACACCAGGCAGTGGTGACACTGCAGAGAGTGACTGTCACATCAGCTGGGAAACATATGGCAAGAGCAGCAAATCCAGACGGTGATAATGGAGAGAAGCAAATACTCTGTCTCATTGAAGTGTTCCCTGTAATTAGAGAAATTGCAGAAGAGAAACACTGCTGAAGAATGGGAAGTGAAAGTGTCTCTGTGTTCCCTGTGGTGCAGTGCTCTGTGAAAGCTGATGTTGTGATTAGTGGCTGTTTCTCCAAGGGGATCAGGAGAAGGCTTTGGTGGGTGCTGATTCCCAACACACAAGGTGCTGTGTACCCAGGCAGGGAAATATAGCCTGAAATCACTCAGGACAGAAGAACCAGCTCTCCTGGCTCTCTTCCCTGAGGAATCTCCTGGGGGCACCCTTTGCTCGGTCAGGCATCAATGGTGAGCACCAAGCAGAGAGGGTGTCACTGGCATAGGATGTTCACTAGAACTTCAGCAGTTTCTCCAGGGCTTTTTTTGGCTGAGGATGGATTGGGGATGAGGGGAGAAACAGATCTCAGCTTTACTGTAATCACTAAAAATAGACCCAAGTGTGCATTTGCTCCCTCCCTTCTAGATTGCCTTACCTTTGGGACTTGTCCAAAAAAAGATTTAGGTGGGTAGCCAAGAGGAGATCTCTGAGTACAGTAGCAAGGACTCTGTTTTCCTTAATTTTCTAGTTTCTGTAAAATATCTTCTAGTGAAAAATAAGTAAGTCACAGACAGTGCTGCTTTTGTATGTGCTCCTTGCACTGAAGATCTCAGCTGTTAGAAATTAGAGTGCGGTTGCTTCTTTGACCCCTGTAATTCTGCAGAGAACAGTGATCTGGTCTCACAAGCATCCCCCTGGCCAAGCCTTCAGGACTATGAGTGAAATTGGCTCAGTCTGCCAGGCCAAGGGTGCTTTTTGAAGTATATGACCAGACAAGGAGAGCTAAAAACTCCAGCAACCTCTTGCTGCATTAATCCATCATACCCTGACAAATGGATGGCTCGAATGCGCCGTTATTTTAAGAGAGGAGAAGGAGGAAGGTTTCTTATGAGAAGTGGGATTTTAATGGCAAAAGAAATTTGTGAAAGCTTTAATCTTTGTGCCAGGATGCGTTTCTGTTTAAGAAGATTCTGACCTTATTTGTCAGGAAAGATTGCTGTGAACCTGGCTTTGCAACTGGCTGGACTGTGTATTTATTTCTTTAAACAGCCTGGGTTGTTCAAAGCCAGGAGGGTCACTCAGAGGAGCAGCTGCTGAAGAGGCTGGCGGGTGCCCCGAGCCAAAGGTCAGCAGAGCATTTCCCAGCAGGGTGTAGGGCATTTCCAAGGGATTAGCAGCTGGTTGGATGAAGGTGCAGTCTTAAAAAGCTTCTCAGAAGGTCCTTGGCCACAGCTGGATGCTGATCTGGGGGTGTCTCATGCCCAGAGACACCTAATGCTAATTAGGTGCATTATAATGCTAATATGTTAATTTATAATGCTAATGCTGTTATAAATGCTAATTTATAACATTTATAAATGCTAATGTTGTTAGCAATGCTGTTATAAATGCTAATTAATGCTGTTATAAATGTTATAATGACTACGAGCTTTTGAAATAAAACACACTCAGGAATGCTGGGATCAATGGTGTTTGAAAGGTGCTGCAAGAACAGCCCCAGTGTGTTTTCCTGCTGGCTCACAACTGTAATCAAGGGCAGTGTTGCTGTGGCTTTCTGCCATGCTTTTTGCCATCCTGTGCTTCTCGGTTCAGTTGGCGTCTGCAAAACTGAGTATTTTTTCATCGGTGGTGCCCCTGCTGCACTGCCAACAGCAACTGATGGTGTAACTGGCTGCATATGGGCAAAATATAAAGCTCAAGCTTTATTGCAGCATTTTCCACTGGAAGAGCCAGCAGAAACCTTTTTCTGCCAAGAGTAAGCGGATGTGAGAACAAGATGGGGTTTGTACCCCACTTGGTGCTCAAGCCTCTTCTTGCCACTTAGTCAAGACAGAACTTGAATTCTCTTCTCTACAGCAGTCCCTGAAGGGGCAGGGCTGAGCATCCTTATGGCTGGGAGGTCTTTTGGATGGAGTCCCAGTTTTTGCTTTTGCTCCATCTTGAGCTTCTGAAGCTCAAGACTCATACGGAGGCAAGACATGCAACAATATACTTCTGAGGACACAGGGCTCTTACTTCCCTGCTACCATAATTCTCCATGGGACACAAGTGCTCACTGTGACACTCCAAAATCCTCCTTTGCCACTACAAAATAAGCAGGCAAGGCAACAAGAGGCCACTCGAGGATCAGGAATGCTCTCAGCCCTGGGATACAGGTGGCAATAGAACAGTTCAGAAGGCAGAAGAACAGCAGAGCCTCCCAAGCTTTTTTAATGCCAGTGCAGGAAATGCCATCAAATGCCTGAGCCCTGCAGCAGAATGGGTAAAGAGACAGAGTCCATCACATCAGATGGGCTCCCCCAGCCTTTCATATAACTGAGTGGGGCTCTAAAAGTAAGAGACACCAAAAATAGAAGAAATCAGGGATGATGGAGTATGTGATCAAGCCTATGTCTCTTTGAAAGTCATACTGAATAATCAATCTGCTGATATGTTACAGGATGTTCAAGCACATCTTATTCTAAGTTTCCAAACTTCTGGGAAACGGAGACTATGTGAGGTATTTTCTACCTACTTAATTTTATGGAGTGCCTTGAGTAAGAGTGGATTTGTTTTCTAAGCTAGACATCATTTCAAACATGGCTTTGTGTTTCTTCACTGGGGACACGAGGTACCATTTTACTGCCTTGTGTAAATTGCTTGTTGTTTTATTGAAGCATAAAACTCTTGGCAAGGCTACAGCGTCCCATTATCTTTCAATTGGGTGGGCAATGATTCCTTAAACAAACACAAACCCTTATTAAACTCTCAAATAGCTTGAAATCAGAACAACTTAAGAACAGGGACATCCAATATGCTGCAGGTAATGAAGAAATGAATGTGCTTTTTAACTACTGAACACAATTAAATCTGGAAAACCACCTTGAAAGCTAAAATAGAAGCAAGCCTGATGT
The DNA here is from genome assembly GCF_000747805.2 of Chaetura pelagica. Taxonomy (NCBI): domain Eukaryota; kingdom Metazoa; phylum Chordata; class Aves; order Apodiformes; family Apodidae; genus Chaetura; species Chaetura pelagica. The sequence continues at coordinate 5,193,085 of NW_009951958.1, forward strand.
TAGCAATGCCTGCAGCATTTCCATGTTTTTCTTTCTGCTTCTATCTCTGCCTATAAGCATGTGACATTGTTGTTTATTAGAGCTGACCAAATCTCAAGAAACTGCTGATATTCTGCTTTCAGAAAAGTCTGCAGATATTAATCCAGTAGGGAGAAATGACAAAGGAGAGGCTGGCAGAGCTCAGACCTTGAAGAGGGATGTGTACCAGTGCTGGACTCTGCACTGGGGCTGTTGCTGGTGCCTCTTTGTACATGCATGGAATAGAGCCCAAGCCAACAGCTAAGCCCCTTCTGCAGCATTTGTGCTTCATGAAAGCTGACCTCACCTCAGAATAACGTCAGCACATTCATCACCAGGAATTTGTGAGTCATCTCTGGGAAACTTTTCTCCCTCTGTACTAACCATCTGAGCAGAACAGTTCATACTGCATTGGCTGGAGTTTGGCTGCCAGGTAGGGCTTCAGGGGATTTTCTCTGACTCCATGAAAGAGGTTTGCTGATCAGGATCCTGCACATCAGAGGCACAAGGAGAGGCTGTGCCCACAGCTTTTTCTTCAACCCTTCTCTCCCAAAAAATGACACCCTGACAGAGATGCAAGGGTCAGTCCCTGGGCCAGGTGGGATGGCTCACCGGCTGCATAGCAACTAGAGACAGAGCCTGAGGAGAGAAGATAGCACAATCCAGCTCTGATTACAGTGCTGAAAGTTGCCATTGACAGTAGGTTCAGTGCCAGCTGGCAGTGAGGAAGTGCATCTCCTCAAGCCTGTGGTCTTGGTGAGCCACTGTCAACTCCCCAGCTGCTTAAAAACTGTTACTACCTTTGGTTCCTGTCCTCAGTACAGCACATGGAATCATATGATCATATGATATATCTCCAGCTGGAAGTTACATGGTAGTAAAGAAGCCTGTTTTAGTGTCTGTCCCTAGAAATAAGGACTCAGTAAGATCTACCAGGAGCCCAGTTCCTCAGATGAGATGAGAGGCTACACTGACTTTACAGGCTCACAATGTTCAGGTTGACAGGAAGACCAAAGGTCTGTGACCTTCTTCTAAACTGTGGCAAGTTTCTGCAGGGCTTTAACAATGGTTTTGCAGAGGTCCCAGAGGCCCCTTGCCCTAAGAACAGAAGGTGTAGATGGAAACTGAAGGACCCATGTACAAGCATACTACAGCTCTGGAGCAAACCAAGCATCAGGTACTGCCAGGAAGAGATGAACAAACAAACAAGAAGAGAATCTGAGGCAAAATAACACTGCCATGTTGCAGTGAGGGAGATATCAAATCACACAGCCCATCTGCTTGTGCTAGATTTTCCCTAGTTGATGTTGTATCCATTACACACAGACTTTGTGCTTCCACAAGGGTAAACACTGCCCGCTGAAGGAGCCCAAGGGAGGTGTTTGGTTTTCCAGGGGTGCTTGAGCATGTTTATTTTAAGAGAAACACTTTGATATTTGAACCCATCTCCATGGGCACCTGCAGGGATGTCTTCCATAAATTTAGCATTTAACAAAAAGGAGGCTAATTCCTGCTCTCAGATGAGAAGATGGTGTGGAAGGATTTTGGGCAGCTGGAGGAAATGGCAGTAAAGGCGTTAGGAATTCTCATAAATCATCTGTGAGTGTTTGGATGCTTCTTTTTATGCTTATGCCAACATGCTTACTTTCTGGGCCAAACATCACTGATTTTGTTGGAGTTCTCCCAGTGAGGCTTGGCCAGGAGAAAACGGGACCTTTTTCTTTCCCTGTGCTTTTTCATCACAAAACATCCCAGCAGCTCGTTCTGCCCTACGCTGCACCCCTGGCTTTGCGCGCACACACACACAAACATTTCTGTGCAAAGAGAGTGAGCTTCTGTGCTCAAGAAAGTATTACTTGAGGTTTGCATTTGTCCAGCTTAAAATCTATGTCTAAGCTGATCTCCTTCTGCCCTGAACACAGAGCATGGTCCATGCAGAAGTGGGCAGAGTTAGCCCCAAATACAAGGGGAATCAGCTACTGGGGCCAGACATTTCAGTGACACTTTGCAACCCAATACTGAGACTATAAATCCTTGACTTGCAAACTAAGATGCTGCCTCTCCTCTTATGAAAAGAGAAGTGCCTGGGCAAGCACCCATGAATATAGACTCTGCTCCTCTAACCTCATGCTTCCAACCATCCTATTTATGACTTAGTTGTTGTTTTTTTTCTCCTTTACCCAAACAGGTAGGAGAGAAAAGATCAAGGTGTCCCTCCCCTACACATATTTTGAGCTATTTTTATTGATTTATTTATTTTATTTATTTTTTATCGTGCACCAGTACTACCTATTTATTTCTAAGAGATTTCTGCTGACTCCCAGCACAGTCAGTAGGGTCAGTGAAGCACAGAGCTGGGATCAGGTCCTCAGGGCAGCCACTTCTCCCTGAAGGGCTGAGAGTTGGTAAGACATAACCAGCACTGCCCAGTACCAAATGAGCTCTTGGAGTGACAGGTGCATATGAGAAAATTCAGACAGAAATCTCTAGGCACTCATAATATTTCAGTGACTGTCAGGTTAAATATAGTAATCCTGCTGCCACAAGGGAAGAGCCAGGCATCTTTATTGGTTGACACCAGCTATGGAGCTGGTCCAAGTGTTAGATGGATAGGTTAACCATGCACCTCATCATAAGACCAGGAAGCAACATAATCTATTATATACACAGGAATTTTTAGAACATATATGTGTTATCGCAGCACTTCGGACTTGTGCAAAGTGCTGTACAAATGCAGAATAAAATAAAACAGCCCCCTCTTTCAGGATCTCACAACATAAAACCAGAAAGCAGCTAGGCAGAGAGAAAAGGAAATTAAAAAGAAACTTGTGGTGCTTGAAAAATTCTCACCAGTATTCATCTGATTTACTCACCACGTTGATGGGCAACCCATTCCCTTGTGTCTGCAGTCAGGTCTAGTTCCACAGCAGGATGACCAAGCTGGTGAGAGCAGGTTATTGTTGCTGGGAGCATTGTGTAGGGACTGGCCTTGGGATCAGACACTGAAAGGTAGAGAGTAAAATCTTTTTAGGAATACTTTTACTGACTTATTAGTATAGCCACCAGATATTAAGTCTTAAAGAAGAAATTTTCTATAGGGTTTTGCCACAAAAGGAAACAGAATCTTCCAGACTCTAAGGTCAAATAAAGCTGCTTCACTGGATCTGGATAGATTACTGGCTGCCACCTGAAGGTTGCTTCTCTCTGTGATACTCTTGCTGTGATTAGGCAGTCTGGCATGACCTGGGAAGAGGAAGACCATGGTTATATGGAAAAGTCTGCTATATGCATCCGAGGTGGCAGACTAAGAACACAGACTGAGGGCTAGGCCCTATATAGGCCTCTTACCTCACCAGAGCCATATTCCCAGGATTCTGGTTACTACAAAGGCTGCAGGTGCTAGAGATGTGCTAAATACTGTTTCTAATTGGAAGCCATAGGTGTGTAATTGCCTGCACTTGTGCCAAAAACCACACGGGTTTGCATGTTTTCCTCACTAACCTGTAAATCACACCAGGTTCTTTGGGAGCTTTATGTAAACTTACTCAAAATCTGGCCTGCATTTGGAGAAGGTGGGTGAAAAGTTTGCAACCCATAATCATGCATTCAGGATGACAAACAAATCTAGGGAAACCTTCCCCTTCTCATCACTTCACCCAGTCCCGAGTAATGGAGAAGGATCCAGCCTCCAGCTGCCTTCCTTCCCCTTGGTCCTAACCTGGCACCTTGGGGCAGGGGGAGAGAAATTAACCCCAGGATCAGTGACAAATTAGGTGGTTTTGACATTCATCTAGTCTACTAGAAAGCTGAAGAGACAACAAGATTGAGCCTGTCCACATTTCTGAAAGAGCCTAAGACCTCAGAGACACGCAGGATTAAAGGAAGCATGGGGGAGGTCAAAGAGTTCCACAAATAAATGGCTTTATCATGTCATGCAAGGAAGTTCTCTGTCCATAAATTGGCTAAGCAAAATGAAGGATAATTTTATCTCCATCCCACAGAAATCCAAAACCCTGGGACCAATGTCTTATGAAAATAAGCTTAATATTGTGCAAAGGCGGCTTCTTTGTGGGAGAGACCTTGCCAGGGCTCTCATAGAAAGAGGTGAAACACGATGGAGACCCCACTTTGCAGACACACACCTGAAGTGGACCTTTAGGGTAAATAGAATAATGGAAGAATAATGAGTTTAATGCATCCCCAGACAAGCACACAGATTTTTTTGGGAGGCATAACAAAAAAGTATATTTACTTAATAAAAAAATAAAAATACTATAAGAATGTGAGAGTTGTACTGCCTGACACTGTGGAATTAAGGGGTATCAGAGCTAAGGCTGCTTTATTTTGCTTCCAGCTGTACCCATAAGATAAATGCACTGGAGGAGGCCTCCAGGTCTTATTGATCATCATTTACTCTTCCTGCCTCCTTTCCTCTCACTATTGTGGTCTGCACAGCCCACAGAGTGGTTCATGTCATGTTAAATAATTTTGTGTTTGATATTCTCCTCATCCTTCAGCATGCAGCTTCAGGTCTTACTTAGTGCAAGCATTTAGATATTGCTCTGAGGATACAACTTCCCCTTAGGCTTTTCTTTGACTGTCCTATGCTGTCCCTAAATCCAGTCCTGCCATTCACTAATTTCTTTGCACAAGAAGGAAATACTGTTAGTTCTATGTTGGCTGTATAAAATCAATCCACACAAAATGAGGATGAGATATAGCAACAAATTTTCATATGCTTTCTGAGGCACTCAAGGCAGGCACCTCCTGCCCAACCTCCAGGCTTGGGCAGAACTTTGTTCTTTCAACAAAGCAGAGACAAGAATGCTTAAAACTACATGTGTCCCAAATCTTAGCCACAGAGAACAGGACAATTATAGCTGAAACTTTCCAAAAACAGGGAAATGCCTGAGGTGGATAGACTACATGCAAACCTTTAGCTCAGAGTGTTTGACAGAGTCATAGAGGAAGATTTTCTGCTGGGAAGTGCTGCCCAGAAGCACAGGTGGTCACTCTGTGCCTATGGTACCTACAGGACACACACTGCAGTGGTCACCAGGGCTGACCCTGCTGAGGGCTGGGGTCCTGCATCATGGCTAAGCTCTGGCATCCCTCCCAAGCCAGATGTTCCTGCACTGCTGCCCCTTGCTGAGATAGAGCCTTGACAAGCATGGCCAACCCTCATTAAAAGCAGCATGAGTAGGAGGTGGCATGGGAGGCCCTGCACAGCCTCTATATTCTCCTCCTCTGATGCTGAACAGAAGCCCACATGGATTATTTTCATTATCAACAACTATTTATTGCTCTGGGACAGACTCTGCAGGGTTGCAGCACAGACTTTGTTGTCACAGCATCCAGTCCCAGCTCCTGTGAATAATGAAAGAATAACAGCTGGAAAGAGGGAGAAAAAATGCAGTGTAGCAGAGGCTGGTGTGCAGCACACAGAGTTGGGGCCACACTCCTGGCAGGGGCTGTGCTAGGGTGGCCCCATGCCCAGGTTTTGCACCATGGGAGATGCATAAAGATTATGTTGGACCAAGGCCTTGGCATGGATTTAGAGGGGTTGTAGGTCTGGATGTGCCATTTTAGCCCCCAAACTATAAAACAGCTTCTGACCATCTTTGTTCATGTGAAATAGCAAGTGCTTGACTGCAGGGCAAATCACAGGTAGGAGAGCATCATTATGCTTAGTTAAATGGTCCTTGTGACTTTTAATTAAACTCATAACTCTTGCTGATCGACCTCTCCAGGCTCTGTGAGACATCATTGGACACTAACAGACAAATGGGAGATGTAAAGAGCTCTGAGATCCCCATGGCTATACTGTAATTTTTATCACTGTGGTACCTTTTATAGCCAGGTTAACTGACACTAAATCATTTGCACAGGAGGTGTTGCCTATTCTGATGGTAAGCAGGTGCATCTGCCAGGATGGTTAATCTTCTCCAGTGAAATATGAAGGATGATGGCTCCAGAGAAGGGTAATAAACTTTTAGGAGTCCTGCTTGGACTGTCGTTGCTGTGGCTTTTCTTGGAAATATAGAGAAAGACAGGAAAAACTAAACTGGTGGGTAGGTATGTGTATGACTCTCAGATCCACTGATGGCACTTGAGTCCAGAAAGACTCAGCTTCAGCATAGTTTCATGCACAGTATATGTCTTTGCTATCCAGAGTCAATGATGGCTTGGGTCCATCTCATGATCCACTCAGTCTCCAGCTGTACTGCTGGGATGCTCTCAAGCAGCCAGGTTCAGTACCATTTCCTGGGCAAGAAGAGCTGTTGTGTGCACAAGATTGAAGTCATCAGGCTCATTTTGCAGAGCAAGCAATTGACTCCTTCTTGGTGGTCTTGGACAGTGGTTCCCACGGAGGTCCCCAAGGACAGGCATCTCAGGATACCATGACCACAGAGGACTTGAGATAGCCCTTCCCTTTCCCCATCCTGAATGGACTACAAGTAATCTACCTAATGTCTGGGCACTGTGGAGTTCATGGCACCACTTTCTAAACGAAGTCTGTTTGATGCATGGTACATTTGGGATTGTGGAAAAATTTGTAAAGTGTGCTGTGCTTGACAGCTTTTTCCAGGAGGACTTTGAGTGGGGTTTTTTTTTCCAAGAGTCTGCATTCAGTTATAGTTCAGAATATATGATCTCATGGTGTTTGTATTTATACTTCTCACAAAACCATTTGTACAGCACCAGTAATCTATAAGTTATTGTGAGGCACCAAGTGAAGTCATCATAAGGTCACTCACAGGTTACTGCCTCCTACATGGAGCACATCAGTTTGGCTGCAGGAGAGCTATAGCTGAAGTTACTTTCTGCAGCTATGAACTGAAGAAATACAAGCAAGGGATAATAAAGTAATGAAATAACACAGTAAAAAGGGGGGAAAAAAGTTACAAAGGAAAACACACCCCCTAGCTGGAGGCAGTTATAAGGATTTGATAATGGAAGGTGGCTTTTCTGTCACCTATTCCCACTTCAGGAAAACATTCAGTTCCTTGAGCAACAAACTCAAAGGGATGTTTCTTTCATGACTTTCAAGAGCACCTGATGTCTCATGAATGAACAAAATTTCTGTAGCAAGATATTTCTGTATCTCATCCAAGATTCCTAAGCTATCCTAGAAATATCTCCCTATCATGCAGGGAACACCTATCAGTTAACAGAAGGCAAATCAGCTTTGTGCCATGCATGCAGGAGGTTTGGCTTATGTATTGAGGCCTGCTCTTCCCTCTTCTCAACCCATTTTCAGAGTGAAAAAAGTAACTTCCTTATTGGAGGAAGGGAAAGCATGGTAGAACAGATCAGAAGGAGAAAAGGTGCAGGAAATGTTTGACTCTCATCCTTTAACTCTGAGATTGCAGCTTTCCCTGGCTAACTGAGGAGGAGACATCCCCCATGAGTCTGACATGTGAGCTAGGAGCATGGGAACACCCACAGGGTGGGAAAGAAGCACCCCATGGGCAGTGTGGACCTCCTGGAAATCTGCACCTTAAAGGTCCTCCCAAAATGAGGTCTGCTGCATACACATCTGCATGAGACCATGGAGTGACACTGGGACCTTGTTGTGCCACAGGAGTATGAAAAACATGGGTCCTTTGTGTAGTTTGCCAGCTAAGCTCTTTGCTTAGAACAGAGATGCCAACTTGTCTGACCCGAACTGCATGTTCCCATCATGAACTAGGCTTAAGAAACACCCTGATCTCCAAACCAGTCAGAGCTCTGAGGTGACTCAGGGTGCTCTGAATACCAGTTTCTTTTTTTCCTTTTTCCTGCATTTGGAAGGTTTGGGGTTTTTTTGTTGTTTTGGGGTTTTCTGCATGGGAGTCACTTGAGTGAAACACAACCATTTCCTAAACTCATTGCTGATGATTATTTTATCTGGTGGAGTACAGGAGTATATCAGGAGTATTTGGGGAGCTACTGGAGGATGTGAAGGGTAGCAAGTAAGCAAGGGGACTGTATTTCAGAAGAAATTTTGGGTGCAATTATTTGTGGATGACATGGCAGGAGAATGAACTACTGGAGAGAAGTTATGATTTCTCTGGTCATTCTCCTCCCTAACTTCTGTTCCAGGTCTTTGCCTCCCCACCCCACTGCTTTCCTCCTCCAGCCCTTCCTCTGGGGAAAGAACTCCTGAAAATTGATACCAGAGAAGAGGAGGGGTGAGGATAGCCAAGAGGAAGGTGTTAGGGGATGTGGCTGAGTGCAGGCAATCCCAAGGGGACACAGAAAACCCAGGGTGTCACAGGATAGGAGACGACTATGAGGGTTTCCTCCCTGCTTCTAGGTGTGGGGGAATTGCCAGGCTCCCATCTTGGGAGAATGTAAAGCTCTGAAATACAAGGTCAAAAAATACCAGTCGATGGTAGGAAGTCCCTCCATTTCTCCTCCCATGGACGGTTCCACCCAGCACTGCCTGATCCTGCCAGAGCTTCTGCTGCCCCTCACATTCCCCTGCTCTCTGGTACCTTGTCCACTCCCGCAGAAACGCTCCAGGGCCTCGGCATGGAATCCATCCCCTCTCGGAGAAGAAAGTTGAACCCCTGCTGCCTGGGAAGCGTCTCGCTCTAAGGGGGAGATGTAAAAAGGAAAATTAATTTGGTGGAAGGATAAGGATTAAGTTTGCCTTAATCCTTGCGTAACGGGGCTGGATGCTGCGTAAGGCAAACAAAACCCAGGGAAAGGAGGAGTGATATCCCAGGCGAGGCAGAGACGGGTTGAACCATCCTCTACTGATGCCTGAAGTTACAGCTGGCAGCCTCTGCACAAGGCCAGCCAGCATTCTGGGGACAAAGCCGCCTGGCGGTACCGAGGAGGCAGCAAACGCTCTGAGAGCCGGTGGCTGAGGGGGATCAGCAGGGTACAAAGCCTCCCTTCTGCTTCACTCGTCATTCCCTGCAGGGCGGGTAAGCAGCCGCCCCTGCTGTCGGGGGAGGCAGAAAGGGGCAAGGGTAGGAAGGTCAGAACCAGCTGGCAGGCGAATTCCTGCCTCCTTCCCCCACACGCCCCGTGGGCTGGAGGCGCCGGGACGCGGCGGAACAAAGCCCGGCTGTCAGCGGCTCCCCCAGGGGGGTGGGGACAAGGGGGACTTTTGGGGCTCCGGGGTTCTTGTAGCTGAGGGCACAGGGCTCCGCGTGGCAGGAGTTTGGGCTGAGGGCCCGGTAACCTCAGTAACAGCTTCTGCTCCCCCGTCCCGGCTGCAGCAGAGCCGCCCCGCAGAGCTGCCAAGATCAGACACCACCACCTACCGGCCTCTCCTCCCGGCTCAGCCCTGCTCGCAGCCTCTCCCCAGGCACCCTCCTGGCTCCTTGGCAAGGCCAAGAAAGCCACCCCACCAGTGTGCGGGAAGCTGCCCCGGGGCTGGGAAGCAGCTCCACTTCCCTGGGGTTTCTCAGAGATCCTTTTTACTGGCTTTCCCAGCTGTGTGCAACAGCCCTTTGCCCATCACTGGGGATCACACGGTACCTTCCTAATTGTCCTCTTCTAGTTTTGAAGCAATTGTGGCACACTCTGCTCCACACTGTACTGCTTGCTTTTGCCACCTGTGTAGGTGGAGAGATGCTATTTATGTGCTTCTTGCCAGTTGACTCAGGATGGAGAGCTTGCAAACGGGCAGGTGAAGCCACGCCAACAGCAGCCCAGCTGTGCCAAGAAAGGCACCAGGTTTGGTCCAGGGGCCTGAAATCCCAAGCATTGATTTCTCCATCAGACAAATGAGCTGATGAAAGAACTGTGCTTGATTGCTAAAAAAAAAAAAAAAAAAAAAAAAAATGAACAGTATCCTGGCAATTTATTTCACACAGGCTGGTCACATCAGTCCTGACAAGGTCATATACACAAAAGGTTGCCAAAACTCTTCTGGAGTCTTAGTAAGAGTAGCCTGCTTTAAGTTCTTAAAAGAAGTGAACATTGTTTGTATGCATGGAAGGCCGTAATATTAACACTGTATTTCAGATGTCTACAGCACTTTGCAGGGATTAACTAGTTAATCCCCATAACAGCTCTAAGCAACTAGTGCTTAAGCAGCATTATCCCCATTTTATATATCACAGGTGGTGGGATTTCTCCAAGCCTAAACTTCAGAGCAAGCAGTTCTCAGATTCTGGGCTGGTGGTCAGTCTTAACTGTCCCTGCTGCTATCTTCTCCAGAGGTATGGATGAGCCACAGGTGTGCACTCAGGAACAAGAGATGGGGGGTAAAGTGTTCATGTGGCTGCCAGGGAGGACCATGCTTGTGCTTTTTTAGGCTAATGGCATGAACATGAACAGCCCAGCCTGCATGGTTTGCTTCAAACAGAGCTGGAAACCTGATGAACTGAGCATCTCTGGCTCATTTTCTTAGCTTTGTTTTCATGTACCAAGGAAAAATTGTTGAGTTAAAAGCCTTGTAGGCCAATGCTCCTATTTATCTTGTAATCTTGTCCAGCAAAAGCAGCAAATGTGAAATCTAATTTAACAGTGAGTCAGCTCTGGGCTGAGGAGGCTCCTTCTTCCTGGGCAGTTTTTCCACAGTCTCCTCCAGTATCACAATGTTCTCACCTGTGGGAAGTCTGCCAAGCTCTGCCCACAGACATCTCAGAGTAGGTACCTCTCACAACATACAGCAAACTGGACACAAATTGCATATGCAAGGGTTTTGTAGGGTTGCTGTTAAAAACTTTGCACTGCTTTTGTTAATAATACAAAACCAGAAGGCCCTTCCTCAGTCGTGGCTGCTCCCAGAATATTGGTTTTAGTTGCACATGCGGGTGTTCAAGGTCTTCCCAATCCTCATATCCCTTCCTTGTGGAGTGCTAATCTAATCATATACCACCTGCACCAATGCAGTAACCCTGCAGCTGTGGTTTCACAGGACTGCAGAGCCACCATCACAACCACTGCAACCACCAAAGAAGCAGTTAGTGCTGCTCCAGTCTGCTAGATGCAGGCGCTTGCTTTGACCAACCACAGGCAAAGGGAGGAACCACAGCTCTGCATGGAGCTGGGAACAGGCTGTCACAGTCCCCTGCCTGGCCTGAGGAGCACCGAGACACCAGGATGATGAATCGAGACACCAGGATGATGAAATGTTGTTATAGGCTCTGGCTTAACTGTTGATGAACTTTGCACTGGGGCCAAATACACCTGCATGCTCCAGGGACATGTGGCAGGGAGTTACCTAGGCAGATGGGGACAGGAATCTCTGCGTGCTCCTTAAGACCACATTCCCTGGACTTGCTGCCCAGGGCTTTGTGGTCCTGTTTCTCCAGAGAAACCTGGCAGTGAGCAGTTGCTAGAGTTGAAAAATATGGATGTCAGCAAATGGTTCACATCACACCAGCAACCCACGTCCCAGCAGGGACCAGGACTGAAGATACCACCACACACCCTTCCTGTCCTCATAGCTAGACGATGAATTTCTCCTCAGTGTTCCAGTGAAATCCTGTGTCAACAGAAGATCTCAAGGAGGATAAGCAGGATCTCTACAGACCGGTTCAAAGTGTTTGGGAGGCAAAGCGTGAGAACACGCTGCGTGATGGGGCAGTCAGAGGGACAGAGGGTGGAGCAGCACCCCGTGTCGCAACCCGGGGCAGGAACTCGATGGAAAGGGCAAGACACCAACGGGCTGCGCAAGCCCAGCGTGACCAGTGTAGCCTGGATGGAAAACCCACGCTCCGGGGAGCTGAGCTGTGTGCAGGCACAGCCTGGGCTGAGCACCTGCAGATGGAGCTGCGAGAGCGGCTCTGGCGGAGCAGCAGCCCGGGCTGCACCCCCGCCTGTACAGCCCGCCTGGGGCAGGGGTGGAGGGGAGCACATTGACCCTTACCTGGCCACAGAGGTTGGCACGGGAAGCTTGGGGCTTCCCAGGCTGGGAATCTGTGTTTGGAAGAATCCGGGAATGCATTGCAGGCGGTTTCCTAACTAGGATAGGAGGCGAATCCCAGAGATACTGAGAAAAGGTCCTGCCAACGGCACAAGCACACAAACCAACAGCCACTGACCCAGCTGTCAGGGCATTTACTTAGAAAACGGGCTGAAATTCATGTTCTGTGCAGTTTAAGGCAGGGAGTGGGACTGTCACCGCATGGTGCTATAGAGGCAGCCTTCACCTTGCCAGGCCTTGCCATTAGCATAAGTATTCAATACTCACTGACCCAGAAAGATTGACCTTGTCCCCAGGGTCCAGCTAGGGGAGATCTTGCTGGACTTCCTCCGATTTCTCTCTTTTCCTGCAAAAACTCCTTCCAAAACCGCAGAAATTTTCCAAAGGGAAAAACCTAAATGCCACCAATTGTCATGAAACAATTTGAAAACTTCTCCAGTGTTGTGGAAAATTGTTGCCTCCTCCCACACAGCCTTCCCTAGAGCAGCAGTTGGGGGGATGCCGCCCCCCCCCCCAAGCTGTATCACCCAGCAGGTAAGATGGAGGGCTTCCTATGCATCCCACCCTGCATTTCCTGCCCCACGTGCCTTCCCTCCACCAGGCTGGCAGCTCCAGGCACTTCTGGCTGCTCCAGCAGCCCCTGCCCAGTGCTTGCCTCAGG
>NW_009951958.1:5206018-5210861 GCF_000747805.2 Chaetura pelagica
CCGTCTCAGGCCACTTCTGGCTGCCCGAGCAGCCCCTGCCAAGTGCTTGCCTAGTGTAGTTCTCCAGCGACTCGTCTGGCTGCACTCTCAGCTCCGCTTTGGAAGCTGGAAGCTTGAAGCAGAAAGTCTCAGAGCCGACCAGGAGCATCAGGTTCCTGCATTCTTAGCAAAGAGATGAAAAAAAAAAAATCAGCAAGTGAACAAAGATGATGGTGGTGTGAGCAAAGGTGAGGGCTCCTCAGCTCTAGTGTGTCAGTCTGGGGAGGTGAACAACAGGATACTGTCCCTGCAGAACGCTCTGCTGGCTGGTAAAACAGTCTCTCTAAGCTACTGAACCCAAAAATCAGCCCATCCTCATGTATCCCTCCCTGGTCAGGCACTGGCCCCATCTCACCCAAAAATGTATTTTTATTGCTGTTATTTAGTGTGAGAGCAGCCAGGAAGGGTGGGGTGCACAAAGAGGTGATCAGCTGGCAAAAGAGAAGCGGTCAGCAATAGAGCAGATCCACAGCCCAACTTATTTCTCTGCTGAACTCCCTGCAGCTCTCCAAGCCTGTTCCCTCGCCGGGAGCACAGGACCCTGCTCCCCGTGAGGTATGACCCCTACCCAGGGGTTCATTTCCCAGACTCTGTTGCTCTGAAGTGACCCCACTCCCTGGGAGGGGCTGAGGGATCCAACTATCCAGGAGGCCAAACAAGGAAAGCCTTTCTTGGCAAGGGAGAAAAAGGACCTGGGAGGCCCCCTCAGCTCAGGTGACCCACCCGACCCCCATTGCAAACAGCTATAAATCCTCCTGCTTCCCTACCACAGCATTCCCGGGCTCTCCCTCTCTGCAAAGCATGTCAGAGCTGGCCAGCATTGAAGGTAAATATGTAGCTGGATGACTTACTTATCAGAGCAGTTTTCTGGCTGAGAACAGAGCTGACTTTAACCAGTGCATTGCAGAGCTGGGCACAAGGTGGCTGTTCAGCTCTGCCAGGCTCCCTGCAGGACCAGTTCACCCAGACTCTGTTATACAGCTTCATCAAGATTCAGTGTGTTCCCCTGGGAGTGAGCCTGGCACCAGGTACTCTCATCCCTCATCCAGCCTGGACTCACTTGGTCTCTCTGCACACCAGGAGTTAGCAACAAAGAGTATGTTTCTACCTGGTGTAGAAGGACGAGGCACCAGGGCTGGCTCCTGCATGACCCATGGGTGGGCTACATGTTCAGCTAATCTTTAGAAAAGGGTTGATAGAGATAAGCTGACTTTTTATGCCTGTCCTCATGCATTTACCACCTCTGTTCATTTGTGGCAGAAAGCTGGGAGACAATCTGCCACATTTCCCTTTCTCCACTGGCTCTTCCTTCAGCTCCATCTTACCACCTCAGCAAGGCTCTCCCAGTGTCCCCCATATTTCACTGTCGCTTTCTCCCCCCTCTCCAAACCCTCCCCTTCAGTGCAGCCTGTTCTGCCTCCTCCCTTCCAGGATCACTCTTGCCTACCTCCTCCCAAGTCCTTTCTTGCTGGCTTGGTTGTCTCTCAAGATAAGCCTGCTAGGGAGGTACAAGTGTCCACTCCCTACACAGGGGAAAGCCCTCTGGAAGGGCTGTTACCTTGGCTCCCTGCCATGCAGCATCACAGTTTTGGTGAGCCCAGAGAAGAGGTGAGCCCATGGGTGCCTCTGCCAAAAAAAAAAAAGAAAAAAAAAAAGCACAAAAAACCCCACCACCACCAAACAAACAAAACAACAGGAAGGTCCAGAAGCTGCTCAGCATTCTGCCCTTCACTTGTGTCAATTCACAAGTCCTCCATACCCTAGAAACCTGTTGTTTTATATAAGTGACTGTTGCTCATCCCCAGGGACTCAGACTAACAGCACATGAATCACACCTGGTGCAGTTCTCAGCTCTTCCTCTGGCAGATGGAGAAAGGAAAGGCACAGCTGAGATCAGGTAGATAAGAGTAACACAAACTTGTTCCCACTTCAAGGTGCCAAGGGATCACCCATGCAGGAGGCAGGATGCAGGTTTGGGGGCACTGCCCTGCACCACAGCACTCACAGCAGAAGCTGCTGGAAGGGGAGGCTGCAATGTCCTGCCCTGGATCTGGGTTTCAGGGTCCACCTGCAGAGGATGCACGTGGTGTCACAGGGTGCAGGTGACACCCTGTGCAGGCAGGGGAGTGGCAGTAGAGTCTGGCAGGGCAGATTCCAGTCAGAAGGGCTGCTGCCTATGTGGTGCTCAGGTGGAGTGTCAGGCAGGCTGGGTGAATCATGCCTTCCTCCCAGTTTCTCCTCATCGATTATGAAAGGAGCCGAGATGGCTGCGGCAGATACCAGCACCTGCTGACAGCAGGATCCCCCAGCCCAGCCGTGGGCTCTGCTCTGCTGCAGCAGTCACCCACAGGGTGGCCCAGCACCATCACCCTACACCTACACACTGTAGATGCCTGGGACACTGAGGATTTGCAGCCTTTGGGACAGAGACCCAAGATGTCTGCAGTGTGAGCAGTGCAGCTGGATCACTTCCTCTGAAGCTCCTGCTCCTGGGAGCCAGAACCTGATAAAATTCACCAAACTTCCACCACCACCTTTTTTTTTTTTTTTTTTTTGTTCCAGCTCAGTCTTTAAGGCTTGACTGCCCATGCCTACCTGTGTCTCACCCAGCTTTCTGACATTCAACAATATTATCCTTGGGAGTGTTAGTGTGAAACTCAACCACACAAGACAGTCACATGTAGTTAACCTAAATAACAAGCAGATCTTGTTAATATCAAACTTCCAAGAGATACTTCCTCACTAGACCAACCCAGCTACCCAAGCTGTGTGTGCCTCTGAGTGATCACACCAGGTAACACCAGGATATTTGCCATGATCTCTAAACCTTTCTATTAAACCATCTACTGGGGCTGCAACACTTCATCCTGGTCCTGTGTCTTATATGGATGGTAACAGTCTTGGCTGCTGCAGAGGGGAACACTGTAGCCAGGGACACATCCATCACCTCTTTTCCCTTGTGCAGTGCCTGCATTCAAGCTGGGGCAGCCCAGTGCTCAGGTCCCTCCTCCCTATCTGAGTTTGTTTCCAGCTTCAAAAGCAGTTTCTACTGGCAGAATATCCCCCTGGTTTTAGGCAAGACCCGTGCTAAGAATTACTGTGCAGAGGGTGCCAGCTCTCGCAGTTGCTCTTCAGCCAGAAATGCCCTTCTTTTTTTTTATTTATTATTTTATTTATTTATTTTCAGGAATGTTTTAAGTAAATTCGCAGCTGAACAACAGCGGGAATGGAAACCCTCAGAGCTGAGGGCTGCCGACTTTACAGGTATGGTAATTCCAAACTGATCCTCCTTTGTGCTGATAACAGGGCTGGCTATTGTTTTCCTGAAGTCCACATGTCCGAAAACACCGCAGGCTAGAGAATTGCAGAGAGCATGTGCTTTTGAATCTGTTTCTAAAACACGCCTGGGATTTAAGCTTTTTTTAAAAACATGACCCTGATTCTGCTTTTTTCAAACTCAAAAGCAAAAATTCTCTTGGCTCGAAATGAAGAAGGGTCTAGCTCTTAAATACAACTTACAAAGGGGCCAACGTGCCCCTTTTTTTTTCCTGCTTGTGATGAAAGAACAAAGCCTGAAAGCTTTCAGCATTTCCCCACCTTCTTTACATTTCGTTTTCTTTTCTTTTCTTTACATTTCGTTTTCTTTTCTTTTCTTTTCTTTTCTTTTCTTTTCTTTTCTTTTCTTTTCTTTTCTTTTCTTTTCTTTTCTTTTCTTTTCTTTTCTTTTCTTTTCTTTTCTTTTCTCTTTTCTTTTCTTTTCTTTTCTTTTCCTCTTTTCCCTCTTTGATTTTATTTCCCTTTTTACCTGTAGAAAGTCACGTCCTATCTGAAGTGACTGGTCAATTTGAAACTCTGAGGCTTTCGATATTTTACTCTGATGATGATGCTCATTTAGCTTAAGCTTTGGCTATAGCTGAGGGTTTTCTTTTAGCTTTTGGTTAAGCACTTGGCTGACGATGGCCACCTTTTCATCCTTTCAGGCTGTGTCACTGTGAAGCCAAGACTGCAAATTCCATACAGTTAAAGAAAGAGGAGTGACAGCTTAATGAACAGGATGCTTCCATAGGCTATTTTCTGATCAAAACCAAGGTACTTTTTGGCCTCTTTGGTATCTAACAGGGGAGCAGAGGTTTGGGGACCATTCACTTGGGCTCTGAACCTTCAATTTACTTTTGTTCGATGTGAGCTGTTGCTCTGCAGTCCCTTCATCATTGATACACCAGCAAAGCACATGACACACAGTGGAAAACAGGGGAAAAATCCTGAATAAATTGTTCTCCAGTTAAATACTTTTAGGACACAAGAAAGGGGAAAAAAAAAGTGTCCTGTGTCCCTTTTGTCTCTCTTCTCCATCTCCTCATCAAAAATCAAAAAAGATTTTGCCCTGGCCAAGGTACAACACACATCACAGGACTGGCTTGGCTGGGACAAACGTGAAGTTGTAAACATGTTGTTACGTGGGGCCTGATTCCCCTTGGAGTAACATGGCTGCACGGCTGAGGTTTGTGTCATGGATCCTTCAGCTCCTCATGTCCCAGCTTAGAGATTATAATTACATCTCACCTTACTGATCTTTTTGGCTTGCCTGCCTCGAATTGCTTCCACAGACCTGCTCGACTTGTTTGGCCACTGCTAGGAGACCTGCTTATTATTCAGCACAAACCCCCACCCACTGCCCTTTCATGTACATTCATGTTTGTGTCTAAAAGCCACTAAGGGACATTTTTTGAGGAGGAGGTGAGGAGCATTGGCTGTTGACCGGACCCTCAGCTCCGTGGGCTCCTGGGGCCAGTTGAGGGGCAGG
>NW_009951958.1:5211369-5219173 GCF_000747805.2 Chaetura pelagica
CACACAGAGCAAGGACAAATCAGTGGCTGGCTCGGTAAGAGTGACTCACTCCATTTCAAAATACGGAAAAATTCATTAGATACTTCCTGAAACTTGAGTTTTGCTCCCACAAAGCACAGGAGCAAAAACGAACTACAATAAAGCGAGAAGCTGAGAAAAGGGTGTAGATAGAGTCTCAACCACAGACCGAGTCCAGTCCCTTTCTGCTCCCCCTCCTTGTAAATTCAAAGTGAGCGTAAAGAAGCAGGTGCAGGCAGCACTGGCGCTCTCTCTCACCTCTCCAGGTGAATCTTTGCTCTCTCCAATTATGCCAGCTCCTGTCTAGTGTGGCCTCACATTGGCCCTTCGAGCAACGTGGCTGTGACACTGGCAGGGAGAATTCCCTTGCTGAACACAGGGCTGCTTTTTTACTCTAGGCTTGATCTGCAAACAGCAATGAAATGGAGGAGGGTGTTTACAGCAGCCATCTTGCTGCCTTGGACTTTGCATGTGGTGTGTTGCCCTTTGGACAATGACCCCAGCTGAAGGCAACAGTTAAGCTTACACCCAAATCCATAAATCCTAGAGTAACTCCCTCAGTGAGTGTCTGATTCACCACAGTCTGAAGTCACATCATGATTTTAAGAGGTACTCCTCAGTAAAATCAAATGAGATAGTTAGGCTGAGTCAGCCACTGAGACTGCTGATCTCTGGACTAAGCTGGTGGGAATGGGCTGGGTTTCCAGCCTCACTCAAGGGTGTCTGCATACCCAGCAGGATCCCAAGCTCCCACCAAGCTGTGCCAAGGTGCCCAAGAGCTGAGGTCCTGCAAAGGATCATCTCAAGCTGGACGGAGGAAAAGGAAGAAGAAAGAGAACTCAGGGACATTTTCCCAGCCTCTGCCCCAGTCTCAAAGCCAAAACATAAGGCTAGCATGAGCAAAGCTGCATGTGCAGGTGCTGGCAGTTGGGGTGGCCACACAAGGGATGGAAGATTTCATTCATGTTCCTGCTCTGGTCAGTTTGGAGGCTGCAAATGTCCTCCCAAGGGAGTGCCCTACCCTTGGGCTGGTGGCTGATCAGGATGGCTCCTGTTCTCTGCTCCAGTTGAGGTATACCTGGGTGTGAAAATACTCATCAGGAAAGACAGGACTCAGACAAGACTCCCATGTTTCTGGTGAGTCAACCACCACTCTGGACACCTGAGTCACTCAGTATTTGTACCCAAAGCTCCAGCTCCAGCAGGTGCCATTCCTCCTTTCCCACTCCCCACACGTTGCTACTGGGCCAAGTTGTCACAAGGAAACATCTGCAGCTCCTCTTTGGGTGGCTGAGTACAGGTGTGTGAGGGGATCTGAGGATCATTAGGGTTTCACCAGACTTCTAAGATGCTGGCATTGGAGCAAGCCTGAGCTTGACAGAGAGAGGCCATCGGGACAGCAAATACCGGGGGAGGAGAAACTGCACCAGAACAAAGGAAGTTTGTCTGAGGACAGAAACACAAAGAAAAGTCCTTTTGTTGCAGCTTTAAGAGATGAAACTGTTTCTAAAGTTGGGGGAAGCTCCCAGCCTCCCAGCCATCCCTCATTTGTCACCCAAATTAGGTTAAGTCCTGGGGCACCACCTACCTTTATTAAACTGAGTTATTTGCATCCGAAAAGAGTCATTAAAAAAGAATATTCTGGCAATGCTACTGGTCTTGTTCACCTGACCTTCTTTAAGATTACAGTCGACTTTGGATTTAATTTCTGCTTCTTTGGCACTTGATTCCAGAGGCGTCATCCTGGCATTGGTGCAGTGTAACTAAACTGATGGTCACATTTATGGAGGCAAAGGTTGTGCTTCCCTGAGCAGTGCCAGGGAGGGGCTGTGGCAGAGCCAGAGGCAGGAAGTCTTCCTCCACCTGGATGCTGCTGCCAGTGCTGCCAGCTCTGGCTGGTGCTGTGCTCAGGGAGCCAGCCCTGCCTGCTCCCTGTGAAACTGCCTCTGACCCTAACGGAAAAGGGGAGAGTCTTTCTGAATGACTCATGGCATTGAATATCATGCTGGGAAACAGTTTAGATCAGTAAATTAGCTTGCTTTCTTTTTCGGGAGTGATTGTTCTGTTGGATGGGGATCAGGGAGTCAAAGGGTGGTTTCTTTATCCAAAAGAGAAAGGGATTCCTCAAAGTTTTGGTGGCTGATGAGAGTCCAGAGTGGGTAGCTGAGGATTGCCTTGAGACATTTCCATATCTGAAAACCAGATGGCATTTTCCAATAGTAACAGTCTGGAGAGATTTGGATCATTTCTGGATTTGAACCAATGTGAGCACCCCAATGAAGTAAGGGCTCACCGCTAGTTGGAAGCTCACCAACCACAACCGAGAACTCAAGGGCTTTCTATTCAATCAGCCACAGTAATGAGTTTCTATCATCCAAACCCTTTCCTAATGGGGGAATATACCTGCATTCCAATCTACCCCTTCCTACGCTACTGTAAGGAAAGGTAAATGTGCTACATCTTTGATCTGCTGCTTGTTTAATTCAATCTAGATAAAAGCTGGCTGTAGCTTGTTGCTGTTTGCTGAATGGTAGCTATGGACAAGGTCTTTGCTAGTTTGAATACAGGCCTTAGTACAGATGAGAAAAGGGATATGATGACAGAGGTTCCTGTAATAGCAGGATAAAAGGAAAACCTCTTCCCTTCCTGTGTTGTTACAACAAACAGAACTTAGCCTTTTTCCCAGTAGGAGCGCTATATAAAAATAACAGAAATTGCCCCACAAATGGCAGCAGTCCCAGGCTTTCACTACTCTCCTGATGCTGCTAGGGGTCTTTTTCAGGCAGATGCTGTGATCTTCTCTAACGTTCCAGCTTTTTGCCCTTGCAAAGTCAGTCCCCTGTGTGTATGTCATCTGCACACGTGCACCCTCACACAATCACACTCTTACTCCTGCAGGTCCTAGAACAGATACTCACTCATTCTCCACATCAATGAGTAGTTAAACTTCACCCTGCTGGAAGGCTGCCTGTGCTGGGCTGTGCTGTGTTACACTGACACACATGCGCAGCGTTTCCAAAAGGCAGAATAACCCTGAGAGTCTGACTTCACCAGTCAGCTTAAAATTTGACTGATCATCTCTAACAGAATCTCACTAATTGGTTTTCACAGATCAGTAAGAACAGATACTGCTACGTTTTTTAATTGCTACCATCAAGCTTAATTGGGTGTTCAGGCTGAATGAGTGTAAGCACACAGAGGCAGGTGTGGGAATGTGTCCCAGATTGCACCCACCACATTCTTCTAATCTTCTCTGGTAGTAGATATCATAATTACAGTAATCATCCTTAGCCATCCCACAGGTTTTGGCCCAAAGCCTCCTTTCCCCACCTGCTCATGTCAACCAGAGATCATGTGTGGGAAGCTGACAGTGCCCCTACCCTGTTCCTCTGGCCCGAGCACACAGCAACCTCCACAAGCTTGAGTTCTTGGCCTTCTGTCAGAATTAAATCCACATGAGAAACACCCACCAGGAGAAAAAATATCTCTGAATGGAAGAGATTGCTCTGCCAAGGGTGCTCCAAAGAGCACAGGAAGGAAGGATAGGAGCCAGTGTGGACCTAGTGGTGTTAGGACCAGATCCATGTGCCATGCTTCTGAGGAGAGACACCTTGTCCCATCCCAGGCTGGGTGTCATGGCACATCCATCAGCAAGTGCACCGGTGGTCTCCAGAAATGCAGGTGGCCACCTATTCTGAGAATAAAAACACTGCTCCAGACACTACAAAAACAGCTTTTGGTAGGAAATAACCTCTACTTGTCCTAGAAAGGAAGAAGCAGGACTCTGAGAGGAATCTTTCTGGTTTCGATAGCTGCATTGTGAGTTGTTTTGCAGATAAATTCCAGGGAAGAAGGAAAAATGTTTGTTTTGCTTTTATCAGAATTTCTTGGGAGCTCCTGTCAACTCTGCAAAAAAGCAAAAACTCAAATATTCTGCAAGAATCTCCCATGGGAAGTCATGGATGTTGTACTCGCTGCATTTACCTCCCATTTATCCAGCAGATGTGAATCAAAATTATCCACATCACGGAGGAGCCCCCAACAAGCCTTTCTCTAAATCTCTTCATGGAAATACTCAAGCTGCTTTCCTTGCACATCACCCCCTGGAAGGAAGGGAGCACTTCAGGTGTCATCTGCAGCTCTTCTGTAGGAACTGTTTAACTTACCAAACAGCGGAGGGACTGTGGTCAGCCATGTGAGCTTTATTGATCCTCTCATTTCCATAAACATCCCTTCTTTAAAATCAGTAGGACACAGGCAAGTTGTGTCTCACAGGGGAGTTCAGGTGCTGCAATTCCCGGCACAGGCTCAGGGACACCAAAAGCAATCCTGCCTGCTTCACCAGAGCTATCACTGCATGGCAGTCATGCATGAACAAGTTGATTTAATTGTATGTATTTGGTTCTGTCCCACCCTTAACACATGAATTATTTTTTCAGGCTCTGAGCTGTTCCATACAGCACCTGGCACAGCTAAACTGAAGCCACTGCTCAGAGGGCTTGGGGAACAATAACATTTGTATAATACTGAAAAAAATGGGGTTAGCAAAATGCTGATGGAAACCTCTGCCAGTTTGCATGCAGTTTGTCACTGCCCCTTTCACACAGCACAGATTTCATTATCCAGGTGAATAATAGGAGGAAAGGGAGGGCTAACTGGAGTGCCAGGACACAGATAAGCAAGTTTGCCAATATTAGGAGGGGGTAAACTTGCTTAGAGCAGGTACTTTACGAATCAGCTTGAATCCCCTCCAAAGCCCCTGTGTTTTTGGGTCCAAGCAGACAAAGCAATGCAATCCTTCTGAGTGTTCTTAATGTTGACACACAATGCTGAGCTCCCTGCATGCCAAGATAAAAAGAGGCAGCCTCCACTAGTCCATTATTCAGTGCTAGACAACTTGATTATGATGGAAACAAAATACACTTTTGTAATATTGACATTGTGATCCATGGTAACAAACAAGTTGTAAAGGGTCCATCACATTTTGAACTGCTGCTCTTGCTGTAATTAATGGTTTAAACTCAATCTGAAACACCTAATCTGACTCCTTTGCAAAAAGGCTTACGCAAATTTCATCTGCTCCCAACTTGGGTCATGATGTAATCACCTTTTAAAGCTGGCCTGAGCCTGATTCTGGGGAAAAATTGTAAGGAAATTCCAGTTAAAGCATGGTCTTGTGGTGATAAGAGCTGCTCAGCGTCAGGGCTAATTCATGCCTTCAGGAGAACTAAGTGTGTGCAAGGAAAGCTTGGCCATTTCTCTGCAGCATAAAACAGCAGACCGAGTCTTACTTGATTTATGTTACAGTTTCTGAGAAATTCTGCAGAAAGCCTGGGAGCTTTGCTGGCCTGCAGGGCCCCAGGGCTCACTGGTGCCAAAAGTGTAGCCCTACCCCTGTGCTCCACTGTTCTCCTCCACCCCGACCACCCACACAACAAACCTGACCAAGAACTATTTGCTCAGCTCAATGTGCTCCAGAGATGACAAAAAGAAGAAGGCAAGAGAGCATTACCAGCAAGGATGAAGGGAGGGAGACCTCCCCTGTTCCAGAGCAGCTCGAGGACAAAATGGTCCATCTTTAGCCTGTACCTGCACCCAAAGACAAATAACTCATCACAGCTGGTCAGTCCCAAACCAACACATGGAGCTCTCAGAGCTCATGGTGGATTTGTGGAGGAGAAGGAAGGTTAGAGCACCAGCACAGATGACAGGAGTCTCAAGTTCAAATCCTCATGGATCTATGGACATCTACCTTGATTTCAGGGATTTAAGGTTCAGGGCTATAGTCTGTCTGCTGTCCATCTGTAAGCAGAGTGAACACACTGTCCTAACCCATCAGGCTGCTCTGAGGATGATGAAGAATTTAGGACAGCAGATAAAACTGTAAAGACCCATGTACATCCCATGGAGATAAATACTTGCTCTGGAGTCAGATTGAATTTCAAACAAGTCTTTTCTCTATCTGTAGGGCTTAGTCCTGCAGGCTTATCCTGAAACATGAAACAGACAGCCTGGAGCAGTCCCACGAGCTCAAGTCCTGCCTAGGTGTAAGCAATTATTAATAACAAATCTTCTGGGCAAACGGGGAGGCGTGTTTGAGGCAGGACAATATTGTATCCCAAAGCAGGACCAGATCACATAGGAGTAATTACTCAGTCTCAGTGCAAGTCTGTCTGTTCAGTGTCTGTGCATCACCTCGCCACCCCCGTCTGTGCCTTGACATCATTTGTGTTATTTCTGCTTTCATTGTTGGTACTAACAATATCCTCACCAATGTTGCCTGGACTCAAAAAGCAGCAGTTAAGGGAAAGATTGTAGATGAGGGACTGAGCTTTGGTTTTTTGACACTGTCATCAGTGACTTAGGGCCAGTTCAAGCACTGCTTGATCCCATGCAGATGCTGTGAGTCTAATTAACCTGGGCAGTAGTTCTTAATGAAAAGTGAGCATTACTACAGCAGATGCTGGACTGGCACAGCCTACCTGGCTCTGGAGGGCTCAGGGGGCTGCTCCCACTTCATGGAAGCTCAGACAGCTTAGCTCAAGCTGAGCTACTGCTCCATTATTTTCACAGGGATGATCTGGCCACAGCCCCATGTGCTGTTTTCCGTGTCTGTGGAACATACCACAGCTCCGATGTGAGGCTAACATCAACAGCCTTTCCCCAAGCTAAACATATTACAGCATCAGCAAATTACAGGGCACTGTAAATTAGACTCCCTCTTGTGCAGACTCTGCTTGCTGGGCCAAGGCCACATCCTTTCCCAAAGGAAGGCAGTGGCAGAGGGCTTCGTTGCTCCTCTGACTCTCCTGCTCCTTGCAGAGGGCTGTGGGCTTGGACACGGGTATGGTTGCATTTCTGCTCATGCTCCCAGAGCATCCATCCCATGCATACTCTCCCAAGGATGCTTCTGTCACGTTACACCATGCTGGTGACCAGTAAGGTGACAGCCCGTAAGTCTGGGTCAGTGGTAGGGCATTTTTTTACGCATTAGAAAAAGAGCACAAAGGAAGGGGCTGGCTTCCCGTTTCTGTCCCTACCTTCTGAGCACCTGAAGTAAGAAGAGGTTCGAACAAGTCCCCAGAGACCTGATTTGAAGTCCTTGGATCAAGTAAACAGGCAGACCTGGCTCACTGCCAGATGTTTCAGCCGATGTGTTTTTACCAGACCTTTTCTAGAGAACTGCAAAGTGTGGAGAAATGCTATTGCAGGTCTGGGAAAAACAATAATTAAACCGTTGAGCTCTTTTCACTGGAAAAACAACAAATGCAGCCCACACTCTCCCATCCCCCCTCACTGCAGCTGGCAGCTTTGCTTGCAGGAGTAACCAGGGGCCACTGGCTCCTGCTTCTGTCGCGTGTAGCAGAGCTCTGCCAGCCCCAGTGCCAAGGCTGAGCCCTGAACAACTCAGTGTAGTCACCCCTTCAGGAGCTGCATTTAAGAAGAAAGGTCCTAAAAAAAGCAGCAAAACAGCAGCACACAGGTAAATGAGTATTTACAGCTGCTGTGTGGGGAGCGTTTCACAAGAAGAGGGTGGAGCACGTTCCACTGCTCTTCCACTGCTTGTGGGCAGAAAAGCCTGTCACTGCTGTGGTGTTTCTACTCCCCCAAGATGGAGTTAATGCTGTTTACCTTGTAATAAGAATGCTATTTCTTGCCTTTTTTTTTTTTTTTTCTTCGGCTGAGCTTGTTTTCATGGCTCCCCTGCTGCTTTCCTGCTGGGGGAGCTGGCTCTGAGGGTAGCCAGGAGTGCTGGGCTGAGAGTACCAGCATCCCACCCCTCCCA
>NW_009951958.1:5219384-5233547 GCF_000747805.2 Chaetura pelagica
GCTCCCAAATTAAAAAGAAAAGCCCTTGGCTGCAGTGGAAGGTGAATCCGTGGCAGGACAAAACACTAATATTATCACTGAGTAGCTCTCACAAAGCTGGATCTTTCCTAGGAGCCAGGGAAGTAGGAAAACCTGGCAGTACCTAGGCAGGGTAGTGTGCCTGCCTGCCTGCCTCCCTCCAGTGGAATTGAGTCTTTTTTTTCCTTTCTTCCCACCCTGCAAACTATAGGGTGAATTTGGCAAAGGCTGCCTTTCTACCCCTCAGACCTAGAGATCCCTGTTGGCAATGCAGATGGAGGTCCTTAAGTGTGATGAGACAGTTTGTTCTCAGCCCTGATGTGAAATGCAGGGGGTTTTTATGTCAGCCACATCCTTCCCAGACAAGAGCCTGTGATGTACACAGGGCGGGTATTGTATGATGTGGTAGGTGAAATACAAAAATATCATGGTAAGAATGGGACTTGTGCAATGTTCCCAGACAGAATGTGCCACCAGCTCATCTAACCCAGCCTGGCTGTACTGGTCAGGAACACTCTGGTACAGTCAGGTGCACCTGGTGATGCAAGGACTTTGGAAAAGTCCTTCCTCAGGGAGGAGGACCTGGACAACTGTAGAGAAGAGGGGCAGCCAAGGAATAGAACTCAATTTCAAAGGGCAAAAAACAAACATACAAAAAAATCTAAATACACAAAACTTATCATCAAAATTCAGGTTCCTGACATGAAACCTGCTCCTGGGCCTGGCTGATGAACAGGATGGAAGTAGAGGGCAGTTTCTGTGCCACAGGGCAAACCCAGCAGATGGGTTGCCTAGTGCTTGCCCCCCAGCTGGCAGCTGCCTGCAGGCCCTGAAGGCAGCAAAGCAGAAGCTCCCACAGGTTGTCATGGCTGGGGGTGCCTGGTGGCTTTTGTAGGTCTCTGTAGAAAATGTAGACCCTAGAAACACCAAGTTCCTGAGACAGTATGCTAGGAATCCAGGCAGGGCTCTTCTGAAAAAGCCGTAGGAGTTGGGATGTTTTCCAATCAAGCACATGAGTCTCAACAAAGGAGCATTTTTCCCTTTCTGCTCAGTGATGCAGATGCCACAGCATGCAGGACTTCTGCAGGAACAGTAGACACAGTCCAAAGCAATGTGCCACAGAAGAACAAGCTGCTTGTCACAGGCTGGGCTTCTTGAAGACAAGAAACAGCAACCAGGCAAATTATAGAGCCAGTGGGATTGGAGGAATGAAAAGTTTAATAAATGGGGATGAGGAAGTCCTTGTGATGTTGTTTCTGTTGCAATCAAAGGATCAGTTTGGAAAGTCCAGGTCATTTGCCCAGTTGGATGCAACACCTTGGCTGAAACACATGGTTGCTGTTTGTGGTTGGTGGGGTAAACTGCAGCACTCTGAAAAATTAGTGCATCTGGACAAGGTGAGCAATCCTATGTCTGCTCTGGGTGACACCAGGTATCTCCTCTGCCAGTTGGTGGGTGCTAAAGTGGTGGGCAACAGGGTCTTGGAGGAGAAATCATAACAGCATGCACATGGGTGGTACTTGGTGGCAGGACTGTTTGGCCACGTGAGAGGTCTTACTCTGCAAGATTTGACTGCAGCCCTGCCACTGTGCAAACAGCTGACTCCATGGGATGCATTTTCAACTTGACACTAGTATAAAACCCTGGAAGATGCTGCTACTGTTGGCATCTTTTGCACATCCTTTGTGAAAACATTGAGACCATTTTAAATCACTGTCAACTCACTGGCTGTCCCAGAATTATTCTGTATGACTCCCTGCTCAGGACAGAGATTCAAGTTCTTTTAGTCTGGTTACTTACCTAGATTTTCAACTCCGGTACATTTGAGCAATGTCAGAAAGCCACTGGCATTGCTAAAGTTTGCTCTTAAGTGTACTACTAACTTATTTCCCTCAGTAATACCCGTATTTCTTCTTCTGCCTTAGATTTTAAAGATCCTGAGCTTCCATGAACATTTCACAAACATTTCTTATCACCAGCCCTATTGGTTACTTCTGGGATCTCAGATGCCAAAGAGCTTCCAGTGCTTCAATACACTACATCTATATCCTCAGAGCAGTACAGAAAACAAAAGCAGATTTATTATAAGAAACTCGTGTAAATTAGGAGCTGAATCTGATTAAACCATTAGCACAGTTTCTTAAATGTTTCTGCTTTGGAGAAGCCAAGAAATGCAGCAGCTATGCAGCTGATACTATTCCAAAAACATCTTCAGCTCTCTTAATTTCTTTGAAATACCTAAGCAATATAAATGAACATTTAATTCCCACCAACAGTGAAGTTCCTGGCACAGCATACACAGCTCTGGCACCATGTGAATAATGGTGTGGAAGAAGATGCCAAGAAGCAAAGTTCCCATTGTCTGTGCAGACAAATGCTACAATTTCATTGCAAGATAGCTTTAGCAGCAGGAAAGTCACATGCAAGGATTGAAAACAGTGGGAAACTCTCCCCTGACTTTCAACCTGTTACTCCTTTTCTATGCAACCTACAGCAGAGATAGTCAATGGGCTGTAAAAAACATAGCCCAGTGGAACTGCTGATCATGTATGAAAGGCAAAGCTCCCTCCTAAGCAGCAGGGTCATCTCAAGACATCAGCCCCCCCAAGAGATACTCTAACCCTTGACACCCCTGAACAAGAATTAGGGTGAGTCATATGAAATTGTTTATCCCCAAACTTCATCCTGGGCTTTCCAGTCAGCTGGCAACCCACAAACCATATTCAAATTTAAGTTTGGCTGTGAATATTGTCACATGAAAAGCATATCAAACAAGCAAGCCTTTCTCTGCCTGCTTCCTCACACACAGATCTACCTTTCAGATCAGCCTATTTTTGACAGTCCTGCTGTCCATTTTATAGGTGGGATTGCTTGACTGCTTTCCCTCCCTGTTTTTCTGCCCAGGACCTTACCTCTGCCCAGGACACTTCAGGGTGGAACTTTGCAAAAGGCCTTGGAGAGTGCATGAAACCATGGGAAAAAAAATTAATCTCAATAGAAATCCTTGACTAATTGACAGGTTGGAATAAGAATGACCATGGACCCCAAACTGTGCCAGGCAACCACTCTACTCCAGGCACTGCAAGCTCACTCAGCCAGCCACATGGCTGGCTGTTTTGCTCTGCCAGCTTTACAAGGCCTAATTAGCTCTATTCCTTTTGTTTGTAATTACAAAAGCAAACAGCCCTTGGAGAGAGAGGGAATAGAGGAGGCAGCTCCTTGACTGAGCTTAAGAAATATTTTAAATGAAGTTTGCCTCTCATCACGTGTACTTGAAAATATGAAAGGGATGAACACAAAAGCCCTAATGAATGGAAAAAGGGTTATAGGCCAGGTGGAAGGAATGGGGATACAACCTTGCTACTCTGAGGTGGTATCAGTTCTAGTTAGAAGAGACCATCCCCACCTGGAATCACTTGCCTGGCTGTGCTCTTGTCACAGCTGGGAGAAGCAGAGTACCCTCCCAAAGGGGGTTTAGAGTGAGGTGGATCGTCCCGGGGCCCATCTCTTCGTGATCCTGTCAACCCAGAATGTCAAGAAATTGCACATAAGAGGTGGCTTGTTGTTGGGGTTTGGTTGGGTTTTTGCCTTTTTTTTTTTTTTAAAAAAAAAAGAGATCAGCAGGTCTCTTCCTGCCCTGAAGGCAGATCATCTTGTAGAGATAGCCACAGCCTGCACATACCCTACCCCAGATAAAGCTAGAAACAGTAAAACCACCTCCCCTGGGAGTGTCTTGTCTCCACACCCCATCCCTTCCCCATCCCTGCTGCTCCCACTCCCCTGCGAAGGAGCCATCTGCCCCCCCTGCCCCTTCCTGCTCCACCCAGGGTGCAGCCTGCCTTGCCAAGGAGCAGACCTTCTGGTTCCTGGGCTGCAACCCTGGCAGATTACTGGGTAAGTTTCTGCCAGAGGCCACAACTGCCTGACTCACTGCAGAAGATCTGTCCCCACCTATGTCTGCAGTAGATACACACAGCTAAACAAGCTCCACTCTGGCAGGCAGGCTTTCAATAGCCCAAGCCCCCATCTTCTCTTCCATGCACACTGTCCAAGTTTTGCTCAAAAACAAGAAATGAAGTAATGCAGTCTGATTTTCCTTAAAAAAGTCCATTTATTGAAATCATTTAAACAATTTATACAAGTTCCCAATACAAGCATCTGCTCCCTGGCTCAGGGTTAATGCAAATACAAGAGAACAGGCTACAGCTGCTCTTTAACGTGACCTGAGCTGCCATCTCATAAGACAAGGTCTCAGAAGGCAGCTGCTGTGCACGGGCAGTTCCCCATGGAGAAGTGGAAGCCACATGACCCAGCTCCAAGTACAGGCCAACATCAACTCCAGCCTGAAGCAAATGCTCTAGTTGGTTTCTTTTAGTAACTTATTTATGTTGTTGCAGAGTCAGGTCAAGCAGAGGTACAAGGCTTTTACAAACCACCTACGCCATGGCTGTACGTCGCTCAGCCCCACAGGCTCTCCCTATCTACAGGAGCAAATCAAGAAATCTGATGCATCTGAACACACACAATTATAAAGCCTGGTCAGAAGCAACCAGTTTCCTTCTGTAGAAAAAGCAAGGTTGAGCTTTGGAGAACTAGTACCATCCATCTAGGAATTACAAAACTTAACCCTGGACAGCCTCAGCCAGTGTTAGTCAAACACCAAGTGACTGACTGGGTGTTTCAGAGGAAGGGTTGGGAACCTTTGACAAGCTGCTTTTTTTATTACTTGATAGGCAAGGATGGCTTTATCTTTAAAATGCTAGTTACTTCCTCTTTGGTAAACTTGGATTAAAATAAAATGCCATAACCTTTGGGTCAGTTTCCTTGGAATTTGCCTTCATATTATCAATAAAAGTGTTTACAAGAAAAAGACAGGATCAAATGGGCACATGTGAGGTATCCTTGGGGAAACATCAGGGAGCAGCAGTACATTCAATTTAACACATTTAGCTGTATAAGGCAAATTAAGATCCCTAACAAAGCCTAAATGAAAAAGACTCTAGGAAAATAGAAGAGTTTGTTAAAAAGTGGCCTGTAAGGCACAAGGAGATAAAGCTTCAAGCTCAGTTAGGTACTAGAGTGGGAACATGGAGAAATAGTCACCAACAGCACTTGGTGTCTAAGGAACAGCCTAAACAGACACCCAGTGAAAACAGAAAGAGATCATTTTTTGTGATCTCTTCCCCAGCACCAGGGAAACATGCAGCTTTTTTGGGAGGCAGCTGCTAACTTCTACAGTCTCAATCTTGCAGCCTTTGGCCCAGACACAATCAACCTACAGGATCTTGACAAAAAGAGCAATGACATCCAGTGAAGCCAAGTCACCTTATGCTGCCTTTTCTGTCAGCCAACAGCATATGCATGGACAGATACAACTTTCAATTTAAATTACTGCAATTTAGTTGTGTCTGGCCCTTTTATCATGCCAATCTGCACAGAAGGGAAGTTGCTAGAGATGATGCCAATAAGACAGTACAAACACATTTTAGATCTCTTCAAACATTCCTACATGTCAAGTTTTTTCCCCTAAATTTATGTTTCCCCTTAGTCTATTGGTTTCATTGCTTTGTATATAGTATATGCTCCTTTAATCTCTACACACCTCACACTGGGCTCTAACTTAGTGGGATATGGGACTGAATTGTTACCATCTATTTTTTAAAAAACAACTTAAAAAAGCACCAACATCCATCTAAAAAAACAGTATCATTTTCCCTTTTACTCCCAAATACTAAACTTAACCCAAGCTTGGAGGTTTCATATTTCCAGTGGCAACACCTATGAACCTAGGCTAGCCTTCCTCCATGGGCTGGGAGAGAAAGGGCGAGTTATGTCCAGTAGCAAAGAGGATTACAAAAATATACACATTTTTGGAAGAAGAGGAAGGCAGAACCTAGAGTCTGAACTCTGCTCAGGACAGTGGCATTGTAGTGTCCTCTCCAAAATGCTTTCACTACCAGTGCTGGGGGCTCCTCTTCTTTGTTTCATTATACATAATCCTTCCCTGTGGAGGGGGCATTTTTTGGATAACCTCGGCTGGGTGGGTACGAAGTTTCTCTCCGTGGACAGGAGCAGCAGAGGAAGGCACCCCCCAGTAAGGTCAGAGAAGCAGCTGCCCAACCAATAAAGAGAGCTGATCCAAACTCGAATCTGGGGGAGAAACAAGAAAGAAAATGAATACTATATATAACTGTTCCAGATTACAGGGTTTGCATGTCCACACAAAGCAGAAGAAAGCTGAAATTGGGATGGAAGTGGATTCCTGCAAGACAGGGGTCTGGAGCAGCCTGAAGCTCCACTGACCCTCAAAGCCCAGAGCTCTGCACACTGGGTTAGTCCAGTCAGCTCACCCTGCACAGCTGCAGCTGGGTCAAGCTCTGTGCAAACCAGGCTTCGAGCTTTTAAGTGGAGGAAAAATGCAGAAGTCACAGCTGTTAGGTCTCTGGCAGGGATGCTGCCTGAAGTCATGGCTTTAAGATGCACATGGATTATGAGATCTGGTTCTAATGCTCCTTCTGCACAGTATGAAGTCAACTGAGCTAGCTCAGGAAATCCCCTTCTTTGTTTTGAGCCACTGTTACTCAAAACTAACCCTGTGAGCATTTTGCTTATGCTATACCATATTGTTATATCAAATGGGTCAGTACCTGGTGTTGACAGGGGTGAAAGGGTTATAGAAGTCCCGAGCCACTTGGTTGCCATACCACGACGTGGCCACCAGTGCTGCCAAGCCTGCACATGAAGGGAACACAATGTCATGTATTAAGAAAAAACATCAATAAGGCACCAAAATCACTGCAAAAGTAAGTGTGTAGCAAAACCAGCATCTGGAGCGATGCTGAGGTGCTGCCCTGAGAAGCTAAGCCATTACTTAGAGCTTGTTCAGGGAGAAAGTCTTTAAGGTCACCCACAGTTACACTGCACCAAGAGCAGGGCTGTTGACAGCCTTTCACTTAAGCAGGTCAAACTCAGCTCTGCTAGTAGAAACTGAAGGCATGCAGTCCATATAGAAAGCATAATGCTAGTACCAAGAGACCCATCTGATGCCTCAGATACCCAGCAGCTACTATGCCAAAGACCATTGCAGAATTCCAAGCCCAAAAAGCTGTTGGAGCAATAACAGCAAACCCTCCCCATCTTCTCACATCCTATGAAAGATGCCATTTTGGAAGCTGCACACTGAACATGAAACACACCTATAGTTACCAACCTGCAATGATGATGATCACCCCACCGAAGACAGCCATCCGCATCTTCTTCACCTGGTCATCTTCCATGCACTTCATGCATTTCATACCAATCACAGCAACAAATATCCCAATAAGGCCCAGGACGATGGCAGCCACCATCAAAGCCCGAGTGGCCTGCAGGCTGCCTAGAAGACAGGAGGGTTTGAGTTACCACAAAGAAAAACAAGATACAAATAGAAATTTAGATTTCTGGACTCGGTTATAATGTAGCAAAATACTCCGCTCAGTGTCACACAGGATACAACCAAGACATTCCTCTTTAAGCTTCAACTGACAGTCATGCATCAAGATCAGAGGAGTCTCAGACTCTTCTAAAATGCAT
This sequence comes from Chaetura pelagica, assembly GCF_000747805.2. NCBI lineage: Eukaryota > Metazoa > Chordata > Aves > Apodiformes > Apodidae > Chaetura > Chaetura pelagica. Next base: position 5,226,975 of record NW_009951958.1, read on the forward strand.
GGCAAACAAGGGCATGCAGCTCTTTGCAGGAAATGAGCTGGGAATTGCCCTCAGACATCTTTTGTTCCTTGATCATTTGAATCCCAATTGGAAGGACATATCTGTTTATCAAAAGAAGTATTCAGATTTAGGATCTACCTTGACAAAGCATTTAGGCACATGTTTTAATATGAATAGCACTATACATATGAATAGTCCCACATTCTACTCAGCAAGGCCCCTGTATTGCTCAAGGCTTCCAAAACCTGTGGCATACAAATACCTTAGAGATTTTTATGTTTAATCCTGTTTGTGTCCCAGAGGGTACAAAAAAAACCCCAATTGCAACAGAAACAGGATTTTCCCAGCCAAGTGAAAAATAGGGATTTTTTTTCTGCCTAAAATATTTAGCTTATTAGATTCAAAGATATTAAAATGTTTTAAGAGCTTCTTGTGCTTTTGAAGACTTAAAACCTAGGGTGATGCCTCCCATAGACAAGGGTTACATCTGACTGGTTTCTCAGCAGACAAGACACAATGCACTTTATCATGACTCATCTGAAGACAGTCACAATACTCCCATGGACATGAGAATTACCCATTTTATATTTTCTTTACGTGAAAGGAGAAAGAAAATTATATAAATTAAGCCATTACTGATAAAAAAAACTCAGGTGGCAAAACACCTTAATAACAGTGAAATAAAAGCCTGAGCTTTACTGCCTGGCAAACGAGGTTTGTTTGAACAACATGGATTTTAATATCCAGTCCTGCTGAGATCTGGGAACACACAAGGCTGGTTAATCAAAGGAATAAGCTCCCAGGAGAGGACAATGCTGTAACCAAGACAGAAGGGTCCCCTGACACAGGTTATCTAGCAATGACACAGGTACAGTTTTAGCAAAGTAGGACCAGAATCTGTTCCCAAGTCTGGAGCTCTCAGAAAGCACACTGCCTGCATTCTGCCAGAGCTCTGCAAAGCACTTCAAGCTTGGACAACTGCAGCTGCAAGATTTTAGCCTACAACAGAGCACCTGCAAACTCATCACTCAGAACTGGTGTGGTGAGCACATCAGAGCCTGTGCTACAACAACAGGCTCTGGCTCAACCTGGAATCCAGGCAGGAGTTCAAGTCTGATACTGGCCAGGAGGGAAGCACAGCCCCACACCTACCATCTGCAGCTTCCCTACTACTCTATGCCCATGGCACTGCTTGTGCAGAAACAGTCTTGTGACTGAGACCAACAACAGGCTATCGGGCTTTAGTGCTGCTGTAAGAGAGATCTGGACCAACCTCTATACACACCCTCTTATTCTTCTGCAAACAATTATGAAACTAGTTCAAAATCAGTATCATAAAAAGGCATTATTCAGAGCAATAAGAAATAACACTTTTGTAAGGAAAGAGATCTTGGGAAAAATCCTAGTCAGGTGTTAATCAAAACCCATCTGTTGCACTGATTACAGAAACCCATTTACAAAGCTACATATCACCTTAGCATCAATCACAACAGCAGCATCCAAACACTTTATAAGAGATTTATCTCCAATGTCAGAATTACACTCTAAAAATTATTTCTAGCTTACAGAAAACTATGCAAATTTTCAGCTGACAGGTTACCACGCAGGCAGCCACACATTTAAGGCTAAATTGTCCATTACAGCAGGAGCTCTGGAAAGGCTGGTGCCTTAACACACTAGTTCATATTTTGTATGGGAAAGGACATTTCCTGCAAGGTACCAAATATTTTTTATTGAGTCTGCAGTAAACTGGGTTTAGTCTTGCTGCAGAAGAAATTACAACTCAAAAACAACTAGAAAACTAGTTATAAGGTGGGAAAAGACCTCTCACCTTGAAACACAGTACTAAGGGACAAACACAGGAAGATGATTGAAAAATGACCTCAGAAGACCTAGCTATGGAACCTGCTAAAAATCTCAAGATGTGCAAGTATTAACTGGGCACATGCCATGACAACTTTGCAGAAGTAGCTGAACAAAAAGCAGCATTGTGAGCATTTCCCAGGACCACTGGCTTTCAACAGCTGATCCTGGAGGGATCTCTTGATGTCCTTACCTCCCTCCCCTGTCCATAGGCTCCATGGCATAAGAGGACAGAGGCAGTGACATGACTGTATTAGCCAACAATTAATCCTCCACCAGCCTCCCCTCCCATCCAGACTGGCTGCCCAGTGCTCATAGCATGTGCTGGGAGACTGTGCCTTTGTCTTCCTACTACTTTTGCAATGTGTACAGTACATAGACTGTGGTTAATCATCACACAAGCTCTTAGTTATTATATACACATTAACAACCACGTTGTCAATGGAAGCTGCACATCCAGAAGCTGAGAAAGCTAGTTTAATACTGTTCTGTTGTTCACATGGGCCTTTCCAGGTGCTTTCAAAATCCCAAATGATACAAGTATGATATTGTCTTAACCTGCTAAACAGGAATGGTCACTGAGAACAGGCAGGGGTACTCTACAGCAATTTAACATTACAAATTCTATCATATTAGAGAGAAACAGGATTTCCCCCATGCTCCTTGCTGCTACAGCTGTCTCACCAACAGGAACAGGTAGTACAATGCTTGCTGCTTCCCACATTATACACCAAGGCTATTGGAAAAGTCCAGGCATTTTCAGGAGCCCTTGGGGAAAAAACAGTCCTGCACAAGACAGACAAACTGGCCTGGCACCCAACAGCAGCTGCCAGATGGCAACAGTGTTTTGCCAATATAAACCACCTATTTACTCAGAAGCCAAGCCCTTTTATTGCTCGTTAGTAATTAGAAACCTGGCCTGAAAAGCCTGCAACAAGTATCAAAGGACAGAGATATAAAACTAGTGAGAATAGCTAATGTGAATTCTCCAAGCTAGAAAACACTGTAAGCCCACAAAAATTAAACAAGCAGCTCACACCTGCTTCACATAATGAAACCAGCTTTTTAAAAACACACTAACAAACGGCTTTAACTTATTGTTAGTGGGTTTGGACACAAAATACACGATGCAGTTTACCCAGAGCCTATGTAAGACTTTTTCCTTCCCACAACTATCATTACCTGACACAGAAGTAATTGCTGGCAACTCCTTAGTTATTAAAAAAGATACTTCACCAGCATATGCTTGGGGTTATTTTTCTGTCATCACATTTCCTTATTTATTCTGTTTATACCATCTACATTATAGAAAAGCTGTTGGGAAAGTGCCATGGGATTTTTGTAATGCAATATTGCTGTAATGACTCTGTGTGTAGATTATTTTCTGATAGGGATGCTCACTGACTGCCTTGTTTGTATTTAAAATATGGACTGCTTTCCTTCCCATGGGCCTCCACACAACCAAGTCATAACAGAACACAGGTGAAACAGATGCTGTGCAGCTCTCTAATCTCTGCAAGGGAAGTTCCTCAGGAGTTACAAGCATCCCTGTAGTGTAGGAAGCACATTACACTGTCCACCTACTCCAAGAGAAGTCAGCAGCCTTCAAAGCCTTCCCACTGGGGTTTCACGAAAGCTCAATCTCCTTGAAGGAGCAGGATCTGAGATCTTCCTGTTCTGCCCTGCCAGCATGTGAAACTGACTTTTATGCAGCAGGCAAGGAAATGAAGGTCTGAACAAGCAACAACAGCTTCAGAGGTAGCTAGAAAACATCTCACACTTTGCAGTTGTTCTGGATGGACCCAAAAGCCTGCTGGTGGCTTAGAGGCTTTCAATCCCCTTACCAGCCCCTGCAAAGACCCTGCACTCCCATCACAGTCATATTCCATTCTGAACTCCCTCAAAGCACCTCCCCACAAATCTAAGAGACTATACAGGGGAACAGGGCAGCATGCAGACTCAGCCAGGTTCATGTTTCTCATCAAGTGGGAAGGCTGGTAAGTCCTCATTGTATGTCTAGTGCAGAATAGGCAAGTTCAGTAGGCAACAGTGGCCTTGTACTCTGATACTCCAAAGCAAATAAGGTTCAATGTCATCCTGCAGTCATTTAAACAGCAGAGAGGGCTTACTGGTAAGGCAGGCACACAGTACCATTTCCAGACTCCTGGTCAGAAGAGACCCGAGGAGCCTGCTTTCTCACGAAGCCTGCAAATTCCCTCACCAAGAGATTTAGTAAGAGCTACTAAAGCTGCTTAGAACCAGCTTGTAGAGCAATAAAACCAGTGTATTGCAACAGACTCCCATCCAGTCTTACAGTCACAACAAGGCACCATACACAGGAACAGCCTCAGTGGCATTCCAAGTAATGCTCTACCTTCTCAAAGCAGAGCAAATGAGCCTGTTTTATCACTAGGATCATGATTTTTCATGAGGAAGGAACAAGGATTGAGAAACATCGGAGAAAATTAACCCTTAACCCATGTGAAAGCACAGACACCAGCAGGTTCTACCTCTTTGTTCCAGATCTCAAGATGGAGAGAGGGTGATTATTTGGATATGTTTTTGTCCCTTCTGCTAAAGCTTTGTCCCCCCTTCGGCCATCCTCCAAACTCCCCCAACATCACAAGAGTAGCAGTAACCTGAGCATGAACCCTTTCTTATCCCAACCCATCCTCTTCTCCACCTCCTGGAACAGGCTCAGCTAGGGATGGTAAAGATGTAGGAGGGAAGATTTCACATTGCAGTGATGCAGTTTGTTCCAGAGGGCTCCCAAACCCTTGTTTATTTTCTGGGCTAGAGCACAAAGGTTCATTGTAGATGTACTAGCTTTGGTGATTTAGTGCTAGATGAGTCTCAGCTTGTCTCAAGTACAGAACCTCTCCCAGCAAAACCAAACAGGGTGATGAATATCTTCAACCAAAACAGCCTCAACAGGACCCAGAACACCTCTTCTCTGAACAGGAGAGTGTGGTTAGGTGGGGATGAAAGGTTCCAGAGACAGGTACACCAGGAGCCCTCCTCCCTCCTGTCTGAGACCATCCCCCTGAGGAGCACAAAGCTGAGCTAAGCTCCATGGACGATGCTGGAGGGCTGCAAGCACAATGCTTAGGCTGTGCAACAAAGCCTTGTTGCAAGGGTGGCTTTTGTTGCCTCTATGTCTGCATGTGGCCACGCACTGCTTTTTCATGTAAGCCAGCAAAACGCAGCCTTTCTATTGCCTGAATAGGAGCCCTGACATAAGCCCTCAGCTGAACGCAGCTGCGGGAGAAGTGCCAGCATGGGTGCACTCCAGCAGTGTGGCCACACAGGAAGCTGGATGCCCCTCAGTTGGCTAGTGGTGCTCATTAGCTTGTGCCAACCCCACCTCCAACGTGCAGTCCAAGCAGCCAAACACTGACACATCTATGGGAACAGTGATAGCTACCAGATATCCAACTGCTTGCTGGGAAAACCTCCCAGCATTCCCACAACCTTGAATTTCAACAGGTGTGGGAAGACTCACTATGGGGACAATTACTACTGCAGATCCAAGCCTCTCCCATCAGTGCATGAGGCTCTGATTGTAGCTCATAATGCGAGGGTCTGGAGGAATGTGTGGCCAGGCAGAAGCTTTTCTGTCCACACAGCTGTACCACCTTCACCATGACAAATTCATGCCATAAGGGAGCTCATGCTCCACAGCTGCACCTGTTGAACTGGGTATGAATGAAGGTATTTTCACACCTGCACCTAAAATAGCTCTGCTGGTCCCTGCCCAGGCCTAGGTGGCTCTAAGACCTTGAAGGGAGACCAGACAAGGAAAAAGAGCAGAGAAGGTGTAGGCATGATCTGCTTTCAAGTGGGAGGGACACAAGCTAAGAAAGCTGGGTACATAACAAAGAGTCCTTCAGCCAGCCCTTACTGACTTTCCCAAGTAGAAAGACATCACTTGCCATTTCTGAGAATTTTCAGGCAAGGGGGCTCTGTAGGACCAGGGGCTCAGTAAAAGGAGGAATAGCTCAGCCTCAGGTCCTGGCACCTCACACCTCCCTCCCCAGTAGCCCTGGAAGAGAAGAGCCTTTATTGTCTGCAGGACAAAGGTTGAGGGGAGCAGCTGGTTTCAGCACTCGGCATGAATGAGGCGGGTCTGCAGGTCCCGGGGCAGGTTTTCAGGAGTCTGTTCAATGCAGGCTCCGCATCTGATTCTTCGGGCTGGGCTCATTTACAGCACAATGGGCTGCAGCCGCACAGCCCCCCGAGGCAAGTTTACCTTTAGCAACCCATCCAGGGGGTGGCTGAAGATTCCTCGGCCTCGCTGGCATCTTCGCCCCCCACCCCCAGTGCGAGATAAGAGGCTTGAAGCCGAGTTTACACATCATTACTACTCAAGCCACCCCGGAGTGTGTGCTTAGCCCCAGCCCTGATTATCCAGCGCCCTGCGCCCTGTTAGTGCTAAGTGGGTGCACTGCACCCCTGAAGGGAATAACTTCTACCTCTGGCTGCTACAGGGCCCTTGGGTGCTGAGGGCAAGCGAGCAGGAGTGACTGATGTGGGACAGCAACGAAGGTGGGGCCTGGAGTACACGGCTTCACTGCGTGACACGCAGAGGGGTCAGTGGGAATCCTAACCCGGGGATACTCCCAGGGGTTCCCAGATTATGGGAAACTGCTTGGCCATTCCTTTGGGAAAGGGAAGGTGAGAGAAGTGGTAATTATTATTTTATTAATTAGG
>NW_009951958.1:5234713-5235245 GCF_000747805.2 Chaetura pelagica
GACTCGGGATGAGGGAAAGGATATTGAGAAGGTGTATTTTTGTTAGCTCCTTCGGGTGGCAGCTGCAGCCGCGCGCATCAGCGCTCTAGAAACAGCCCCCACCGGGGCTCCCCAAGAAACACACCCCGGCAAGCCAGGCTCCTGCATGCGTGACATGGCTTCGCTGTCCCAGGACAAGATAAAGAGATCTAGACATTACCGTAATGTACTGGGTCTGCCTGAAAACTACAGGCAACGCGACTGGGCTGGAGCCCAGCTCACCTGCCAGCGCTTTGCTTAAAAAGCCCCACGGGAGTCCCGGCCACTTTCCCAGAAACCAAAAGACCAAAAAAGTCAAACGCAAGAATAAAAGGATCCGTGGTCGAAAACGACCCGACCACTTGAGCACCGCTGCTGAGCTCTCCCTGCCAAGCCGTGCCCAGCCACCGCAGTCCCTGTCTGAACTTCTGCCGCCAAAAGCTCTTTTGCCATCACGCGTTTTCCCAAACACACGTACAGGATCCGACCCTTTCCGTCCAGGGACGCTTTCCTG
>NW_009951958.1:5236789-5237156 GCF_000747805.2 Chaetura pelagica
CACGACAGGCACCGGCTAGGGGTAATACCGATACTCTCAGCCCTGAGCGGAGAGGCTGGAGGGGGAAAACCCCGATGGGACGGACACCCCAACACCCGCAACTCCCAGCCCCGACTTACTTTTCAGGTTGAGCAGCGAGTCGTACACCTTGCACTGGATCTGCCCCGTGCTCTGCATGGCACACGTCATCCACAGCCCCTCGTAGAGCGCCTGGGCCGTGACGATGTTGTCCCCCGCGTAGGATGCCATTTTCCACTGGGGCATGGCGGTGCTGCTGATGATGCCGATCCAGCCCAGGAAGGCGAGCACGAAGCCCAGGAGCTGCAGTCCCCCGCTGGCCATGTCTGCGCGGAGCCGGGTCGGGGGG
>NW_009951958.1:5237287-5241696 GCF_000747805.2 Chaetura pelagica
GCCCGGGCTGTTGCCGATCCCTCCCTGGGTCGCAGCGCCGGGGGGCGGGGGGGAGATGTCGATGCTTTCCCCACCCCCCAGGGAGTGACACCCTCCGTCAGGGTTTCGCCTTGATCCCACAGCCCCGGGGCTACATCCGCCCCCTCACTGCCCCTGGAAATACGGCTGGTGGGAACTGTCCTTTCCTGCCCTGTCCCGGGGGATGCTTTGGCACCCTTGGAGGTTTTGACACCTCCAAAGGGTGGTCTGGCTGTGGTCGTGGGTCTGCTCTGTAGCGTTGGGGGTCCTGAGAGCAGGAACCCACACTCACCTTCCCTGGTCTCGATGCCTGTTGCTGTCCCCTAATCGCCGGAGCTATAAAAGTTCCCACTTCAGTGAAAACACCCTCCCTGAGCCAGCACGGGGGACAGGAAAGGTGGAGATGAGGCTGTGTCAGTCCCACCAGTCCTGCTGGTACCCGTGTGACCCACCTCCCCCAGCCCACCACGGTGGGCACTCATCACACACAGAAATAAACTGCTGCAGAGGAAGCAACAGAGGAGTCATGGACATTATCAGCACTATGATTTTAAAAGGCTTTCAAAGGCAGCTGAGCAAACACTCATTGTCCATACACAAATGTTGCCAGGAGTCTAAATCCCAACTTTTGAATCTACCATTTTAATAAGGACGATGTGCATCTTTGCACCACTGGGTCTCTCTTGAAGGAGAAATTTCCATTTCTGAATGCTTCAGTGATTTACTAAGGTTTACTGAACGAGGGGATTACAAACCAGGAAGGAGTGTCATTTTTCTTGGGCGTGTGTTTGTCCAGTTACTGTAGTTTCCCTTTCTCCTACGTGAATATTTGAATATTGACAGATCTGGATTCAGAATGGAGTTTTCAGGTGGAGGGAGGAAATGCTGTTTCCTTCGGAGGGCCTGGGGAGCACAGCACGGGCTGGGTGGTGCTGCCTGCCCTCACCTCGGGCAGGATGGAGGGGATGTTCAGCCTGGACCTGTTGTAGTGCCAGGTTCCGATATAAAGTGGTGATAATTACTGATAAAGCTCCTGCTGGAGGTAGGGATGGGGCTGCATTGTTTTGATACCGTGGTTTGCTGCATTCTGATGACTTAGGAGATTTTGCTGGAGCTGCTTCCTGAGATTTGCAAACACACAAACAAACAGACTCGTGATTACCTGACCAGTTCTGTGCAATGCCGGGGGGGGTGGGGCAAAGGGGAGAAGAGCAACTGCAAATCTCGTCACACTGGGCAGTGACAAAGCAAGGCTGGTTTGCAGTGCCCAGCATCCCAGCAGCAGCACTGACGTGATGAAATCCATCCTAACTACCTGGTGGCAAACTTTTCTTTTCCTCTTGTGTCCTTTTTCACTTTTGAAAGAATTAGGAAGGTGTGAAACTGCAGCTAAAGAATTGGTGCCTGGGTCTCTCTGGACCCCAGTTTTATAGCTCTGGGAGTGAAGAAGAGGAAAGCAGCCAAGTTTTCTTTGGCAATGGCAGAGATAATGAAGTAGATGCATCTCTCCATATTTGTTTGCTACAGGGAGTAAAGAAACCAGCACAGTGCTGGTTCTTGAAGCTGGTCCCTGGGAGGAACAATTTCCTGATGAGGCAGGGCAGAAGCCCATATAAACCTGAGGAGAGCAGGGTTAGGAGTGTCTGGATTTGATCATTGATGTCTGGGTAGTCATATCAGTCCGATAATGTCAGTCTTCAAAGGAATGTGCAATGTTCCCAGGTGCTTCAAAGGGCACAAGTGACTCACCTCTTTCCTGACCATCCTGCCACCCCCTAGACAGACCAGGCAGCTCCTCCCTGACTCCTGTAGGGCAAGGTCTGCTATGGACAGGGGTACAAGTAACAAAGACACTTTTAGCAGCTTTAGTTTTTTTTGCTACAGACTCTGAGCAGCCAGGTGGGGAACAGAGCTGTTTTGTGTGGGAAGGACTTGGGCTTTCCCCTGAATCTTCTAGGAAAGTGCAGGGAGGGGTTCTGTGTGGCAATGATCTGATTGCACTTGTACTAGGAGGGACACCAAGAGTCGTCTTGAGGAGATGCATGTAGCAGATGTGTACTCTATGATGTAACACTCTGACCTTTCCACTGTCTCTTGGAAGGACTGCAATCTATGCCTACTCTGTACTTGGGAAAAGATGGGCTCAGGGCATGTCCTGGTGGCATCTTTGAGCCAGTTTGTGTCCAATCTGTCCGTAGTGTGAGTCTGACTACCTGGACACATAGTAGGACACCACGCATCCTCATTTTATTTCCCTTCCACAGGGCCATGGAGCTTAGACTGCAGACAAGTGAGGGGTGCTGTGGGATTACAGTCTATAGCTGCCTGTAGATGGGTTCTGTGTTCCCAAAAGGCTGTACAGCTGTCTGATTCCTCCTCTGTCCCTTGTGGGTGCTGCACTGGCCAGTGTTATGGGGTGAATGCGTGACAGAGTGGCCTTGGGTCAAGCACAGCCATTGCAAGGCAATACTGAGGTACACCCATGTGCTGTTGCACCTCCCATAGTCCATATAGGCTGCAACACAAACTCTTCCGTGTGACTTTATGTTCACTTTCTAGGTCCAAGTTCAGTGCCTCTATCTTTGTGGTAGTGAGAACTTGAAAACAAGTTGCTCATATCTCTTCGACCGTTGGACAACACTGACAACCCATATAAACATGTTGTGCATGGAGTCCCAGCTTCATGAACACCCAATTTATATTTTCTTTCTAAGGAAAATTTGAAATTGGTACTTATTACTTACGTTTCATGAAGGATTTAAAAATGCAGCAACTCTTTCTGTGGACATCACAAGGAATTTACAGAGCGTGATAAACACTGAAACTTCAGTTTTCTCTTAATTGCTCATCAGTGTTCTCAGAGCTCTGGAATTTGCAGAGAATTTTACAGCATCTCTAAAAGTATCAGGTCTCCTGTTCTGGATTTCCTTTCTTTGAGATGTGAAATATTTCTTTTCTTTACATGATTTTCTGCACTAGTTCAATGGGCAAAGAAACCCTCTATTTACCCAATAATCATTGCCTTTGCTTCTCTGCCTAATATTCTTTTTCTAACTAGATAAGTCCCAAAGAGCTTTCACTCTATTTTCTCCTATTTTTTTCTACCTGATTTTCAGGGAAACTCCATTCCTTCAGGTCATTAATCTTCAGCTGAAAGACCAGGCTTTACCCAAGATGTTGCAATCTCCTCTGTATTCTCTAGGCTAAAGGTACTCCAGTCCTGACAGCCTTTAGTGACTGGCCTGTTCTTAAGTAAACATGTGAATCTTCACTTTTTGCCCTTTACAAAATCAGGATCTAGTGAGAAGAGGCATGTATATAGACAGTTATTGAAACTAGGCTGGGATGTTTTAGTCTGCAGGTAGACAGACTCCTCTAATTGTTTATAGAGATCATCTTCACCTGCAACAGACCTTGCTGCACTGAGCAGATACTTAACACCTTGGTCAAATCCTTCCTTTGGGTGTTGTTAGTCAGACGAGCAGCCTCACCTCGTACTCAGGAGAGGTTTGTTCTCTGTGGGTAGCAAATGGAATCTGTTTCCTTTTCTGGCAAAAACAAGCTTTAATACTTGCCAGGACTTGCAGGTGAGCAGCCTGGTTTCCTCTTCTCTCAGGTGTTTCTTGGGGAAGGTCTCACTGTGCAGTGCCTGCATTTGGAGACCACAGGGTCGTGAGTGATCCTCTGTCCTGGAATCCCCTAGAGCTGGCCCCCAGGCTGCCCTGAATTCATCCTTGAGCTGTAACTGATGTATTAAATCTCACTCTTATTGCAAGTTATTGTAAGTATGGGCAGGTGCACAGAGCAGGTGTGGTTGAGTGATCTTGATTTCAGAGTGAAGACATAAGTTCTACATCTGGACCAGAAAATAGAAATGGCCAGACAATATCAACTCAACCTGGTGTTTCTTGTGGCAGCCAGTTGTAGAGCCAGGGAATAACACAAGCACATGGTGACACTATGCCAAAATGTGTTACAGTTTACCCTGATCCATATCTGAATATATCCTGAGCCAGTGCTTTAATTTTGCTCATGTGATTTTTCCTCCATACATTTGGCTGTTTGTTTTTTTGAAACTTCTGACACCTGCAGCATCTTGCAGTGAGGAGTTTTTCAGGTTTACTCTACATTTCACAGAAAAGTACATCTTGTACTTTTTGGAAAGAAACCAAGCCAAGAGTGCAAGTCATCCCTATGTCTTGCTGTTTCATATGATGGCCCCAAGGTTCTGGGGGAAAAGGGCAGACTGGTGAGACCACATACATTTAGCTCTGGCTTATAGTGGTTAGAAAAAAAACCTTAAAATTACTTTGTTGTTTATCTTCAGGCTGTTTTTTCTTCTCTCTTTCCCCTTTATTCCTCCATCCACCCAGGAGGAACACCCCTGCTGA
>NW_009951958.1:5241809-5263126 GCF_000747805.2 Chaetura pelagica
CTGCTGAACTGTAGCTCCAAGCACTGTTTTGCAAGCAGCGTCCAGATGTCTTTGCCTAGATGTCAGAAGGATCTAAGACGGCTGCAGATCTTCCCTGGGATTAGTCAGGACTGTGTCCAACCCATTCTGCAAGAGGGCCAGGCATTGTGTTTGAACATGGTAGCAACTGAAACAGCCAAAGATCACAGCTGGCAGGGCTGCAGAGCACAGCAGCACAAAGCTTAACCCTTCATCAGCTGCTCACTGGTGCAGGACTGCCATTCAGTACTAAGTTTTCAAACAGGTTGTTGAAGACCTCCTCCAAGTGACTCTTACTGCCTAAAAGGCAACAGGACAGTGAATAGCACTGAAACCAGAGCTTTTCCCTGATCATCCAAATTGAAATCTCCATTTCCAGGAGGAAAGCTCAGATTTCCTCTTTGGAATTGAAATTTGTGGTTGATGGAGGCAGCATCAGTTAGAGGGGCTGACTGGGCTTATTTGGCACTGACCACACACAGGGAGTATCCTGTGAAAATTTGATTTAAAATGGGCTGTATGAGTGATACTTTCTCAAATGCTGGGGGGGCAGAGACACCATAAACCTCTCTGTGTTTGGTCAGCAGATATGAGCTGAAATTCCTAATCTGCTGAAGATAAACCAAGCTAATAATCAACCCTTCTCTCACAGTCATTCAAACATTCGTGTTTCCTCACCAGCTGTAATAAAGCTAGACTTTGGGTGTTGTTTCACTCTACTCTTCACATGGTGGATTTCATCTGACTCTAGTTAAAAAGTGCTTGTATGTAACACATGCTGGAGACTGGCTGAACTTCTGGCTGCTCCAAAGCACCCTCTGAGTGACAGCTCTGGAAGGGATTGTGTCTCCCCCCTGCCTTCTCAGTTTTCACCTGTTGCCTTTGTTTTTTCTCCACTCCTGAATCAGCAACCCACAAATGACCACAAGGACCGAGACTGTCCTCCAGTATGCCCCAAAATACTGAAATCATTCCTGTCTGTAAACAAGAGGTTTTGGCATGTAGAAAGCTGCAGCGTGTGTGTCATTACCCACAGCCCTCAGATCACTGGGCTTGGCTGTGCAAGGCAGCAAACTTCTGAGAAATAAAGGTGGTCCTGCATTTGACCACTTGTGTTGTTTACAAAAGTGATACTGGAAGCACTCCTAGAGATTCCATGCATGAAACCCATCCCATGGAGGCCACAACATTTAACCCCTATGGTAGGATTTATTTTGTTTTCAATTTTTCTATTTTAGGATTGTTCTTTCACTGGACATTCTGTACCAGAAGCCAGATAAAAAACAAAAGTCAGACACAATCAAATTAATGGAAACAAAGAGTTTCACAGTGTCAAAGAGGTAGTGGTGGGAAAAGCAGGGAGTTGTTAAACTTGCTTTTGCATGTGATTGATAGAAGGTAGAAACTCTATGTCATAGAGTCAACAAATTTCTTCCTCAAAATGTAATAAACTAATCACAGTGTCATATGATGGGACAGATATGGTGGGACATTTAGGGAAGAGGCTCAACAATGAAATGGCAGGTGGAGAATGTTCCTTGTTGGAAGGGTCAACCCTCAAAGTGTGTCCACTCTCCCCACCATGTGCCACTATAGCCAGGTGGAGCACAGCAGCTTCTGAGATTGAAATCCCAGGGCAGGAGAGGGAAAGCCAGGAGGATAAGTGAGACCCAGGCCTGATTGAGAGGGAGCAGGTAGGGCAGATCCATGTATGTGTGTCATACTCAGTGCATGAGCCATGACAAATGTGCATCAAGATTTTGACATGATAAAATTCATCCTGGGTACCATCCATGGAAGAGTTTTCTAAGTGCAGTTAGAAAACATCTCTCAGCTCCTCCAGAGCATGGACTCTGTGAAGGTCTAACCCTTGGATACCCTGTTTGCTGTCACTGTATTCCTGATGCCTGCAAGGTCTTGATCCTCCGGGGACCAATTATAGCTGGGATCACATTTCTACCCTTGTCTCACCAAGTCTTCACCAGGGACTCAGTGATGGTCTGTGTATGAGTTTGATGGCCTAGTTACAGAATGAATCTCCTGAGTTTGGCAAGTGAAGAATCTGACCACATTCAGGATCACTAATGAAAAATGTTCTTCCTTGGAAGATAAAGAAGATGAAAAAAGGAGGGGCATTGAAATGATGTAACAAACAGGTAGAAAGAAGAAGAATAGAGGACGCTTGATGACTAGATCTGAAATCCTCTGCAGGAACTGCTCTTAAGCCAATACTAAAGACAGTTACCACCATTTACATTGCTCACCCAATGAACAGCTAAGCCATCAAGCTCAGTACTTGTGAGTCTGGTTTTGGGGCAACTTTCATGTAAAGGAAAAACCCAAGCCATAGTCAGCATTTTAGAGATTGCTCAAAGATTCCCATCCCAGGATATGTCTATGTCTCACTTTTTTGTGCCTGAACCATGGCCTCTACCCATTTCCTCAGCCCTTATGGCATGTCAGATAATGGGTGCTTGGAAGATTAAGTCATCCAGGGTCCTTCCTAGAAAGGCTCAGCCGTAAACTGCTGCAAGATTTGTAGATTAGACTGTCCAGTTGCAATATAAAAGCTTAGGAGATGAGGTCTCTTTTGGGGTTGCTGAACCTTGCTGGGGTTGCTGGGGCTCCTACCTTCCCTTGCATGTAGGAATTCCTCTGAGGATCTCTTTCACCTAACCATTTTGGGATGTACTTGGATATTGGAACAATTCAAGATACACAGATAACTATGCTTTAGAAAATCTTATGACAGGCCAGAATGCATGAACAATTGCTCAGCATCCTTTTGGATATACTGACCCTGTACAGCCACCCTCCAACAAGTACTTGTCGATGGAAGGCGAGAGGAGCAGCAGGATGGGATTTTTAATACTGATATTCATTATGCTTCAGTCCCCTTTAAGACACTGAAATCAGAGCCAGGTATTTTTGAAGCACTCAGTAGCTGCTGCTGTGACACAAATGGCTGGATTTTCCAGTGGGGAGCAGTGTCAAACATTTTTTAAAAGTCTTTAATTGTGGCCAGTTACTCTAGTGCCTGTGTGGGAATGAAACTCTTGAAAATCCTTTGCTAAGTGCAAGACACTCTGCACTGGAAGCAGAGCTCATGCATGTACACATGTGCAAGGCAGAGGAGGAGGAAGGGAGCTTCTGCTATCAACTTTTAAATACACCCTTTATCATTAGGTCTGGGAGAGCATATTGACAACCCAAGGTCATTATTTCAATGTCTAGTAGGAGTTTAAAACTGGGTAACTCCAGTAACTCTGGCTGGTGGCCAGAGGCTGGATGTGTTTCTCTCACAGCTGTGTCTTTCTACTCATGAAAAGTCTTCCTTAAGCCTCTGTACACAGCGATTTGGCTGGTGGGTGATGCGGGAGCAGCCGGGTGAGCCCACACCCTGCGCTGTTGACAAAGAAGGCGCTAACGAAACTCCAGGCAGAAGCAGGCGGAGGGATGGTCTCCTCTGGGAGAGCTCAGAGGAGGAACAGCACATCTCCATAAACAGCAGAAAAGGAAACCGAGCCCTATGTGAATCACGACCACCAGGGCAGAATAGAGACAAAATAGGAGAAAGAGGGAAAAGACGTGCCGTACTCTTCCCTCCGAGTGCACAGAGAGACTCTGATGTGGGGGAGTGAACAGGGCAGGAGAGAGGACGCCTCTGAAAACACTCCCTGTACAAATGCTGCAGGAGAGATGAGCACCGGAGGCCGGAATCAACCCCTGTTGTCTCCACCCCCAGGGGTGAGATTGCAGCTCTGCTCTGTCTCCCCATTCCTCAGGGAGTTTCCATCAAGGATTAAGCTATTCTTCTGCTTTTGTCCTCCAGCCTACAGCACATGTTGGCTGCAAGGCAAGGGGTAAAGGGTGTAGGTGTACCATGAGGGGCTCGGCTGACACCAGTGCTCTCAGTGCAGCGGCAGAGGCAGCCCTGCCTGTCCCTTCCCTGGGCAGAGTGAGGGCTGGAGGGAGGGGATGGCCTCGTGGGAGCCTTCGGGGTGTTTGCAGTTGGCTTCTCTCCCTTGCTGGAGCCTGGCCGCTGTGTGCAGAGCCCTTCCCATGGTGGGGGGACAGACCTGGGGGTCAGTCCATCAGCTCTGGGCAGGTCGGCAGACACTGGTTTTACAAGTCGCAGCCCCAGAGCTGTGCAGGGAAATTCCTAACAGATCTCATACCCAAACCTAGCCTACACTCACCTAACGAGGTACCAAAACTCTCCCATATTCATTGGCTGTGAACACAGCAGCAAGTTTCCTCTGAGCCTCAGCTCTTGCCCTTCTTGTCCCTTTATAGCGAATCAGCCAGCCTGTTACCAAATGGTGTATTTCTAATCCAGTAGTTACTCTTCTTCCCCCTCGATGAGTTTCCTGGAGAGACTCTCCGACAGAAGGTTGGTGAATAGGAGTGAGGGGCACAGAGTGGGTGTTTCTTGTGAAGGGAGTCACAAGAGGGGCTGGATTTCAGCCAGGAGAGGCTGAAAGCCCACGTAGGACGAGCCTGTCACTTTAGCTAAGGTGAGCTGAGTTTCTGCAAAGCAGCTGCCAAGAGCACGGGGAGCAATGCAAACCCCTCCCACCATGGGACGTTTCTTCGTTTGGTTTTCTCTGGTACTGTGAAAAGAGTCAAATATTCACCCTGCTCTCCCACCCCTTCCGACACGATTGCTATTAGTGGCACAGACCTTGCTCTTTGCTCGCGTTTTATCACGTTTGCATCAGGGCACGGGAAAGTTCAGGCTCACGCTGGGAAGCACACGCTTGGATGAGGATGACGCCACCGTGATGTGGCAGGGCATCAACAGCCCTCGGGGTGCTTGGCGTTGAGGACTATTCACTGGAACTACTGGCATGCCGAGAAAAGGTGTGTCTGTTCCACTGCCCCACTCCTCTGCCTGGACACGCCTGCGTGGAGCTGGTATGCAGGGACCCAGCTCTGTGTTCTCGGTGGCTGCTTTCAGGAAACCCGAGTGGTCAGGCTTGTTCTGACCCATAAGGATCTTGCCACACCCATGCAGAGAGTGCTGCCCCATTGCTAGAGAGGAGCAGGACTGAGACTCCCAGCTTTCGATCTTAGTCAGTGACTCGGTTTCCCCAGCTCTAAAATGGGGCTGGTAATACATGGCTGAGATCATGTGTTTCGCAGGTGTGGGATTTCATAGACAGCTATAAAACAAAGTCGATTGTATGGGAGGTTGCAGGGTACTTTGAAAGCCTGAAAAGACAGTAGTGAAATGCTTATTTTACTATGTATTGCTTTGGAGTGATTGAAAACACTTCTTTAAAGGACAAGCATCATATCTGTGTGTATAACAGTGTGTATAATATCCATACACACACACACAGAGTTTTTACGTACAAATCCTTTAAGCTCATATCTACTAGAAAATGCCTTTGCCTTCCTATTTTCTTCTCATCCTATATACTGCCTGCTTGAAAAGTCTCAGGTTGGTCAGAAGTTTTACTATTTTCCTTGAGGTTACCAACCTAACCCCAAGATAAATCCTAGGGATTTGTGACCATAAGAACATGGCTGGATGGTGCACTACAGCTGACTTGCATTGCTCTGTAACCCATGTGCAAGGAGCACTGCTCTGGAGATGAAGAGGCAACAGATGGTGGTGTATGAAGCTGGCAAATGGAGTACATACAACCAGGGGGGAGGAGTGGGAAAGGCTGGGCAGACAAGCCCACAGAATCTTTCACAGCAGCAGAGGAGATCTTAGGGAAACCTCGCCTGAAACTCTCTGCCACTTCTGGCTCCTGAACTGTGCCTGTCAGAAAATCCCCTGACTATGAACATGACTGCTGGCTTGGAGGTAGGTCCATATTTCATGCATGAATGTGCAGCATCACCATTTCTCTCTTGCTCAAGGCCCTCTGTTACACTATATATTAGACAGTGCTCACAGAACTGCAACCTCATTGGGGTGTTGCTGCAAGAATGATTTTGTAGGTAGACGGATGAAAACCAGCTATGATCCTCCTAAGAGTGATGATAGTTTCTATCACTGTCTGTAGTATAATGGCTTCCCTTTACCAGACAGCCCAGACCACCTTGTATTAATGAGTAATAAAATAATCGACCCATAGTGCATTCATCTCTTAACTGGGAGTGTGTGTAGATGAGGTGATAAGGGTGCTACATTAATGAAGTTTTGCTGCATTGATACCACCCAGTTTAAGAGTGCTACCAAGTGCTCTGATAATTAGGTATTAAGATACCCTAATGCTTTTGTTAGTGTCAAAGTACTGCAAATGTTAGGTTAGCCAAGACAACTAGATACAGTTAGCATACATAGTCAGCCAGATTTTAGGCTATACAAAGCCATCCTGAGAGGTAATTTTGGGAGAGCTCTTTTCTGAAGCTGAGGGGACATCTGTTGTGCTAAGCTGGGAAAGAAACTGCTACAGACTTGGCTTCACAGAGATGCTGACTTGTTTTATTTCAAGAGTATTAAATGTGCACTTTGCCATTTTCTACTGAATAAGATTCTTGGATTCTTTCTGTATTTATAAGAACTCCACTAGTTACCACAGGAGTGTTTGGAGACATGGGACTAAAGAAGGACCAAATTTTGGATTGGCCTCTCTGTCAGGTAAAAATCACAAACCATCTTCAATGTGTTGCATGCTCTGGAGCACTCTTATACCAGGGAAAACTGGAGGATCCTGACCTGCTCTGCCACAGAGGCCAGGATGTTCCTGAGCCCTGAGCTAAATGTGAATGACTGGTGTGAGGCCACTTCCCATCCCTGTCCCCCGGTGACTCATGGCCAGGGAAGCACTGGCATCCTGCTCTAGGAAGGGTCACTCACCTGCCCTGCCCTGCAGGGAGGGTGAACACAGGGATGTGGATGGTGCTGGGACTGAAACATGAATTGCTGGGCATGCGGAAAATAAACAAAACTTTGCCAGGACTGCCATGACAGTGTGGAGAGATGGAGCAAAGCACAGGCAGCACTGCCATCTGGACATGCTGCCTTCAGCCCTTGGTAGGGTTTGCTCCTTGTGTCAACAAGCATGAAAATCTGATAAGCTAAACTGGAAGGACAGAGCATGGATGTGCCCATTACAAAAGCATAGAAACACCACAGTGGCTATTACTGTGGTCCTGCTGGGAGTTCCTCCTTTCTATTTTGGTCATGTTTGTATTGGGCTCATTTTCACCATGCAGCAAATAAAGAAAAATGGCCCCATTCTCCTCAACTGAGCTTATTGTCTCTGCAAATGGTGCATATTTGGGTGCAGGACAGAAAGAGAAGTCAGTGAGATCCACCTGGCTATAATACATTTCCTGGTTAATTCAGGCTCTGCTTATATCAGACTCCACATTTGCCACCTCTAGCAGCTTAATTGTGTTTGTGGGAAGGCTCTCGGATTTTCCAGGTGTTTCCTGGACTCAACGCATCACTTTTTCTGAGTAACTACAAACAACAACTGGCTCAGATACTTTGTTTTGAAAACTGGTGCAGCCACAGGTTAATTAATACAGTGTGAGACAAGTATAGGAAGATGATGCATATCATCAGTACCTGTCTCCTATCAATGCAACCTATACATATGTGGCTAATGAAGTTATTACCGTTTATGGGATCTGTGTGGCCACTGACATGTCCCTGTGGGTCAGAAATACTGGAAACACAACTCTGTCCTTGTCACAGACAACCATGGAGTGAAGATGATAGGCTGGTTGTTTTTTGGGTTTTTTTTTTCCTTATATAGACATTTGGATACCAGAAACTCAGCAGAAGGCATCATACTCACATAACCACATCAAGACATGCAGCTGGCAGAGAAGGACAAAGAAAAGTTCCTCACTTGCAGGCTTCTAAGAATTAGGTAACAGACAGCAGAAAAGCTAAAGCAGCAGAGAGTCCTGCAGACCCTGGCTTTTTGACTTGGGACGTTTGTTCTCTACCTAGTGTCTTCCAAAGCCGGTGCTTAGGACATCTCCTGCCCTGTGACCTCTAAGGAACAGAGTGATCCTGGGATCAAGGCTAAAGATTGTTAACTCTGACAGTAAAACTGCCTCGTGATGGAATTGATAGGAAATGATAGGAATTGTACGGGTTATATATATTGTAAGAACAATAAACCTCCTATTGCTGTTGTATTTGGAAGGAAAACTCGGAGAAGAGAATGCAAGAGTTGAGCATCTCTGTAAGAGCACCGACTGGCTCCATCTAGAGGTGACAGCTGAGATGACAGACATCATCAGCTCGGGCAAGCAGATCATAAGCAGGTCTGAAAACACAGTGAACGTCTGCTCCTCAGCCCTCTGTTTAAGACTTGCCCACTAAAGGCAGGTCTCCAGTCTTTTATGGATTCTCTTCTAAAAAATAAACATCACTGAGGATGTGACTGTTTCTCTGCATTTATAACTTTGGGATGGGAGGAATGTCTAGTCATGCCCCTGGAAGGTGCCCTGGAGCCCTGAGACGTTTCTCAGTGCTGTGTGAGAGCAGGCATTGAATAAGAAACCTCCTTACAGATGTCCTTCAATCCCCAGCAAACTTTGTGGCCCCTGTTCTCCCAGGGAATCCTGCAGGAAAACAAGATTGCAATGGCAGTAAGTGAGCAGGCAAATTCCAACAACAACAACAAAATCCCCCCCAGATGCCCAAATGGCACTGACTTGTAAGGTTTGAGATTCCCACACGGGAGGTTGACTCAAGCCATGAGCAAACTGAAGTCCAGGGCATGAACAGTATCTAGACTTGGCTTAAATGCAGAATACATAGCTCCATATCTGAGCAAGGATGGTTGTTGATGTTGGCTCTGAAGATCCGTGACCGCTACATTTTCTCTTTCTAGTGACATTCCTTCATTGGACTAGGTCATCACTGCATTAGAGATCTACAGCAAGACAGTTTATAGTTGCTCCCTGCTAAGGCATGAATCGTTGTGCAGGAGTTAACACGTGTGTGCACATGAAAACCCTTCTGTATATCCCTTAGCAGTGCTCAAAACCTCTGCCCTGAAGAACAAGTTTGGATTCTTTTATTTAATCCCTACTTTGCCAACACCTGCAATGATATCTGTTATCCTTGAAAGTCCAGGACTGCAGCATGCCACTCCTGCACAGTCCCATTTCTCTTCAGTCAGGCATGACAAGAGCTTTAACTGTGCGGGGCGGATTGGCTGCTGCAGCTCCCGTGGGTGCTCTCGCTCTCCTCTCGTCCCCATTGCTGGTGAGATTGCTCCCGTGGCCTTCACTGACGGATGGCATCTGCAGAAGTGAAGAGTTCCTACTGTTTCTAGCCACTGGAGGAGGGTGGTAGTGACCTGGGACACTGAGGCTCTGCCTCTACCCCAGCTTTGAGAAGGAAGGCTGGGGATTGTTTTTCTCACTCCTCTGGATGTGCTGAAGAGCTGCTGGGATGAAGTTTTTCCTCCAGTATGTGGGCTGTTTTTTAGCTTTTTTCTCTACTGGGTTTTTGATAGCATCTACCTGGACAGACTGCTGGATGGTGAATGCTGATGATTCCCTGGAGGTAAGAACAGGATGACAAGAGCCTGATCACCAGAACAAATATATCCAAGAGAGAGTTTGGTTCCTAGCATCATTACTCTTATGTATTTTTCTGTTGTTGTGCTCTATGAAAGTGGATTAAAATTAAATTAATTACTCTGGCAAGAGCAGGAGGAAAGTTGCAGTTTGTGTTACTCTTTCTGCCTGACTTGATTAGTCTGCTCTCAGGAAGTTCAGGAAAGATCTACAGGCTCTAGGTTTAAATGTGCATGCACTTGAGTACAGTTATCCTGCATCTCCAGCCTGCATGGATATTTTGGAGATATTTCTAGTTCTGCAGGTCAGACTTGTCAGTGGCAAAGTTCAGTGTGTTACACCTGTGATCTTCAAGTCTTTTTCTTAATGCCCATGGAACTATAGAGCTAGCAGAAATTTCTGGGGAGGCATAAATAATATGTTCCCTGGCACACTGAATACTTTATGAAATGAAGGCAAAACATCTTCCAAGATGGTTTGGCTGAATACATCAGGAAGAAACTTTTTGTTATCCAGCACAGATCGGAAGCCAGAAGAGCTCCTGTGCACTCAGTGATCACAATGTAACATTTAGCTGCATCACATCGAATGATAATTATCTGAGGAAAGAAGGATAAAACTGATTACAAGAAAAATATCTTTTTACTCTACACCAAAAGAAACAATGACAATCTGATTGCCAGTCCCATTCTGGAAGGGGGTTGTAGATGCTGAGGCGGTCATAGATCAAATACGGTGAAGTTGCTGTGTCTGCTCAGGGAGCCTCTCTGCAGGGAAAACTGTGTACCCACTGATGCTGTCTGGAATATCAGTCTTCATTTACCATCCTAATTTTGGAGATACTTTAGATTCACTTCAGGAAGGTGTGAATTGTCTGTAGTCAGCAGAAGATACCACGATACTCAGAAAAGCCAAATGGCAAGAAAAACAGAAGAGCAACTCCTGAGCAAAGAGAGTCCAGGAAAGAACCAGTCTGGTACCCTTGGGGCTATGTAACCTTGTCTTCTCGGCACAAAGGCACCTGCGAAGCGCTCCATTAACACCCAGCTCGGCTATTAGCAGCTACTACTCTCACATTCCTGCTCTGAGTGTGAATACTAAATAATGGAGCGAAACGCCCCCAGCCTTAATACCTGACCACTGATCTTCCTAATGGCCCTAATGACTCACTGCCTCTCTAACAGGGGCATGCGGGGAAACTGTCCCTGGCCAGAAAGGGGTGATTCAGGCACTTTCAACTTCAGGGGAAGGGAACTCCACCCTCTAGCATAGAAAGCCGTTTGTCTCTGGCACTGGTCCCCAGCAGCCCGGGAGCATGAAGCCCTTGCTTTGGTCCCGCTGGAGAGCAGCAGCCCGGGAGAAGGTGGCCAGGGAGCATCAAGAGCAGCAGCCTCCAGAGGGGCTACGGGTCCTCTCACCTCTCCTTCGGAAACAAGCAGGTTACAGCAACACGGAAAGTGGATTAAGCTGCTGCTGTACTCGTTGTGAGCATCAAGGCAAGGCTTGGTCAGTTTTTGCAGTAGTTTGTGCTGGAAAAACAACAGAATTGCCAAGGCTGGACAAGACCTTTGAGATCATCAAGTCCAGCCTACGACCTAACATCACCACATCAGCTAGATCATTTACTCTTGACACTTTTTAACCATAGACCTATAACAGTACAGCCTTCCCCTAGACCCTTAACCCTGGACCATTTAATCTAGACTCTTACGCCTCGACCCTTAAACCTTGACCTTGATCTGCTTCCCAACAAGCCCTGCATTGTGTACACAGTCCCTCCCTGCTGCAGGTGGGTTCAAAACATTACCACAACTGTTAGGCACTGCCTGTTTTACTTTCATGCTGGTCTTGTCATCATTGTATGTTGGCACCTTTTTACAGTGTGGTGAAGCACTGTGACTAACAACACCCACATGATTGTCTTCTGTGCTTTCCCCAGAGGGGAAGTGTGTGCTTGTTCTGTCATTTCTTTGTATTAGAATTATTTTAATATTAATTATACATTATGCATGGGCTATAATTATAAATATTACAGCCATTATGCAGTTTATGTTTTACATGCATACTTCTGTTAGGGAAAGCAGGTCGTGGCAATGTGTTTCATAATCAAAGTGGGAGATGAGGAGTTTGGCCATGATGCTTTGTCTCCTGGGGAGTCCTTGGCTGGGCCCAGGGAAGCTGGAGAAGATTTGCTGTGGGGGAGAAAGAGGTGATGGGGAATCAGTGCTACCAACAAGGTGCATGGGTGCAGCCACAGCATGGAGAAATCCCAGCCAGCCTTAGCTCCTCTCCTGTTTACAGCAGTGAGTTCCTGTGTGCCTGAGGGTCTGTGCTGTCTGGCAAAGGGCAGATGCCCAAGGGTGGTCTGGGAGCAGACTAACAACCAGAAGACCAAACGGTGCACAAAGCAGAGGGGAGCAAGGGAGGTTAAGAAGCAGATAACAGAAATCAGAGCAGTTCAGCCTTGGCTTAGGCCAGCCGCAGGTCCTCCTTTCGACTTCTGTTTCCATCCCTCCTGCACTAAGCAAGGATCCATTTGTTCCTGCTGCACAGGGATGGGCTGATCCCTGCTTCTGTCTGTGCTCTGCACTAGGAGCAGTAGGTGAGAACTGAAACATCTCAAGAAACACAAAACATTTACATTTTTTTTTCTAGTCTAAGAACAAGCTAGACCATGATTCCAAATGTTGCACCTTAAGACCTCTGTTTTGCTTGGAGGCTGCCAAAGCCTGGAATCATGCTGGACTGTTCATTCTCTTCTAAATTATTTATTTAGATGAAGACACTGCTTGTCAGATTTAAAGAACAATAGTAATGTCAATAAGGGAGGAAGTAACTGAGAATATTGGCTGAATACAGAGTAGCAGAAATAAGCCTATGGTAGTTTAGGAGGAGCATGAAATTCTATAAACACAAGTGGAACAAAATGTAATTTAATAAAAACATGTTAATCTTATGCACAGCGCCTGAATGGTGATGACTTAAGGCAGAAGAGGAGCTTCAGCTGGGTTAAGAGGACCACAGTAAAAACTTACATCTGACATAAAGTTGGAAAATTGTTTTGCACGACTGTTCTCTTGAAAAATGCAGAATCAATGAAACCAATTTTTTTCCAGCACTGCTTCCTTTTTTTTTTTTTTTTTTTTTTTTTTTTTGTGTATGTGTGTGATGCTTTTTTTGGTTAAACCTGCTCTGAGATACTCAGAAGTTGTAAACATTTTTCATCTTCATGAAGCAAAATGTGTAGTTTGTTTTCTTTCAAACATAAATAGCATATATATATATGTATATATATATATATATAATTTTTTTTTCCCCCAGCTTGAAGTAGTGAGCCATTTTTACTCACCTTTTACCCACAGTGCAGTATCACAGAGAAGCTGCACAATTTGTCTCGGACACTGTAGTGTGGAAAAAATATTGCAGACTTCAATACATCCTGAATGAGACTTCATTAAGTGGCTGAGATATGTTATTATCTGCTTTGTGATTTACACAGTGCACCAAAAAGGAATTGATTGCGTCATCCAGGCAAGCCCAGTCTCCCTCCCCTGAGTGAAACCCATTCCCAGGGAGAGTTTCTCCTTCCATTAACTGCAGCGGGTGTTGCTGGCAGCAGGCTGGAGTCTAAGGCTGCACTGACATTAACTCTGCTCCTTGTATGAGCAATTCCAGGAATGTTTTAGAGGTGCTTGTTGCCATATTTGCATCAGTAATGAAAATAACTCCCATATTAAAGTGATTTATGGAAGGCTGGGCTGGTAATGATATCTACGTCTTCAGGACAGCGGATTGGCTGTGATGCTGCTGCAACGTCTGCCCCAGGCTGGATGTCTCAGTGATGAGTCTGGCTCAGGCACGTGTGGTCCTATAGTCAGCAGCACACTGGGATCTCCAGGGCCAGGACCAATGCTGGCTGACTCTCATTTTCCAGCAGTGTTCACAGCTGAGCCATTTGGGGATAGGTCTCCACACACCTCTGGAGAGGGGCTCACGTCCACAAGTCTGCTCTGCAGCACAGTGCTCCTTTCCCATGCAACACCCACCTCTCTCTGCTGCTGCCTGGCCCCTGGTGCAACGCCTGCCCCGCCAGGCACACTCCCCTCTGATCTGCTCCTTGGCAGGAGGATGGTGTAAGAAGAGCATGGACAGCAAAGTTCAAAGTTGTCTGGTCCAAAGCCCTGAGCTCAGCCTAGACAAGCATTTGGCAAGGAGTGATCCAACCTGCTCTTAGATCTCTCCAGTCAGCCACCCCCCCAGCTCCTCCCAGAATTTTCCTTCAGAATTTTTATCCTTATCAATAGGAAACTTTTCTTTCCTAATGTCTAGTCTGAATGTCTTCTGCTCTAATTTAAAACCATTACAGAAAACAATGTAGTTTTTCTTCACCCATTTACTTCTTCTTCAAGTTAAACTATTCCAGTTTGCCATCAATGTAACTGGACCAGGATTCCACCAGGTTGGTGGTTTTATTAACTTCGGGTCTTCTTCCTCTGCTCCACCCACAGGTGAGTACAAAATGCCGTGGCCTGTGGTGGGAATGTGTCACAAATGTTTTTGATGGCATCCAAACCTGTGATGAGTACGACTCCATCTTCGCCGAGCACCCTGGTATGTAAGAGCCAAAGATATTTCTACATGTGGTGGGGACACTTGAGTGTAGACGAAAAGAACATCTGTTCTGCTCAGTGAGAGATTATTTTGGTGCACAAACATATTACAGCCATGTCTCTTTTCTTAGTGAGGTATTATTCCCAGGGGAAGCTGGAGAAATCTTTATCCCAGAAAAAAAATAAGAATGTTCTCATGGGATCTGATCCCATTACCCAGTCACATTTCCAATCCTTGTGCACTGGAACGACCTGCTTTTGTCCTGCAGTAAAGCTGGTGCTGACCAGAGCCATGATGATCACAGCAGACATCCTGGCAGGATTTGGATTTCTCTTCCTTGTTCTGGGACTCGACTGTGTGAAATTCCTTCCTGATGAGCCGCACATCAAGCTGCGCATCTGCCTGGTGGCTGGAGTCACGCTGCTCCTTGCAGGTATTCTCTGCTGCATCCCCACCCTGCAGGGCATCCTTCAGCTAAGAGGGAAGCTTTAAAGCCTTCTCTTGTTTGGGGAAGAGGATTCGGTGATTTTTTTAAGAGGGTAAACAAGGGGGAAGGATCTTGCTTTGCTTTATTTGTGCAATACAGATTCCTCTGTTCACCATTTGCCCCTAACACCACACAGTTGAGTTTATCTGCTTTCATTTTATGTATTGATCAAGTGACTTGACTCTGAGTTGACTGACTTCCATTTGCTGCTGTTCCACTCTGAAGAGGTCAGTGTTGTTGATAAGCCAAAGAGACCTAACTGCAGAAGGACCAGAAAGCACCCTGGCATCCTGGTTTGGTCCCTGACTCTGCCATGGATTGTGTGACCTTGGGCAAGTCACTTAGCCCAAAACCTCTGCAGCTGATCTCTAATAAAGGATAATAACACATCTGTCCCTCCTAGTAGATAAATACCTGGCTGAGGTGCTCTGCTGTTACAGCCAGTGGGAAAACTTTAACTGCAAAACTAGATCGACTGTCAACTATGTACCAAGTAACTCCATTTGATTTTATGCCAAATCAAGAATCTACTTCTGTTTCAGCATAAGAAGATTTAACACATAACTCACCCCAGCTACTGGGAGCACACATAAAACACTTTGAGAGGCTCTTTTAAACATCCCCCATCCACCTCCCAAAGTTTGCCTGAAAAAATGCTGTCAAAGTTCTGAAAGTCAAAACAGATTACACAATTAAATTCTTGAAGCAACTTTACAATAAGGTGATAAATGAGCTGAGAAGGGAGGAGTTTTCTGTCTTTTACTGCAGCAATCTGAGTGCTGCCAACCAGCACTGATGGTGCCTGTGAGTGCCAAGCTGTGAGGCACAGCATCTGCCTGACAGACCTCCTGCTGCTATCAGTAGGAACCAGGGTGAATCCACCAAAGTGACCGGGCTGAGACCGAATCAGGGCCAAAACCTGCTGCCTGAGGAAGTTCTTCCCATTCTGAAGTCTGACACAGCAGATAGCAGGCTTCAGGTCCAGATTTTATGTTTGTGATCTCCTCGTGGTCCCTCTGGGATCTCTGTGTGGCACCTCCCTCCTATCCTGCAGGTCTCCCAGGCATCACTGGCTCGGTGTGGTACGCTGTTGATGTCTACGTGGAGCGCTCCTCTCTGGTCTTCCACAACATCTTTCTGGGCATTCAGTACAAGTTTGGCTGGTCGTGTTGGCTTGGCATGGCGGGGTCACTCGGCTGTTTCTTATCTGGGGCCCTGCTCACCTGCTGCATGTACCTCTTCAGAGGTGAGGAACCCTGTCAGGGTTGAAACGCAGTTCAGAGGTAGAACCACTGCTCGGGATGTGCTACAGGCACACAGAGTGAGTAAAGTCCTTCAGGGGCATCTTTCAGGATTGTTGCACATCCCCAGCAGCCATATCCTCAGCTGTAAAATGAGAATAGTGTTATTTCAGCAGCTCTAGAAAGCACATCAAGGCCTTTAGGTGGGAGCTGATGTGTAAGGATGACATAAATGTATTATGTCATACCTTGAAATGCTACTTTCCCTGCATTTTGAGACTTTGCAGCTGAAAGTCATGAAGCAGTCATTAGTAGATCCTGTTTCTCTCCCTGTGCCTCACAGAGACCAGCTCTGGAAGACTCCACTCTTCTTACTCCTTGAGGAAAGGCTACTACTCAGCTGGGACAATCGTATCGAACGTGCATTTGCCATCCTCACAAACAGCTACGGCCAAAATGTATGCAGTGGACACAAGAGTGTGAGGAGGAGGTAAGCACTCCAGAAAGAGCTCTACTTTTATTTGTAGTGGATTGAGCAGAGACCCAAGCTCCTGTGGTTGTGATACAGATGCAAAGTTAAATTTCAAGGATGTACTGTATTCTACAATGTTTTCATTATGAGAGCTTAAAAAAAACAACACCTTCCTTCAAGAAAGTTATCTCTGAGAAGTTCTTGCTTTAGGGATTCCTGTTGTCTTGAGTGCTGAGGCTGCTTGCATAACCATGGACTGAAATAACCAGCACGAAGTGACATAAATCTCCTGGACCAGACTCCAGTGTTCAGCATAAAGATCTCCAGACTGTTAAATGGATCTGTTCTGTGTCTGGCAACGTGTCGACAGAACAGACAAAGCAGAAAATACAGGCAAAGAGAGGGCTCTACTGTCTGGCCAACATCTGGACCCCATGCATCCAGTGTTGGGGTCTGCTCACCTTAAAGGCAGCTGAAGAGTTCAGCAGAAGATCAAATGCTGTGCTAAATGCCTGCCCCTCTCTTTGGCCCATGAGCCTTTGCATTGAGGAAACACTGCAAATTCAGGTGCATTCTTCCCTGCAAAATACAGTCCTACTCAGTAGGTGTTACAATGTACATTATGGATGTTCTAGACTCACTGAGACCTGGAAATTGTCAGCTTCTTTCTGCTTAGTAAAAATTTTGCCTGGAAAAAGACAAAATGAGTGAAGACCCTAGATCTGACATTGTGCATGATAATATGTCTATAAAAGCTAGAAAATAGCATAAACAATACTAAAATCTATGGTCTCTTTCTGCCAAAAAAAAATCAATCAATTTCAGGACTCCTGTCCCCTGCTGCCACAGGCTGGATAAGGCTAAAGTATCTATCAGCCATGTCTAAACTAGGGTTGGTGAAAAATCCCAGTGTGGGTTAACACATTCCCTGGGGTTGGATGAAGAAGTGCTGACAGCTCTTCCACACCTTTGAAGGAAAGAGAAGCTGAGACACAGTTTTCTTAGGGTGGGTAGGAACTGCCCAAATCCAGTCCAAGTGCACTACAGAGAAATTCCTCTTAGGAAGAATGGAGAAACAGCAGAGGAGTCTCAGGCTTCACCAGAATTAAACTTCCTCCACCCAGTGCTTGGTGGGGAGACTGGATGGGGAAACTCCCTTCCTCCTTCCAGGCAATATGAGATGAAGCCTTACGTTATGAGAGCTAAAGGGAGACAGGATGGCTGTGGATGGAGTGGGCTGTGTCCCAAAAGGTAGCTGTGATGGAAGATAAGATGCTGAATCCTCTCACAAATTCTCCCCATAAGCAGCATCTTGTGCTGCAGCACAGAACTGACCAGCAGTGGCAAAACAGAACCCGGTCCTGACATGGCTCCTAGTCAACCAACACTCAGGCTCTGGGACAGACGGGACAACAGCAGGTCCATATGGCCTTGCTACAGGCTTAAGTACCTCCCCAAGGCTCAGACCATAATGTAACCACCTCAGCAAGAGCCTCTGGGGCAGTGGTGCTGTCTGGGAGAGGGAGGCTTCGTGCCTGCTGAGTTCACGCTGTGCTGGTTGGCAGACGTTTCTGTGAGCCAAACCAAAAGCTACTGATTGCCAACAGAAGAGTTATGTTGAACAGATGTACACACAGTAGGAGAAGTGTCAGAGGCTCTTTTACAAAGTCCTGAGAGACGAGGAGTACAAGAGTTAGGATCAATGTGGTGAATTCATGGATTATACCAAGAGTGCACAAAGAGATCTGAAGGTGATAGGAGTTGCTGCCGGTTACTGGGGAAGCTGCAACCTGAGATATTTTTTTTTCCTTTTTAAACTTTTCACAGTCATGTCTAAAACATGTATTTGCTGTGGTGCATGTGAGCTGGAACTGGTATGCTTTGCTGGGGGAGGGAAGCACCAGGGATATTTGCGGGCCTGGTTTCTGGACTGTGCCTCTGCTCCTCGGGAGAGAAGAAGGGAGGAGAAGGAGGGTGATCCCACCGTGGAGCTGTGCTCAACTCCTGCTCCAGCACTCACATCCCTGCTCCTCTCTAGGGAGGCCAAGGCTGCCTCAGGCTCCTGAGGGAGGAGAGATGCCTCAACACCTTTGGCTGCCCCAGCCTGACTCAGCCAGCCCAGAGAGGTTCCTCAGGAGGAGGGACTGAGCAAAGACATCATCACTTGGACCAAAATCCTGAACCAAATCCTTCTCAGACTTTGCAGCCAGGGTGTTAGCCCTCCTCACTAGTATTCAGGGACACCTGCCAGCCTCTTGTTGCTATTTTCTATAGCTTCTCCTCAGTCAAGAAGATTATCCCTTGCTAGGAAGATTTATTTCTTGTTTAATAGTGGAGAGATAGTTTGGGATCACCTGTGAATGCAGGTATAATTGCAGATCTCAGACCATTGACTTTTCCTGTTCTTTTTCTTCTGCAAGGTATAGTTGAGGAGACTTCTGGGCCTTTGTCCTAATGGTCTTCAGCTTATTTTAAGGTGGTGGGAAGTGTTCCGTGACTTGCAATGTATGGGTCACATCACAGTGGCCCAGTGGACACTTTAGAATTAATTGTGCATTCCCTGGTCAGGGGTGAATGTAGAAGACTGGTCTGATCCATCCCTCTAGGTCTGTGCTCCTGCTTGCGGTACACAAATAAAGCAAACAAATACCACAAATACTACCTTAACTCAGAGTGTATCACACACAAGTACACATGTATACCAATAATGCTGCATAAATACTTGTGAGCTTTCTTCCAGTGTCTATGTAGGATAAGGGTTAATTCTTTAACTGTGCTCCAGTTCTAGCCATGCTCTATGATAGC
The DNA here is from genome assembly GCF_000747805.2 of Chaetura pelagica. NCBI lineage: Eukaryota > Metazoa > Chordata > Aves > Apodiformes > Apodidae > Chaetura > Chaetura pelagica. The sequence continues at coordinate 5,260,954 of NW_009951958.1, forward strand.
TTTTGGGGATCTATCTCCTGCACAAGAGGACAAGGGAAAGGTCACAACAACCCTTAGGTTTGCCACATTAATGTTTTGTAACCAGTCTAATGCTGCATTGCTTCATTATTCCAATCCTCCTGACAGTCTATCTGATGTTTTGATCAGTTGTTCATATTTAATTGTTATTTCACTGTTTGATTTAATTCTGACTTTGATTTCATGACTGCAGTATTCACTCCTCATTAGCTCATGACCACACCAGGATTCAGATCTGTTTTAGTTTGGTTTTTTATTCATTAGCAAGAAACCTACCAGAAAGTGTACAGGACTTATTTTTTCTTTCAAAATCACAACCAATGCCTAGGGCTAAAGATGTGGTGGGTGAGGTCAGGTGTTAAGGTATTTCCTTAACACCTACCTACAGCCTGTGCAGCAGCAGCTGGCTGTGGGGGAGTGGTGTCAGGTATGACAACAGACTGACTCTGCCTTCCTGATGACCATTGATGGCTTTCCATGGCTCTTTGTTTAAAGGCAATTTCCAGCTGAGGTCCAACATTTGATCCTTTAGTGTCAACAGCTGTTTAACCTTCTCCAGAATTTCACTAACTTCCAAGGAGTATGTTTGGACATCTCATCCTAGCGTACAGGCAGAGTCAGGGACTCAGTTGAGACCTGGGACTCTCAGGTTTCCTCCCTGCTATGCTTTCCCCGTGGTGTCTCTTTGACCTTGGGGCTCCTCATTGCCCTCTCCACTGATGACACACAGCTCCGTGCAGCCTACCAGGGCTCCTGCTAGTTACAGTTTATGGAAAATAGCAAAGTCTTATAGATAAGCTCTTTGCTGAGTTGATTTCATGATTTCCCAACTCTGACATACACAAGTGAGAGTATAAAACACTGACATCTGCAGTGACTCTCCTCTTTTGCATGCAATGTTTTGTCCTCTCGCTACTTCAATCAGCCTTGTTCATAAGGGCTCTTAATGACTGCTGCTCTAATTAGGACTCACTGTGACCTTGTGAACTAGACTATTTCCTACTACAGCTGCAGGAATATTTCCCAAATTTTGTGTTCGCCTCCTTTTTACACACACTGTAATGTGATTTTAGTGTGAATTCATTAGGTTTGAATAATTACTTTCATTAGATAAGAATGTTACTTAAAAATCTGTCTTTCTTACATGTTGTAACATTAGTGAGATCTAATAAATGCAGTTGCCTCTGAGTGTCATGTTTCTCTAACCCATGTCCGAGTTTTGCCCAGAAAGGTGCTTTGCCAGGTGACTTGATCTGACTCCTGTAAGGGAAATCACTGCTCTCCTGCAAGGACACACAAAAGGCAGCAGCACAAACAGGACCAGCCTTTCGGAAAGTGGGGTGTGATTTCGGAGGCTGTCAAAACCCTTTCCAATAGCTACAGACCCCAGACCCCAGTGCACACCTGCAGCAATGTCTCCTTAACAGCCGTAGGCTTTATTCCCAGTTTAGACACATCTACCTATAATTTTACAAACCTTCCTAGAGAGAAAAGTAAAAATCCACCAAGAAAGCAAGTTTTTCTCTCTCAGCTAGGGCTGGACCCCCACACTTTGCTTTCTGCACCTCTTAAGTATAGTGAGCAAGCTATTAGAGACCAAAATACTGTCCAAGCACTGTCACAGGCAGTGGAGAACAATTTTCTCCCAGTGGCTCTTGAGTCCCTGCTGTAAGGTGCCTTTGAGCAAGACTTGTGTCATCTAGTGACCCAAAGAGATGGAGCATCTCTCCTCAGCCCCATCCTCTTCCTCCCTGCACAAAAGCTTTTAATCCATAAGCCAAATGATGGTCAAAAATAGACTAATGTGCATTTCTATTATTTTCCAGTCTTTTGTGTGCAGCTCTCCTGGCAGCCCTGACTGATCCCCTGTTGTGACTCAGCTGCCTTTAGTTTTGCTCTGTTTTGCCTAAGAGCCAGTTTATGACTTTATTATTCAGCTCTTGATGTACGGAGGTGAAAGTCCAGCCTTGTGCCTCACCCAGTTCCCTTTGTCTTTTGCTTCCAGATGGTCACCAAGCAATTAGCTCCTCTGCACCGTTCCCATTTCTTCCTCTCAAGACTTACTGACATCGATTTCCCCCACAAATATACCTGCCTTCTAGTGTTTTCTGGGTTTTTCTAGAGCAGTTTGCCCTTTCTTCTCAAGGTCAGCAGG
>NW_009951958.1:5263580-5267499 GCF_000747805.2 Chaetura pelagica
CAGGAAGCATAAGTCACAGAATGTGTGGCAGCCAGAGGGTCACAGCAGAATAAATACTTTTCCAAAGTGGACTCTGTTCCTAAGGTGATGAATTATACAAAAATGGTTCATCTTTCCTTATGTAAATGTCTAGCAATCTGCATTAACTCCTCACATTAAGCACTGAGTGCTTATAAGATCATATAGCCAGGCTAAGTTGCTGCTTTTTTAAGAATGGGAACACAGGTCTGGAGAAACTGTGTCCATTCTGCTGGCACACCTGGGAGTTAGGGGGCAGACTGGGAGAAGCAGCTTTTGTAGGCAACAGTAGGTCAGTGGAGCCATCCCAAATATATTTGTAGAAGGAAGAAACTTATCCTTTTCACTAGTTCAATGATCAGGAAGCCAAGGACCAGGACAGTACCCACTGAGCCCCCTCTCTGGGTACTCTCCTTCCCCACCCCAAGCCAGGAACAAGGTCAGTTTATGCTCCCCTCTCAGCTACCCTACATTAACTGCTTTTTTTTGCAGACAGCTCCTGTTCTTCAGTGCTTTTTAGAAGCACACATGGCTCCTGTCATGTTACACAAATACCACAGCACACAAGTTCTCCCACGCTAGTGACCAGCTAGAGCCTGATTTTGTGAGATTCACTAGCTGGCTTTGCTGTGAGCCGCTTGACACAGTTCTAATGGAATCATTGTATTCCTTGTGCGAATAATCAAAGCACCCCGAACACGAAGCCGAATGCACTGGAACTTACACTACTAGCACGGAAACACAAACCTGTTTCCCACGAATAGTTTCTGCAAGAGCAGCAGCCCCAGGGGTGCGTTGCCAAAGGCCTCGCTTGCCCTCTGTTGGGAGGCTGGGGAAGGATTCCCCACCTCTGCCACGACTGCCACTTACTGGAGCTGGAAAGAGGAGCTCAGAGCGATGGAGGCACTGAAAACAGAGCAGTCCTTGCTTGTTAACCTCTCCAGCCATCTGATTAGAAGGTGACATTCCACGAAATTAAAGGCAGCAATTTATTTAGAGCCAAGTAATTAATGAGCAGGAGACAGGAATGTTTTATGCAGCTTCTGATGCAGACAGCCTGTGGAGTTCACTTCCATGAAGGGGTCACTGAAGGAAATGTAGTGTGTAGGTAGGAAGTGATGGCTGATTTAATGCCCACTAGCAGGCTTGGCAAGTTGAAGTGGCAAACATAATCAAATTTCATGCCTCAGGGCATAAATTGAAGGGGTTGAAGAATGGAAGCAGTTATGTATATAAAACGTCTGATCCTGAGAGGTGCTGATTACCTGCAACTCTTATGAAGTTCAGCCAGCAAAATCACACTCAGGAATTGCTTGACTTCTCCATTGTCTGAGTCTATACTTGCTAATTTTCCTTATTAATAAACTCTGCAATACTTTTGCCTGCTGGCACAAACATTCATTTTGCTACAGTAACATTTATTTCCTTTCACGCAAGCGTCAAACACTAAAGCTGCTTCTAAAATAAGATTTTATGGACACAATTTGCATTGGTGCTGGCAGAGAATTTGTCTCTCAAAATATGCTCTAATTCTTGATCTAGTGAAGGTACTGATACAGCCTCATTATGAAAATGTGAGCACTTCCTGATCTTTAGTGGATTTATCTTCCCACTTTTCCTTCCTGAGCAGGGGAACTGGTACTAACTCCACTCTACAGGTGGGGAGCTGCTCCACGAGGCGGGCTCTAGGCTTCCCTTAGCTTTTTGGGCTACCTAAGATGGACTCGCTCAGCTCTCCACTTTGGCTGTGAGCTCATGGGTTCTTGGGCACACGACACAGAGCACTAGGTTGTCACATTTACCTTCTGCACCAAGGGGAATCGGGTTGCAGCCCCCTTGCCATTGAGAGAGCAGAGGGAGAGAGGACAGACAGGCTGAATCCAGTCTGCTCGTGACAAAGGAAATCTTTGCTTTTGTCTGGAATCTGGCTAAGGGGGAAATTCAGCGTCTTTCCTTTGTAATTTGAGAACTAGGCAGGTTAATACCTCCTAGGAATGGCTTAGGTGGAGCTGATCTTGCTCGGGTACAAAGCAGTCTTCTTGAAGTCTCTTCCCTCTCAAAGAAAATGGCTTTTTTAATCCTACATTTCTGTAGTAAACACCAAATACCTGACCTTATAATCTATGTCTGTGGGGAACTGCCATGTGGGTCCTGGGCGATTCAGAGCCCATAGGTCTGCCCATGCTAGGGCAAGACTTGCTGGGAATAATCACCACAAAATAAACAGCTCAAATGAGCAAACTTTTTTTTTTTTTTCATGCTCTGTAGCCAGCTCCTGCTGCTGCCTACTCACCCCATAATCCCCATCTCTTGCTTTCCCTCACTGGCCATAAATCTGCTGCCTTTTGCACTAGACAAATCTGATATGCTGTGCTAAATGTTTTAAATGTGGCAAACAATCTTTCATCGCAGAGTGGCATGATTGCATTACAGTGTATTAGAACAACATGACTTTGCCAGAGGGTGTTTGTTGGCACCACTCCGAGTGAAGGAGGCAGCCCAAGTTTGAGAAGAAACTATCAAGTCATTTATCAACATTCGGTCCTAAAACACATGGGTTTGCATGAGCTCAAGCAGCCTTAGAGAGATAAATCTGGAGGCTGAGCCAGAAACCCTGAATACAGATAGACCTTTGAGGGAGCTTCTTGAAAACCAGAGCCCTATCAAAATGTCAAGCTGAGCTCCTGTGACAGATTCAACACATGCTTTTGGCAGTTATTCAGTTGCATTTTGTCTCCCCTTTCTGGTTCAGATGAGATATGGTGCTGCTTTTCAGTCTCTCGGCCAGCTTGTGGAAAGAAAGGGCTGATGATTTGATCTCCTGTTACTGTAGCATGATGGAAGTTCTCCAACGAACCAAGCAGAATGAATGGAAGCCAACACATGGCATCTAGAGCTTGTTTTCCTTCATAATATCCTCATAGGATGGAGGCAACTCAGTACCCCCAGGGTTGAACCATGGGACAGGAGAAGAGGACATCTCTGCAGTCACGCAGGTGCTCGGAGATTCGGAGAATGGGCACTGAGGTGTTTCACTTGCTGGAAAAAAACAAAGCCATAACTGTACAGCAAACAGCCATGAACAGCAAGTGTGAGGGTGAGAGGGGTCACCTGGAACAAGTTGTCCATCCACTTGGAAACAAGAAAGGCATGGATGTAATTTTTGAAACATGGCATCACAAAGCCTCTCGCCACAGACTCTAGATAAAAGAAGTGTGCACAGAGAAATTTGGGTTGGTTTGGGGTGGGTCCTCCCTGTGGCTTTTCATGACCACCCAGAAAGCAGACAATGCCTCTTGCTGGGAAGGGCTTAGTCCAATGACAGAATTAGCTTTTTTCTTCTTGAAGGGACTGTTATCTGGCCCAGCCTGCCAGTGCTGCTGGCCATACCCCAGGTCACTGCTGGACGCTACACATAGTCATAGCCCAGTCCTCAAAAGCCTGGGTGCCCCTGAGGGAATGCTGAGGGTGGCTACCATGAGGAAAAGCACTCACCAAGTCAACTTCTTGGCAGACCCCAGGATGAATCAGCCAGTTGAGCTGCCTGCTGGGGTAACTCAAGTAGACCAATGTGGTCTTGCCTGAGTGAGAAATTCAGGCCATGTTGGAAAGGGCTGCCTGATCCCAGGCAGTGCCTGTGGCTCAGCATGTCAGGTCAGTGAGTGTCCTGACCCCAAGGAAAAGGTCCCACACATCTACAGTATTAGCACAGCCAAACCCTGACTAGGCACCATTGAGACACACAGACACAGGGAGAGCAATGAGTTAGGCTGAAGGTGTGCCTGGGGAAAAGAAGACATGGCTTGCTTAAACCCTCCAGCCCACAGTCCAAACATCTTGCCAAGACACCCGAGCTGGGCACCCCACCATTGCTCACCAACAACGCAGCACCCAGCTGCAG
>NW_009951958.1:5267932-5296607 GCF_000747805.2 Chaetura pelagica
AGAACCCAGCTGCAGCCCAGGTCTGGCTGAAGCCTGGTGGCCTCTCACTGGGCTACGGATGGGCCATATGCAGGACCTTGCAGCAGGTAGGGATAGGACTAACCACAGAAGGCATCCGAGCTGCTGAGTGCAAAGACGGCCACGGTGCGCTGGGGGGGGAGGCAGCTCCACCATCTCAGCCACCACTGCAGGCAGCAGCAGATCCCACAGGACAGGAGCAAGGCCAGGAAAAACAACATCAGGAACCTGAGGCAGAGGCAGCAGGGTAAGAATGGTACTGTCACCATCTGCAGGCAGCACTGACAGATGGCTGCATGTCTTCAAATTAACATATTCATTAACATCTTTTTTAAAATAGCTGTTAAATGCCGTGGCTTCCCCCTCAGTGTGCTTGGACATGATCAAAGTCCCCGAAAATCAAGGCCTCAGCGTGGAGTGCTCAACACTGAGTGCTGGCTGGAGATTCAAACATTTCTCTCTGAAATAATTCATTGGTTTTGCCCAGCTCAGCTGTCAGTGTACAGTGAGGAGGAAACAAATAAATTATTCCCATTAGTCAGTAAAGACAGAATACAGGGACAGCCCAGGAGCAATGTTTTCTAGCTATCAGTCTCTCTTAATGCCTCTCTCTATATATATCCATCAAATAATAATATTTGCCAGTTTTTCTCTGTAAAACAGATCTGAAACTTACCACACATACCAGCTGCTAAAGTTCTCATTGCTTTGCCCAGTGCACCTAACAAGGGAAAAAGAAAAAGAACTTTCAGTCCAGCGTGAGGGAAAAGTACTGGCTCCAAGTCTGCCAACACAAAGAAAAGCATCATCAGTAAGCAGGGGATTGAGAAGTTTTCCTCCATCAAGGAAACCTTATTAAAAGTTTCTCTGTATAGATGGGAGCAGATGCAGATGATATTTGAAGCAGCGTGCAATTGGTTTGCCTTTCAGCACCACCACCCGCCACCAGCTCTTTTGCTGAAAGCCCAAAGGGTTGGCAGCTTCCTTTCCCTCTTGGAAGAAAAACCAAATGGCCTGTTCCTGGAAGCCCTCAGTCCTCTGCCATGCTGGTGTGCCAGGCAGGAGCATAGCATCCCCAGAAGAGCCCAGGCGAAAGCAGCCACAGGTGAGAAAACAGAAAGCCACACTCACCTCTCCCCAAACTCACAGTCCGACTCAGCGTCTGCTAACTGAAAGCACATGTGTAAATCAGAGAGGGCAGACACGTGTTATTTTATTTTTATAATATAATTTACCAGTATAATTCCTTATCTTAGACTGGGAAGTTGGAGAGGAGTTCTACAGCTGCTGGCTCCAGCAGGGATGAAAACCAGCTGAGCTCTTCCCTCTGCACATCCCTGGCTGCAGCCAACCCATATCAATACCAGTGGGTAACCTCACAGAGGGCTCAGTAAATTCAATAGTCTGCAGATGAAAGCTAGGCTAAGGGGAAAGCATTTCTTTTGATGTGTAAGGGTAGGATGAGAGCAGAGAGACACAAGTGTCAGAGATCAGTTTACAGGGCTTTGCTATTCCAAAATATCTGCTCAAATTGTTGCATGACCAAATTCTCAGTCTGTAGCTCATTTTCCAATAACTGATTGTGAACGTAGATGTAAATTTGAGCTGTTTTGACCCAGATCTGTGCTCTATCCAGTATTTTCCTGCTTTCAGATAGTTGAGGTACATCATTCCCAGAGTCAGGTTTCAGGTATTGCAAATATGTGAACCTAAAACTTGTTTTTCAGGTATTTTTTTTTACTCTGTTCAAGCAAGTTCGTTTTTGCAAGCCTTGTTGATCTTAGACTTAGTTTCAGATTAGCTGGACTAAAAGTAACCAGTTCCTCAGTAAGATTAAATTCAATGCAATACAATTTTTGTCTGACTCACATTAGGTGTTGTGTCACTTGTCCAAATTCACAACAAACTTGAGATGAAGTACAGAATTGCAATAACACTGGGAAATAGAACGAGCAAGATGGAAGAATTCAGATGTATTTATTGGAGAAAAGTATTAGAATGTAATCTAGAGTAAATAATTCCTTTGTATTGCATTTCCTTCTGGATGTATTCAAAACACAGAATTCTGACATTCTCTGAGTCAAACTGGAAGCTCTGTTCTGTATTAGAAATTTGTATCACATACGTATAGTTGAGAGATCTCACATTACATCTCTAATTAACAGGACTTCTTTTTAAGGATTTTGTTGTGCAAAGCTTGTGTCCCTATGAACAGCAAGAAATCACCCCAAAAATCTCTATAATGTGTCTGATCCTCTGCACACACTGTCTTTCAGTCCCTAGTTTCGCCATCGGACTTTAGACATTAAGTCTTTAATATAAAACATTATTCACGAAATTTCATGAGTAGTTGAAACCCAAATGAGGAATAGAGAAAAAGACAGAAGCTTCAACTCTCTGATGTGTCCTTTTAAACCTGAGCTAATTGACCATGTCACACACACACACCCTAGTGCAGAATATTTATATTTTTTTTTACACTCAACTGATTATTAGAATAACAGGTCAAAACCAGGCAGCCAATCACTGTGATTACGTGCAACCTTAGTATTCTTCATGGCCGAATGACAACCTCTAGACTCCCTTTTATCATCCATCAAACTGCCTGAGCAGAGCTACCTTACCGTAGTTAAACTGCAGCAAAGTGCATCTGCTCTGAGGCAGCAATCTATCAATGCAGCCAAACACTCAGCCATGCTGCTGAAGACCCATGCTCCTCCATTTCAGTAGCCGCAGACAGAATATACTCATGTTTTCTCTGCATTAATCAGAATTCTTGTGAGCATTAAATCCTCCCCAAATTCATCGGGACCTCAAAAAATTCCCCCCTCCCCTAAAAAGACCCAAACTAAAACCAAGACAACCCACACACACAAATTAAAAAAGTAGAAGGTCTGATGACTGAATTCAATAAGAGTTGACATCTCCCTCCCCCAAAATCCCTAAAATCAGCCTGATCCCAGTGAAGTGTTTGGTTACCTGGAAGAAAGTTAAACATAGAACTCCAGTTCTTGTGATCCATGAGGTGAAACATAAAGCTCCAAGTCTCTGCATCACTAGTAGGAGAAACATGGGAAGCACTTCTTTTGCAGCAGTGCATCACCCTCTGTAATTTGAAGCTTTTAAAACTTCTCTGCACATTGTGCCTTCAGCCAGAGAACCTGTTATCCAATAGCTTCCTGAGCTTCACAAACTACCGCTAGCCAGGGAACAAATTTGGGTTTGCATGGACACACTCAAACAGCTGCTCAAAGTTAAAGGAACACTAGTTTAAGGTCAGCACCTTGCAGTTGTTTCAATATTTTCATAGCTGTTCACAAATTCCTGTTGCTGAAGCTTAGTTTCATATTAACCCACGGCTCTATTTAGCAGGACCTGCTACAAATAATCACTGCAGACCGTATCGTGAGGCCAGGGTTTAATTACATGTTGTCCTCAGCTGCAATTCTGGCATTACAGAAAAAGCAGAGCTACCTCCAACCATCTCTTGTGCTCTTTGCCTACTACCTTAAACACGCACAGCAAGGATGAGAATCCCTTCCCAGCCTGAGATCACCCCCACAGGCACCTCTACTGCTGCAATGCAGCTGCCAGGGTTGGGTAGCTAGGAAAATACATTTGAAGAAACACACATCCTCAGTTGTTCTCCTAAGGGACACAACATTTCCTTGCACAATATAAAGACCAATTTGGTCCTAACAGATGCATCCAGATGATGTAGTTAGCATGGGTAGAAGACGGTTGCACCACAGCTCTCCTCACAGCAGAACTGACAGTCCCGGTTTGTTCGGCGGTCGGTAATAGGTTGTCATGGAGGTTTGCAGCCCGTGGCTGAAACGCACCATTAACTACAGTTCTTCCAGACTTAACACAAAGGGTGTTGCTGTGAATATGTTTAGCTGTCACGCCAGAAGTTAAGCATTATGTTGTGATGCCATTACTTCAGTAATAATTGACAAAGATAAGCTGCTCTTGAGATTTACCTCTGTGGCTTTGTTTCAGCTAAAATGCCAAGAAGTCTAAACAACTGATACACATACTCAACCCACGTTTGTTATTTATTGTTAAGGTTTTGCATAACCCCAGTCCAAACTCTGTTGTTTTCAAATGTTTACTTTCAGCTCACTGCTAATCAAAGCCAAGCCTCTGAAACAATGTCCTCTGAGAAGGCATCTCTCGTCAAGTTGCTGAGTGCATGTGCTACACAATATAAATGGTTTGAACATGTTGGTGTTCTGATTCAGGCCAATCCTTTTCAATTTTGTTCAACAGTAAATTGCTAAACCAATTTCTTAGCTGTTTTCTTAGAAGAAAAAGCTCCTGCCGTATAAAAATGTGTACAGCCTTGCTGGGAACCTTGCGACTCTTACAATTTCAGGCTTCAAAGACATCATCCATCAGTGAACTAATTTCAGATTTTTTCTCTCACAATTACTTCCCTCTTGCCTGCACCCAAGCTATTTCCAATTTAGAGCTACTGAATAGATCATCTCTGGTATTTTGGAGGGCAGGTACCAAAATGACCTCCTGGTACTGAAAAATAATGCATAACATCTATTCTGGATCCATTTCTAGAAGAAAAGGGGACGAATTGAACTCTGCCACTGCTCAGCTTCCTGGCCTGAAGGCAAACTTTGAAGTTTTCTGCTGGTTGGTCCCATATAGAGGTTTCATGTGGTGGTGGCAATTAGTGTAGCCTGCCCCTATATTCTCCGTAACAATATTCAGAGGAGACACAGTTGGCTAAGAGAGAGTCCACTAATAGTCCTGTCTTTTGCTTGAAGGGTGATCCTGATGCTGAAAAGAGCTGCTGCTTCAGCAGTAAAATTCTCCCTGTCAATGTTCTGCTGAGCAGCTTGAATACATGAGTATCATAAAGAGCCCCAGCACTTGTTCTAAGCCAGTCAGGACCTGACACTGAAAGCCCAGAGGAGCTCTGCACCAAAACCTCCTCCTGCCTGCTGCAACACCGCTGCCCTAGGGGTGTTGCAATACCAAGAAACTCATCTTCTGTGTAGCCTTGTGTCTGAGGATTGTTTCCAGTCTGAGAGATTTTTCTAAGCTTTTTGCCATTCCTTCCATGAGGACACATGCACACACAGGTATATCCCTCCATGAAAGCTAACCCCTGCTCCTTCCTCCTCACCCACTTACTGATGAGAAGTTTGGTATCTCTTGCCTCAATCACTTATATCCATCTCTTGCAGCCATCTCATCAGCAGACTTGGGAGGCTGCTCTCTGATAGATGTTAACTCATGGCTATTAGATTACAAATTATTATTTCCTCGTCACCTTATGTCGTTGCTAGGTGACAAATGCATCTCCCAGGCAGCAACAGGGAAGGCTGTAACATACAGCAATTTGTGATTGTCCATTATCTCTCTGCCTAAAGCGTGATGAGAGGAAGATGTGCTGTCCTGAGATCATCCAAAATATGACTTTTAGAGTTGCCACAGAAGTCAGCTCTGCTGGGTGCTGGCTCTTGCTGGGCTTCATGGGAAGGGATGCAAGATTGGGAAACAAGAGGAGAAGCTGATTTAGCTTGTCAAGTCCAACAGCACTGATGTTGGAATTAGGAGCCTAAACTTCAAGAACTGAGCTTAGTTTTGCATGTATATGTACTAGAAGTGGTAGTCTTTGCTGGTGTCAGTATCCTTCAATAATTCTCAGACAAGCTTTTGGGTAGAGACAAAGTTTCAAGGAACAGCCTGGGGACTTCTGAATTCTGATGAGAGTAGGAGAGAATTTACAGGCAAACAAGATCCCACACAGAGCCCCTGACAACTCATACACACAGCTAGCAGCTTAAACCTGCTTAAATCTCTTCCTTAGTTGCCTTCAGAGCATTTGGGACTGCTGGGGATGACTTTTGGGGAAACAATGACCTTGTTAAGCTCTGACCAGCTTCCTAGAATAGCCCAGAATGGGACTGCAAAACACTTTTCAGAAGGCAAACAAGAAAGGAGAGTGGCAAGAGGAGAGATGGAATAGATCCAGGCAAGGACATAGGACAGAATAGAGAACAGAGATGAAAGGGAGGACTGCCCTGGTGTCTACATTAAGGTTAACTAATCAGAGTTAATTAAGAATGTGTTGGAATTTTTATGTCACTGTGTTTTCACATCACCACCACAACCAATTTTACCTCCAGCCCAAGCCTGCTGGGAGGTCACCCCTCCCTCCTTGACTTCATCACTGTGACTGGCTCAGTCTTTGCTTTTGCTGCTGCATCCTCAGCTTCTGGGCTCAGCCAGGCTGCCATTATCCCAGCTCAAATCAGCCCTTCCAGCCTGTCCTGGGAAGACTCGGGGCAGGTTGGTTGAGTTTAGCTAAAGAGAAGAGTAATGGGGAGGACTGAGGATCAAACATTGACTCTCTGCAATAAGAGAGCTAAAGCAGATTCAGTCTCATCTTCACAAAATGAAAGCTGCAAAGAGCTGCTTGCCTCCTATGAACAGAGTGAGACAAATAAATGCAGTGCTGGGGAGAGCTATTTAAGCTAATGGCCAGTGCTGGCATAGGAATAAATGGAAGCAAACTGGCCATGAATAAATTGAGGCTGGAAAAGCAAAGAAGGCTCATCCCATCCAGACCAGTGAGGTTGTGCAGCAGCCTGTCTGTGGGAGGAGCGTGGGCACAATACCAAACTGCTCCAAGGATGGAAGTCATTGAGCTCACACGGGGGATGCAACCACTTCAGTTGTACTTGCTGACCCAGGGAGTCCTTTCCCACCCCACAGAAACTATCCCAGTCGCTTCTTTGACCCTCAAACCCATCTGCATGTACAGGAGTCAGCCACATGCTTACATGAGCAAGGAAGGATGAACTCTTTAAGCCAAGCCTTGGCAGAGCTGGCACAGCTTGATGTCTTTCAAATGGATTATAACTAGTTGCTGCTCACTGATGAACGGTGCCCTTTGTGAGCCCGTGTGGGGGACGTGCTGCACAGGGAGAAGGAAAGACTCTGGGCATTGATTTAAATGAGTGCAAACAAGGATGACATTGTTCTGCTGCATCCTCCCCAGGAGCAAGGCTTTGCAGGTCACCCTGGGATCTGAGGCAACTGCAGCCACTGCCACTACTTCAGATGGTCTAGAGAGCCCTTTTGTTTGTCTTGGTGTATCAGTAAGGAAAATTCAGCAGAGAATGGGATCAGTGAAGCTTTTTGCCTGGCAGAAAACTAAAGGAAAAGGAATCTCCTTTTTGGTTTGTTATTTTAAAAAGGGCTTTTTCCTGTATCTGCAGACTGAGAACTATAGAAAATTGTCTTCAATACATAGGTGTTGATGGAGTCCTCAAATTCTTAAATCACATATTCATGGGAAGTCAAAAGTTTAAAACTATCCAAAATACAAAGTCCATTGAACTGTTGTGAGGCATTGCTGTGAATTGTCCAACTGTTCTAACCCTACAATGAACACCTGAAATAGATATTGCAACAACTAAGATACCACATGTACATGAAATTATTTAAGCAGGAGATTTTTTGCTCTAGAATTTACAGGGAAAAACAACTTTGAGAAGTGCACCTTTCTGCAAAGTGTCTTGTATATGCCTGTGATTCTGCTCCTGATTCTGCTCTCACCACTAAAAACAGAAATCAGTATGCAGTGTTCTAAGGAGAGCTCTTTTGTGGGGAGACAATGGGAAATGGAGAGAATTTAAAGTGGTTTGTTTGGAGATTTTTTGCTCTAGAATTTACAGGGTTGAAAACTGAAGTTGGATTATAAAACAATATGTGCCAAAATAACAGGATTTAGGCTAAGCCTATCTTGTTTGGTTTTACAGGAGGATTCAGAGCTTAGAATTACATTAAGACCTACTGCACCTAAGGAATAAATAATAGTCTGGTTTCTCTTACTTTTGGATATTAGGACTTGAGATAATTCCCAGCTCTATCACTGACTTCCCACATAGCCACAAACTCCTGTGCATTACAGCCCACCTGGAAAAAAGGGGCAAGAGACCTTTTATCTCACAGACTCTCCAGATAGACACTGTACCTCCTGCAGAACATGTCAACAATCAGTTCAAAGGGCTGGGTAGCCCTCAAGACTTGCAGAACAGAAAAGCAGAATTAAGGATAAAGCTGATAAAATTAAAAGCAGCTTCAATAAAAAGGTGAAGTATATTAGAAATGCAGTCAAAGTAATCATCAGCATAAACTCCCTCCCTTGGTTTAATTTGAAATTGAAACTGACCACAGCTACTTGAATCCTGAAGCCTGCTGCTGTTTCCTTGTGCTCAAACAGGTCCTTTTACTTTGAATTAGTTAAGGTTGCATTTGTATTTTAATAATTAGAAATTATATTTGGGTTTTAATTCTTTTTCTTAATTTCTCTTCTTTTCTTCATTACTCTGTTTCCAAGAGCTAAGAAATTACAGTTAAATTAAATGTATTTTGTATTTTAATCCCTGTAATTTACTTAGCTGCTGGATGTATAAAGACAAAAGGAGAATAAATTGCTTGAAAGCAGATAGAGGCTTCATTTTTCCCTGCCTTTGAATTACTGATATCACACTGGACACCACATGCGAGGTTTTGGCTGAGAAATTAGCATGAGAATATCTGGCACATCCTGAAACACATTTTCAAGTCAATTTTCCAAGCAGAACCACTTAGCAATTAACACTGAAATAAATTACACTGCTGGTCGTTATCAGCTGGTACATGCATTAGTTAGCCAAGAGTGCCTATTAACCCAACCTCCATCCAGGGGTCAGCACTGCAAGAGGGGCCACATGGTCACAGGGATACACACATCTCTTGGTGCCTCCTGCAACACCCAGACCCCAGGCACCAAAGTCTGCATGTGCTGGGCTCTTAAGTGAAGACACTTGATGGCATTTTAGCTAAAGGCTTCCCAAGATTTTTCCCAATAGCGAGTGGCTGCTGCCACAGATGATGGCTTATAGCCTTACCTTGCTTCTTGAACTCTTGCCAGTTGCCCTTTATGGACTTATTTTTAATTACTGGAGCCTCAGGTACAACCTGCCCCCTGCCAAGCACTCCCAGCCCAGCTGGGCTCCAAAAAAGGAGGAGCAATTATTTAAAACCTTCATTTCTTTGCAGGCAGAGTCAGCTCTCAAATCCAGAATTAGGAAGAGCTCACATCTGCACTTATGGATTCAAGACATACAACAGCTGTGGGCTGCTCTTTAAGGTTGCTCCTGTGGTAGTTGAAAATTCCAGTGTTGTAACTAGGAACACAGTGAGCTGCTGCTTAGGATGAGATGCTGGGTACTCACCTGCCTCGTGCTCCCCAAGCACACTGCAACTGAAGAGGTGGATCATGGTAGGGGTAGAAAGATGAGACTCCTCTGGGTTTGCTCGCCCTCCACATCCGCCTCCAGCCAAGCTGCCCTCCTACCATCCAGCTCAGCTCACCTCCTCACCAGGCCAGTGCCAGGTGAGAAATGCTGGCTCCCTGCTCTCCAGAAGTTTGCTGCATGTATAAACAGATGAAGAGAAGGATGGAGAATTCTTCTAGGGCAGAAAGGGATTACAAATAAAACCATGCAACAGGAACATTGAGCATGGCTCTCTCTTCCCCTCAACTCACAAATTCCCCAGCAGCTGTAATCTCCCAGTTTAGTGTCTTACCCTAGCAGCATGGCAGAAGAACACACTCCTGTTTTCAAATTCAACACAACCAAACAGCAAGGCTCTGCACATTTTTTTCAACATGCCCCTTAAAACTGGTTCAGTGATTTCCCCACTGACTCCTGCTTCTTCAATTTCACTCTACCCAAGCAGCATCTTCCTAACAATAGGAATCTTCCCAAGCTTACCACTCCTCTCTAGAGATGTGGCTCAAATTCACCAGGAAGATTTAGCTTGCACTGAAGCAGGTTTTTATAATCCCTCTTGTAGCTCACAGGCCTTTGCAAGTCTGGAAGCAAAAGGTGCAAACACTTAAAACTTCCCTTAAAACAGGTGAGGGTGGTTGTGCAAGACCTAATCAATAGAAAGGGACAACAAGTTCTCCCTCCTTTGCTCTGATGATAATCTCTTTCTTCTAGAGCAAACAAGCTCCAGCTGGCTGCTTTTATAAACTCCTGCCTTGTGCTTGCAATTGGTTTTGTTTTGTGCTGTAAGGACACTTAGACGTGCAGGGTAGCAGAGGTTGCAGAAATGTAAGACTCCTGTTACCTATGAAAGTCTGGATGTCAGAGACATGACAGTCCTCTGAATTCCACCAGCACAGCAATCTACATTAGATAAAGATCTATTTTTTGACCTCCCTATTCTCACAAGGTATTACCCCCATACCACCTCTCCCTGAGTCTCTCCAATGTGCTATGGACATCAACTACCCTCAGTCCTATGAGAGGAGAAGAAAATACTCAGCTTGCATTGCCTCTTGGGATGCCTGGGCACAGTGTTTGAGTGACTGAACAGTCTTTCAGGGACTTGATGGCAGTGCTGGGGCTGGAACACAGGAGTGCTGAGGTTCATCTGTGTTGTGTTAGATATCATACCTTGCATACGTGAAAGGTATGCCTGGAGAAGGCTTTCTGGAGGAATATCCTTGGAGCAATGGAGCAAGACCAGTACAAACAGTGAAAATCACAGCTCAGACACCCAAATCCTCTCCTTGTGCCCAGACCTCATTGTCCTTGAGGTTGTCATCCATGCTCCCATACTCTTCTTATTCTTGCAAGCTCTGGTATCAGCAAGAGAGAGAATGGGCCTAATTCTGCAAGATGCAGAGTTCCTGCTGCCTGCAGGCAGGATGGATGATGTGGGGTCATCCTCAGAGTAAAACCCAGGCAGTTGGCTCCTGCCAGGGAAGGTGTTGTACCAGGGGCCCAAAACTGCATTGCCCACAGTGCAGTGGGCCCTGAATGGAGCACAACCATCTGTGAATTTACTATTCCTTCTCAAATGCTAATTAGTTATTTACATAAAACTTTGGAACATTTTAATTAGTTGCGTTAATTTAGAATTCACAGAAAGAGAGCTATAAAAGTCTATTATATGGGACGCTTATTCAAATGAAGCTTGAAATGGCACATGGTGATGTACTCACAAATCTCCTGCCAACACAGTGAGAAAAGAGTGAGGGTGGCCAGGCTTTGAGTGAGGCTGTGGAGAGATTGGCATTTCTGCTGCTCTGGGTAACACTGAGAAGCTGGTCCTGGTTAGGGAGATAGTCCTTTCCCACTCAAGGTCCCAGCTGGACAGCCCCAGATTCATATTGTCTTAACATCACTGTATTGGACATCTCTTCCTCCTCAGGGAAGCATTAAGATGTTTCTGCTTTCTACTGGTCAGCTATTTTTCCTGAACTTGTAGGAAATAAATGTTATTTTTTAGTTGATTTGAGATTATTCAAATCAGACTAAAAATTCTCAGAAGTTTGTGGAGCCACAGAAATGAGAGGGGTGGATGTCAGTCCTTCAGTCATATGATCACACTGTCCTTTTTCTTTAGGAGATTCAGTGGTGCAAACAAGTGCACGTCCAGTGCAGACTTGTCTGATGGGCTATAAGCTCCCCCTGGGCTGCTTCACAAGTCTCTGCCACTCAGCTCAAGCCCTGGGATGGGCACCACAAGGCAGCACAGCTCCCTCCTGCTCTGTGCAGGCTGTGACAGCATGCCCAGGCACTGTCCCTCTGCCTGCAGTTATTGCTTGCACAGGCAACAAAGGCAAAGTGTGCTGTGCCAGCCTCAGCTGGAGCTTTATTCTTGGAGGCAGGTGGAGAAGGACTTTCTTTCATCAAATTCTTCCTTTCCTTGGCACTAAATTCAATTAAAGCAAAGCTGCTTGTGTGTGGCTAGACTGATAACTCTGTGAATCCATCTGTCTCAAGATGTTACAGAATCTAAATTACGCCATCACCATTAATCCCAAGATAGAGCATCTACGTAAAATAGGAGACACTGCCCTAAGGTTTCATCTGGCAGAGAGAATTGTTTTCTATATGAAATACAGTGATTGTTACCTCTTGAGGTCAAAGACTTGATTCAATGAATCTAGAATTATTCCAAGTATACTTTCACCTGGAAACCATCTTCCTTGAAGGAAGGTAAGTTCCAACAGCAGACCCGGTTGTGATGGAGCTACTGTCTGCCTGAAGAGCTTGAGGACAGCATGAAGTGAGGGAAACGTGATGCTACATCCCAAAGATAACAAACACAATTCATGGGTGGGGATATTAGAAGTGAGAGTGAGCCACAAACTCTTCTTTGCTCCATGACCAAACACCTGCTCTCTTGGAGCTCACAAGAGGTCTAGGCATATTTTCACGTCATTTTTGAAAAATCATCAGAACACTAGGAATGTTGCACTGAAGCAGATCCATTCCATGAAATCAATGGGTCTGTTGGGCTTGCTGTTCTTCTTTGGTGACCCATAGTCTGGTGTTTTGCAGGCTGTTGGGCAAATAATGCTAGAAAGGCTGTTTTCAAACCACAAAGTAGGTTTCAAGCTGCATAGATTCCCTAGGTATCTAATACTCTGCACAGACACTGGAAAATGTAAGTCATTCTTCATAGCAGGGAAAGATCAGAGAGGACTATCATGAGAGACAAGAGGTGATTATTAGGAGCAAATGACCCATTCATTAGTCTATGGGTTATGCTTGCAGAATATGAAGCAGGGATAAGTCCTGCTAGAAGGAAAGGAAGAACATGTTACCAATTTCAGCTCTCTATCATCTGGGAAAGCAGGTGGACCACAAAACCTAATGATGGACTCATTCACCTGGAGATGGAATAACTAACCTGGAGGTGGATGTTTCCATCTCAAAGGTGTTTGGCTTCAGGGGAAAGGATTGTGGCATAGCCCAAAACTGTGCAGTTTCCTGGGAGCAGGTGCATTGATTTGATGGAGGCCAGCCTGGGATTGTTTTTTCGGTCTGTATCAAAGATGAAGAGCCTGAAGATACTTGAAGAATCACTGCCACCATCAAGGCAAATTGGAAATATTTTCTGGGTAAGAATTTTCTTGACAGCAGCAACATAAGGGAATGAAGCTAGAAGGCGCTGGCAGCCAACTGGCAGGTAGTTCATGGGTGTCACATCCTTTAATCTAACCTAAATCCCATCAAAAGATTTTACAGCCAGTATATAAATGCCCTGTGAAATACAAGTCTGCTGGAAATTCTTGAGGACAAGAGCCAAGGACAATTCAGAAAGAAATTGGACGTCACCATGGGAAAGGGAAATTTGCAGAACAATTGAGTGTTTTTGGAAAGCATTTCCATTTTGATGCATAACTAGATTTACATTAACAGAGGTGCAGAAGAAACCTAATTACTCTCTTACTTTCCTCTGGCCATAGTGGGAGTCAGGACACCAGAACTGTGCTCAGCAGAGCAAGCCCCATTTCCAGCTGTGGGCTCTTTATGCTTATTCATAGCTCGCCCATTGACCCATCTTCCTGTCACAAACTGATTAAGTGCACATGGCACGAGGACTGCCTGCAATAGAAGGCAATCAGTGAAAAGGAAACAGGAACTGAAGGGTATAAAACAAGTGGCTTTTCACTAATGACTTCACTGTGAAGGAGCTGGAAATCATGGCAGGGCAGTGATACATGGCAGGATAGTCCAGGGGACAGCCATGGAAATGGCTGGGGAGCTCAGCCCAGAAAAACATCTGCAGCCTTGTGTTGGCCTGAGCGTTCCTCCCCTTCTTTCACCCCAGGTGGGTGCTAAGAGAGGTGGGCAGAGCATCACCTTCTGTACACATGTGGTCCACCCCAAACCTCATTCCTACCACCTTCAGCACTCACTGGTCTGTCTCAGACTTGCCCAACATGAAAGTCTACATGAAGGATGAACTCACAGGAGCCAGGGACATGTTGCCTGGCCCTCCGAGTGGAGGGAGCAGGTCATCTCTCCTCACCAAAGTCTCGGTCTCAAAGTCTTAGAATCATAGAATCATAAAACTATTCAGGTTGGAAAAGACCCTTGGGATCACTGAGTCCAACCACCATCCCTACTCTACAACATTCTCCCCTAAACCATATCCACCAACACCACATCCAAATGACCCTTAAACACACCCAGGGATGGTGATTCAACCACCTCCCTGGGCAGCCTGTTCCAGTGTCTGACCACTCTTTCTGTGAATTTTTTTATCACTGCCACCATCAAGGCAAATTGGAAATATTTTCTGGGTAAGAATTTTCTTGACAGCAGCAACATAAGGGAATGAAGCTAGAAGGCGCTGGCAGCCAACTGGCAGGTAGTTCATGGGTGTCACATCCTTTAATCTAACCTAAATCCCATCAAAAGATTTTACAGCCAGTATATAAATGCCCTGTGAAATACAAGTCTGCTGGAAATTCTTGAGGACAAGAGCCAAGGACAATTCAGAAAGAAATTGGACGTCACCATGGGAAAGGGAAATTTGCAGAACAATTGAGTGTTTTTGGAAAGCATTTCCATTTTGATGCATAACTAGATTTACATTAACAGAGGTGCAGAAGAAACCTAATTACTCTCTTACTTTCCTCTGGCCATAGTGGGAGTCAGGACACCAGAACTGTGCTCAGCAGAGCAAGCCCCATTTCCAGCTGTGGGCTCTTTATGCTTATTCATAGCTCGCCCGTTGACCCATCTTCCTGTCACAAACTGATTAAGTGCACATGGCACGAGGACTGCCTGCAATAGAAGGCAATCAGTGAAAAGGAAACAGGAACTGAAGGGTATAAAACAAGTGGCTTTTCACTAATGACTTCACTGTGAAGGAGCTGGAAATCATGGCAGGGCAGTGATACATGGCAGGATAGTCCAGGGGACAGCCATGGAAATGGCTGGGGAGCTCAGCCCAGAAAAACATCTGCAGCCTTGTGTTGGCCTGAGCGTTCCTCCCCTTCTTTCACCCCAGGTGGGTGCTAAGAGAGGTGGGCAGAGCATCACCTTCTGTACACATGTGGTCCACCCCAAACCTCATTCCTACCACCTTCAGCACTCACTGGTCTGTCTCAGACTTGCCCAACATGAAAGTCTACATGAAGGATGAACTCACAGGAGCCAGGGACATGTTGCCTGGCCCTCCGAGTGGAGGGAGCAGGTCATCTCTCCTCACCAAAGTCTCGGTCTCAAAGTCTTAGAATCATAGAATCATAAAACTATTCAGGTTGGAAAAGACCCTTGGGATCACTGAGTCCAACCACCATCCCTACTCTACAACATTCTCCCCTAAACCATATCCACCAACACCACATCCAAATGACCCTTAAACACACCCAGGGATGGTGATTCAACCACCTCCCTGGGCAGCCTGTTCCAGTGTCTGACCACTCTTTCTGTGAATTTTTTTCCCTAATGTCCAATCTAAACCTCCCCTGTTGCAGATTGAAGCCGTTCCCTCTTGTTCTATTGCTAATTACCTGTGAGAAGAGACCAGCACCAACCTCTCTACAATGTCCTTTCAGGTAGCTGTAGAGACTGATGAAGCCTCCCCTCAGCCTCCTCTTCCTCAAACTAAACATTCCCAGCTCCTCCAAATGTTCTTCATAAGATTTATTCTCTAGGCCCTTCACCAGCTTCCTCGCCCTCCTCTGTACTCGCTCCAGCACCTCGAGATCTCTCTTGAATTGAGGTGCCCAAAACTGGACACAATACTCCAGGTGTGGCCTCACCAGTGCTGAGCACAGGGGGGCAATCACTTCTCTACTTCTGCTGGTCACACTATTTCTAATACAAGCCAGGATGCCATTTGCTTTCTTGGCCACCTGGGCACACTGCTGGCTCATATTCAGCCACTTCTCAATCAGAACCCCCAGGTCCTTCCTTTTCTGCCAGACACTTCCCAGCCACACTTCCCCAGGTTTTTCATGTGCTGGATTCAGAGTGGTTTTAATTAAACTGAGGAGGAAAGGAGAGAGGACGAATGATAAAACAGGGTTTGGGGTGTGATGACTGTGGCTTTGTTTTGTTTGTAAGTTCAGTATCTTGTGAACAAAGTGGAACAGGATGGCAGAAATGGGTGCTGGAAACTGTTGGTCCATAGTAGAAGGGCTGGGGGTGTTAAGAGCTGTCCTGTGCCTCAAGTGACAGCTTTGCCACCTCCCAGGCTGGCCAGGACTCCTTGGGCCTGCAGCCAGGTCTGCAGCCAGGATAAGAGGAAGAGCTTTATGAAGGGATAGATCTTTTCTCACCAGCTGGTAAGAGCGAGTAGATCTAACTTTACATTTCATCAGAAAACAGTCTCGGAAAGATTGTGTACTCAGGTGGTGAAGAATTGCACTTGGCAGACAGCAAATGCACATCACATCCTGTAAATCTTTCCTAAAAGGGCATCACAAATTAATCTCTCAGCTGTTCCTCTTCATTTTTTTTTAGGGCATCATTTATCAATTTAATTTAACGTTACTTCAGTTGCTAAGGAGTCATGATTGGAAAAATCCAGCAAACAGATTTGAACACTAATGCCTGGTCATCTAATTGGAAAATATTTAAAAATAAAGTTGAAATCTATCCTTTCCAGCTACGCTGTACACAGAGACATAGAAATATTCTTTATTATATATAATAGCACTGTTTATTAGTCAAGACTTCCAATTGTTGGGGAGTGCAGCAAAACCACAAAAGTTTCAATAAGAGTGACTCACAAATTAATCTCATTAGGCTTGAAATGGAGCTGCTTTCCATGCTACTGGTAGAGATACCTCAAGGATCCCCAAATTGCCTGTGCTTCTGTACTGCATTTCACATCATGATCCTTTTGCTTTCCACAGTAATGCAGTAAGTCTCAGCCAGGCCAGTGACAGGAAGGGGGATATTTACTTAGAGTTGTGTGAAATGATGAATAAAACTTCAGGAGACCTTTTGGGGAGAGGGCAGTGAGGGGAAAGATTTATGACATTATTAGGTCACCATCAACTCCAGAAATCTAGAAATTTTGCACATCTTTCAAATAATGAGCATCAAATGGGAGGGGGGGGAAAGGAGGGTTCAGATTTCTGCAGATCTTCATTTCAATTAAATCTTGACCTATTTTTAATCAAAAGATCCTGCTGTGTCTTGCTACTTCAGAAGACTGGCATTGCCAGCAGGATGCTGAAATCTCAGGTCCTGGCTCACCAGGGAGTGATGGAGGCTTTCCTCAGGGCAGCACATGCCTGTGCAGCTCACAGCTGGGTCTGCCTCTGTGGGGGCTGTGGAGGACATCCCACGTCAGTCTGAGGGCCTCTCCTCTCTGCCATCACTGCAGGAGAGGCACAGAGCAGAGACAAGGAACGAAACAACTTATCTGGTGTGGTACAGCAGCTCTCAGATGTGCAGGCAACTGGAATCACAAGAATGAATCTGTCCTTCCAGCTCCCAGCCCGTGCGTGGCAGAGGCTGGGGCATTGCATTGAATCCCACTGTGGGGTCACAAAAAGGGACCAGAGCTGTCACTGAAAGGGACAAGACAGAGAGACAGGCCTGTACTTTGCTAGATGAGTATTTTCAAAGAAAAAGATAGAGCAATGTTTTGAATTAGCTCCTGCAACTCGAATAATAAATAAACAATGTTATATCTCCATACAGACATACACACATATACATTTGCTTTATGAAGGGCTCTTCTTTACTCATTAATTCCTTTGGGAGTTAGAAAACCACAGCTGAAAACATCATTTGTATGCAGAGATAGACAGAATGTTCTGGTTTTACTAAGACAATAGTGTTTGGGTAAAAAATAAAAACAAATTAATGTGGGCCAAACTCAATAATTTTGTCTAAAAAAAATAGTGAGAGAGATATTTTCAAAAAATAGGGATTGATTTTATATTTGCAACTTTCTAAGTTTTAATTTATAACACTCTTCTCAAGACCTGAATAATTCAACACTTGCATAAGGCTTCTAAAAAACTAAGTATCACACAGGAGGCAGGGGGTACTCACCAGGAAGAAGGCAAAGCCCCCCAGATTTGATTTGAAATGGTCTTAGACCGATGCTCCTGCTTTTCTGGTTAATCTTCAAAACGAAATCATTCAAACATCCCCAGCTCTCCTCACTAGCTCTGCTTGTTCCTGCCAGTCCCTGATCACCACCAGTAAAGGTGGGCTCAGGCAGTTTCACTTCTGCCCCAGCACTTCCACTTGTGTGTTGCATCTTCAAAGCACAAGGCATGAATCCTTGAGCAATGATATTTGATCTGATATTGCATAATCTGCTCAGCATATAAAAACTGGGGAGACCAGAGTAATGTCTATCAGCCATATGATACTGACTGATTAAAAAAAAAAAAAAAAAAAATTATATAAAAAATGGATGTTTTCCCTTTTCCCTGGGCATTGGGAGAATGAGGTGCTCTCTACCACTTGCAGTGACTCACAGACAATGTTTCCTGCAGTTTTCCTGGCCTTTTGCAGCATCCCCCTGGCTTTATTTCTGATCTTAAACATTAAAGATTTAATCAATCATTTCTCCCCTCTTCTTGGAATTAAAGCAGTTCAAAGCACTCATATTTAGTGAATGTTATTAGGTCATGGTGGTGAAATAGCTGTGCTTATATCCTCAATCCACTCCTTATTACGAAGCAACATAAGATAGATCTGACTGTGCTATTGGCTCATGACACCAAGTACGGCCCTGGATGTTGTACCAAAGCGCAAGGATGGGAAGAGGAAAGGACTGATCTTCCACACTTCTCTAGGCTAGTCTTAAGGGTTACTAGAAAGAGGACAACAAAATACTTGGGAATTAATTGTTTGCATATTATACTTTCTTGTATTGAATGCAAAGCTGAGATGTTCCTTATTTTGTTACAGAAACTACAAGTAGTTGATTTTATCCATAGTGCCACCAAATCTTATCTACTTCATGCCTGGAGAGTTGTTTCAGGAAGAGATGACAGATGCTACAAGCAATAAGAAAAGCACGTGTCCTTTGGGTATATAGCTGAAATGCAAAGGACTCACCTAGCTACTTTCAGAAGTATGAGCATGCCTGGCTACATTGGGAGAGAAAAATGGAGAGCTTCTCCCTGGGGACTTGCAATAGCTCCTTTCCTCACAAGGAGGCTTGGGGATTCACAGTGTTAAACACTGCCTTTTTAGGGCTCCTTAGGAGTTAAACTAACAGTAGTATCTGTTATAAATACTTTCAGGAATGACAAAACTTCACCCTGCGCTGCAGTTGTTGAGTTGCTGGATATGCCTCCTTGTTCATAAATATATGCTGAATAATTTGAACAGATAATTCTTAGACTTCAAGCTCTTCCCTTCAGGATATCACCTAGTGACAATTTGTGCTTTACATTGAAAGTAGCTGATTCTTCATTCAACAAATAAAATGTTTTCCTCAATGGCATAGTTAAGAAACCAAACTCCTCACCCCTCTATCACCAGGAAGGACCCAGCTTTACTGCCCTGCAGCAGGAACCCTGCTGCTGCTCAGCTATCAGAGCATCATGCAGAAAGTCCTTCAAGCCCTCCTCACTGTGTGCTCCTCCCCTGCAACACCGACAAGTACCTCCACAGTCAACATTTCTGAGGTAGCTGTAGTCTGTGGGGCTGGACCTGAGTGAAACACACAGAGCAGAGATGTCTGCTTAGAGACACTTTGAGTCCAACTCACATGAATTATTTCACAAGCAGATACAATGTCCCTGAGCTGTTTTATTTCGAACATCTGGAACATTTATTTTGCTTGGGCAATTAATAAAATACGTGTTACTCTCACTATGTGTAAAAGAGCACTTAAGCTTTTCTTTAATTTATAGGATAGTATTTAAGGTTAAACTCATGTTTAAACAACAAGCAATTTTTTTCCTTTTAATTAAGATTTATACAGTTTCCCATCTGTAGACTGATGCAATGAAATTAGGCAGAGAGCCTAATTATGATCATTCTGTAATTGAAATAATGGTGTGCCTCAGAATAAGACTATTATGTTGACAGATAACGGACTAATGAGCTCCAAAGAAGGACTGACAAAGGTCTGTAGAAGACTCTTGCACTTCTTATGAGGACATGCCTACTTGTGAACACCTCCATGTACTATTCAAAAACATGTAATGTAATATATAGTGTGACATGTCCGAAGATTTCTATCAAGGTGTTGGTAATGGCTGAAGGTCAAGGGCATGCCAGAAGCAGTGGAATTAATTCTTAATGCAAGAGAGAAAAAAATATGCCAGAGAAAGCTGCATGTGATGTAGGAGACAGATTAAAAGTATAAAAAGGGAAGTCAGTGGGAGTCAACTCCAGGAAAACAATCAACATCTGCCACACAACTGGTTCCATTGGCTGAAACCAGCTCCCTCCACACTCTGATTGATGAAATACACTTTAATCTGATATTTTTTCTTGCCTAAATGACCAGTTCTAATCATGAGCTCCACACATTGCAGCTTTCTTCATTGTTCAGCTGGTCAGGAAAGAAAAGATAATTACAGAATGTTTGTTTAGTAATTGTCTGGTTCTATTTTGGAGTTTGCTTCTGGTGCTAACGAATGCGACTCCATTATGTCATTTATCATGTGAAAAGTCAGGTTGAGGAACATTTTAAATCAAGAACTATTTTGGTTTGCATGAGAAATAACCCCACAGAACAACTGACAGCATGTGTGAGCGGAAAAATTCCATGCCAGAAAATGATAGGTTAGGTGATTTCACCAGATTAAAACCTTAAGGAAATATCTTTTCACCAGCAGAGCAGAGCACTCATGGAAAAGAGGAGAGGTGCAGCCCCACATTTATCCTCACAAGGAAGTCCAGATTGCAAGGTATTTAACTGGCTTGCTAGGAAACATTTGTTTTCTATTACCTTCTCTACTATCACCCATTTCCAGGGAGAACTTTTATTTAGAACTCGAACAGGCAAAAAATTATAGTCTAAAACTGACTTAAGTACAGATTACATAGGTTGGAATTATGTCTCAGGTGTGGCAAGAGCAGGAAAGTGGAGCTAAGGAGTGGCACCAGCCAGACATTACACACAGATACATTTGCAAAGCAGTGGGGACTCACAGCTCTTGTCCAAACAGCTCCCTTCCCATATCAGAAACATTAAATTCCTCATGTTTTACTGTAGCACCTGGTACATTATTTTTCCCGACTTTAATCACGCCTGAAGTGATGCACTTCCCCATTGGGGTGGAATCTCACATGTATTCCCCCTCCTAGGAATGGGTGTCATCCTTGGTGAACCTGAACATGGTGATCTGGGCTCAGGTGACAAAAAGGCAGATGGGAGCACATAACTGTGTGAGAACAAACTGGAAATATCCTCTAAGGATATTTTCAACCTCAAAATAATTTACTAACTGGTTGCACAACTGTGGGTTGAGAAACCTGTCTGAAATGACTGGACAAAGAAAAAAACATCTATTTAACAGGGTGCCCTCCTAGTAACAGTGGAACAGAAATTGTTTGACAATACTTTGGGTAATATCTTGAAGACTGTAGGTGACTATAAATAGCAGTCCCTTTTTTTCCAGAAATATGAAAGTCATAAAAATGACAGTTTAGAGGGACCAAAACTATTTATAAACTGAAGAAGAATTCAGTGAAGAGTTTTGACTAAAAAAGAGTGGAGGAGAGAATTTTAATGTGCTTGAAATAGAAGTCAAATATAAAAGAAAAAAAAAATGCTAATTTAAAGTATTTTAAATGGTTTTAAAAGAAGTTGAGTGGCTCAAGCACAAGAAGACACCTTTGGTTTCAGATCAGATGAAGATTTTATGTTTACCAAGATGAGCAACCTTGCTTTGAAACATAGTCTAATTCAGTCTTCTGAGGGTGGGCAGAGGGCTTCAGTTCACCTGGGACCTTTCATCCAAGCTATACACAGAGAAATAATAACATAGAGAAAATTAACTGGGAAGAAAAAGAAAAAGTTCCCAGGAGCATTGACTTCCATTATAGGTTTTACTGTTAATTTCCTTTTGGCCAATTACTCTCTTCAGAAGTTTTTCCAGCATATTATGGAGACTAAGAGTTAAACCTGGGAGGTCATTTAACTTGCAGCTCATCGAGCATATCTTTACATCACTGGTTAACGACTTGTGAACTTCATTGTCAGATGCTGCTTTGTGACTTTGCATCTCCCAGTTGATGGCTCTCTGCCATCAGCAGAGCAACTGCTGGGGTTCAAGAGGGCCTCTCGCCCTTGTGAAATTCAAGTTCATTGCTTTTCTTCTTCCCTCGCTTCTCCCTGCAAATTTATGACTTGCTAACAAGTTTGTTGCTCTTGATTTCCTCCTCTTCAGTGATCTTTAAGATCGCTCATTTCATAAGGAAGAGGCAGGCGGGTGATTTGCTTCCAAAAGAGAGAGAAAAAAAGACTTTCCATAAGTGTGGCTTATGTGTTAAGGCTGCTTATACATGTACCCAATTTCAAATTATTTAATTCAGTCTTTTTTTGTCAAATTACGTAGCAGTAATTAACTACCCTAACCAAAGTGTTTTTCTCAAGGTGCCTACATTCCCATGA
Organism: Chaetura pelagica; assembly: GCF_000747805.2. Classification (NCBI taxonomy): domain Eukaryota; kingdom Metazoa; phylum Chordata; class Aves; order Apodiformes; family Apodidae; genus Chaetura; species Chaetura pelagica. Next base: position 5,290,340 of record NW_009951958.1, read on the forward strand.
GAGGTGTAAGTTGTACTGAACAGGCAGGCAGCATCTGTTCATCATTCTTCATATTAACTGAATACTTCCTCTGCTGATCTTTACAGTTGTTCTCCCAACACTGTCTGCAGTTCATGAAATAGTCCTGTGGCTCATATCCATTCCTTCAAAAACCTCTGTCCAAGCTTGTTATGTCCTAGGAGGCTAATATAATTTATTGCACCTTTGCAAGTTTTGGCTCAATCCCTCTTCCTGCTACAGGAAAGAAAACAGTCTTAAGGGCTTCTAATTTTCCCTTGAAGATTGAAGTGGAAACCCAGGACTGGAAGTTATCAGAAGTATCCATGAGTCCTGCCCTCTGCTTTCACTGAGCTCATGATGACATCTATAATCATACTGTTTTTAACTTGAAAACTGTTTGATCTGTTAGGCTATTTATTATACCCTTCCTGAATTTACCAGGAGGCTGCTCCAGAAGCTTTCCTCTCTGGTACTTCAGGAAGAAATGACAAAGGAGATAGGTGGGCCATTACCATAAACCACCCATGCTCACTGCTGCTGTGACAAAGTGCCAGCAAGACCAGCACATTCCCCTGCTCCTGCCACCCGAGCTGGACCACTGCTGCTGCATGGAGCTGCATCGTGCTGATCTGGCACTTGGGGAATCAATAGTAGTTGGGGTAGGAAGAACTACAGCACGTTCTTAGTAATTGTGCAAATGCAAATATATTACTCCAAAGTCTTTTCTAATGTAAATCCAGTGAGATCGATGGAGTTACAGCAAAACTGGCTATTCTGCCTTGTCTGTTATGCTCATTTTTATAATGATAGATAACAGCTACTGAGAGAAGGGAATTTTAAAATGCCTGAAAATACAGTAACCTGGGAAATGAGCTACAGGGATGCCAGGAAACGCTCCTTGTGCGGAGCAGTGTTCAGCCTAGCCACAGCACTCAACACTGCCAAAAGCCTCCACAAGTGTGAACTGCTACAGATCCATCAGTGCAGTGCTGATTAACAGGAGCAGAAGGTCCTGCCCTTTGGTTAAAACATGCCAGCCTGTTATGGGGAAATTCCTAATTTTGGCAAGAAACAGCATCGCCCTACATCAAGGCCTTGCTAACCTGCAGCTGCCCCCTCCAGGGATTGTGTAAGGTTTTCTGCAGTTTCTTGGCTTTGCTTCTAAAATCTTCTGTTGCTGTGTAACCTTTCCAAGAGTTACACAAAGGGATTGTTTTCCTTAAGAAATCCTTAATGTATGCACAGATAAACTGAGAGTCTAAAGGTTAATGTTTCTTCACCGCTGCTGAAGTGAAATCGAAGATTTAAAAGGCCATCCTGTGGAATGATCTTGCATTTTTAGGGGAAAAAATAAACTGTTATTGATTACAATAATAAGCTTTTAGAATGTGCTAATGGGCTTTTTTTCATTCACCAGACATGATGCTCTCTTTTTTTCCATAACCATTGCATTTGCTCAGATAAACTGGGGTTTGTTCAGGAAAGAAAGACTGATGAAAAACTACTGAAGCGTCAAAACTTCTGCATAAACTTATGTCAAGGCAGGAAGGGCTTTTACAATTAGGTAGGATAAAACCATGATGTATTAAGGCTTTTCCTGCTTTCTTAAGATCTTTTAATTGGCTCCATTTACCCAGGATAAACAGTGCATTACTTCAGTGCCTTTTCCCTTTTGTAACGGCATCAGCGAACCGTCAGCCAGAGAAGCAAGGTGTCTGAAAACAAGTCAAGAGGCCACTCCATGCAGAAACACCCAGCAGCAGGGAATTGCCTAGATGAGCAAGGCTGTATTCAGACTACCCAGCTTTATCAATCTGCTGACAGCCTGCTGCTTCTCACTGGCATCAGTGAGCAAGCGAGGTAAGCAGCAGCTGGATGCTGGTCTTGTCCAACTGTAATTCTAACCCAATTTGAGTGTCCCTGCTAACCCTAATTTGTTATGTTTGAGTGTGTCACGCAGATGGATTTTCAGACAACCTAAACACAAACTGTGTCCAACATCTGTGTACTTGTAGGTCAGCTACCTGCCAAAAGTTGAAGCCTTTGGCAAGATGAGAAGATATTACTCTCCATTGCTGATTTGAAATAATTTTAGCTCGAATGTAACACAGATTCATGCAACTGGAAAATATCTCTGGCCTTAGGCTGTATCAAAACGCTTGTGACAGAGATTTGAATGGACTTAGGTGCAAGTCATGTAAGGTCAAGTTTCCATTTGAGAACCATTTGCATTAGCAGTCCTACCATCACAGTAACACAGAGGAAGAGACACTAACAATATTTAGCACATGAACAGGCACAACAGCTATTTGAGACATCCTCAGGAATAAATGCAGATGAAGTCCAAACAAAGCTGTTTTTCCAACCCCTCCTTGCTGTGCAGGGCTTTTATAGAGGTTCACACAACATGCCTTGCCAGGGAGTGAGATGATTTGAGATCTAGTTTGGACATAGTAAATATGGCAATGTATACACTATGTGTGTTAGACAAGATCACTTTACATAGACACAACTGCAGCTCCTCGTGCATTTTGGTGACTGAGCAGTGTATACCTGTCTGAAAGCCATGTCTGCCTGCACAGCCAGGCACAGGTTCCCTGCTGGAAAATGGTCTCAACAGAAAATAATCAGCCCTTTCACCCACGTGTGGGTAACACAAACTTCCTTAACAGAAGCAGATGGGACGTCCATGTGCTGCTATGCTAGAAATGTTTGTCACTTTCCAGTTTCTTCTATGTCCTGTATCTTAGGTTATCAGGCATGCTCTTCTCAATGCCAGTTAAAATGTAGGTGTAAAACACAGAAGGCACGTTCATTTATAACTCCACAGACTATAATTATATGTAGTCTAGGACTTGTTTCCTGAACTAGGAAGGAGAAAAAATGGGTTAGGTGGGTGTGACTAAAGTAACAAGCAGGAATATGTCTTTTAGAGGTTATGAAACTACCTTGATCTCCCACTATCAGAAATGCTGGCTAAAAACAAATAGGAAAACTGCCTGCAGGCTGAGAGTTGGGACAAATACAAGAGAACTGAGAACTGACAGTGGAATAGTAGCAAGTTTCTGATCCAGCCTGGGAACTTATCATTGCAAGCAGAAATGGAGAAGAAATACAAGTTCACCACTATAGCTTATTTGCAGAAAGATAAATGCAATGTTGGGATTACCAGGTGAAGTATTTCAGTAAGAAATGGGGACTTTAATGTCATTCTATGAAGTGTCAGTAAGACCTCTGCTTATTTAATGCTCTAACTACTTTTGGCCATTCTTATGCACTGTAAGATTAATTGAAACCAGAGCAGATGGATGGAAGAGGTCTGAGGTGAATTGAGAGTCATTTAGGAAAGAAGATTAAAAGTCAGTCCTGTGTAGCTCAGAGGGAAAAGGAGGCAAGAAACATCTCTACAGAAATACCTGAGTAAGTAATGGTGAACAAAACAGCTACTGAAATGTGAGCCAGTGCTGGTGTCAGAACATAGAATCATTGAATGCCAGGTTGGAAGGGACAACAAGGATCATCTGGTATAGCCCTTCTAGGTAAGAACATGATTTAATTGAGATGGCCCAGCACCCTGTCAAACTGAATCTTAGAAGCATCTAGTGCTGGGGAATCCACCACTTCCCTGAGGAGATTATTCCAATGTCTGACTGTTCCCACAGAGAAAAAATTTCTTCTGGTGTCCAACCAGGATATTCCCAGGAGTAACTTGCACCCATTACCCCTCATCTTTTCCATGTGACTCCTTGCAAAAAGGATGTCTCCAGCTGTCAACCCAGCTCTCTCAGCCTTTCCTTGTACAGCAGGCTGCCTGGTCCTTTGACCAGCTCTGTGGCCCTTCTCTGGACCTCTCCACCCTGTCCACATCTCTTTTTGCATGCTGGGGACAAAAAAAGAATTTTTTCTTAAATATTAGTTCAGCATACGGTGTTATAAACAGCACCCACCTGCTGCACAGGCCTTCCCGCCTTCCCGCCTCGAGGGGCTGCTTCCCGCCCCGCGCTCCGCTCCCCTGAGGCGGCAGCTCCTCTCACCCCAGGCCCAACTGCCCATGGAACTGAGACAAAGGCTTCTGACCGTCAGGAACACGACAGTCTAGGAGAATCTTGCAGAAGTAGTAACAGGCAGAAAACACAAACTTGTTTCAACTTGGAGCATTGTCCTTTCTTGACAGCATTTTGCCTGACGTGGCAGAGAACTGGGCCGTAGGATCCAGGCTCCTCCTATCCAACGGGAATAGAGCAGCAATAACCCAAGGCCTTTGGCCACTTGTTACTGGAGATCTGTGGAATATTTCACAGCATTCACAATGCCAGCAACTCCAGTGTCCTGGCTAAAAAGCAACGTATTCCTCTGGTTTTTAAGTCCCTCCCATGGTTTTACTTAGCAATGCTGCTCTTTGCTCACTGCCCAAACATTTGTGGCACAATGCTGCTATTTTGGGCTTAAAAAATGTTTTCTATTTACCGAATTGCTCTTCAAACTGTAGTATAATTCACTCTAGGGTGCAACTGTGTAGCATTTTAACCTGCACAGAAATAGCATGCACAAGTGTGGAGAGAGGATGGGAGAAAACATAGCAGTACAAAAATAATCCTTATGACTGCATTGAACCCAAGTGAGCAATATTACCTTTAATTTACAGTAGCTGATTATTTTCATCTATAAGCAAAAAGAGTCTGAACCTATCTCATGAAAACACAACAGGCCGGTGTGTTTTGGTGCTTTGCTATCAGCTGTAGCCTTTGAACAATCTCTAGACTTGGTCTTGAACCTTAATTTGTGAGCCTTTCAATGAAGTCTGAATTTGAATTCTGGTTTTCCATCAACATCAGAGAAAATTAATGACTCTGGCCTGAAGACCCTAATTTGCACTGGCAGGCTAGGAGTTTGGAACGGTATGAATTTCCCAGGGTGCATGTATCAATGACTGTTAACCTGCATTTCCAGTATTGCAACAGTGCCTGCACCCTCCTGAACAAGAATAGTGACATGTCCTATCCCAGATCTGTATCTATGGATCACAGATATTACGTAGAGCAAAGCATCATGATTATTGTTATTTAATTCTTGCAACAATCACTGGAGCAGCTGAGCTACTCCCACAGCTGCATTAAATATCACAATTAAAATATGCAATCCTTTTGTTATTTAATCTTCTATGAGAAAAGTGGACTGTCATGTTTCAACAGAAGATTCTAAGAAGATAGTTCTCTGTGAATGTGTTGGAAAATACAGCTCACAAAATGTGCGTTGCTATTCCAGTTTTGTCTATATTCAGCAATGCAGCTGAGTGTAGGGATACCTAAAGGAGCTCCAGACAAGATATCTTAGATCCTGGAGCTGTGGAGGTAGCATGGAGCTGTCCTAAGAGTGGGATAAATTACTCTATATAGAGCTCTGCCTTAACAAGTTGCTTTAATGGATTTGGGTTAGAGGTGGCTTGAGAAGAGCTGACTCTAAGCATAAGCCAAGTAGGCAGATTTTCAAGGGCATTCACTACCAGGACAAGAAAGCTGCTGACATAAGAAACTTTCTGCCTAATTTTGCTGTGGCTGAGCCCTGGAAAGGGAAAAAAAAAAAACTGCTGGAGCAGCAGGAGCAGTGCTGGCCTCCTCCCTCAACTCCTTCATACCCTGTGGCACAGCCAGGCCACAGCTACTTTTCCTGGGGGTGCAAGAGAACTTCACATGTGCCCTTGATGAGCCGAGCTGGGCTGACAAGGACATTGTTTCACAGCAGCAAGTGTGTGTGCAGTGATACCTCAAGCAGCCTTGCAGAGAAGACGGGGAGATAAGCACTAGTGGTGGCCGTGAGAAGTTGCACCAGGTGCAACTGGCCCTGCTCTTCAACACAGGTTTATTCCAGAGGAGCTTGATGGAGCGGAGTGAAAATTTGCTACCTAGAGGAGCCGCTTACCAAAAGGTGGCAGTGGGAAGTGCTAGCTGATGGCAAAGCAGTCTCCCCAGCACCCCTGGTTACGTCCCACCACACCAGATACGTGTTTTATCACGTTGCATTGAGCGGGTGCCACTTCTCCGGGACGAGGGGCCACCGCAGCCCTCAGGGTGCTGTGCAGCGCCGCGGCCCTCGGAGGGGGGAAGGAGAAACTCGACGTTCCCAGGAGTGGCAGTGACTGCAAAGAGCGGAGGGGACCGCAGCAGCTTTCGGGCTGCGCTCGCCACCCCGCTTTACCGGAACAGGCTGACTCCAGAGGCTCCAGGTGTCCCTCGGCAGCCCGGGGACGGGGCGCTGACTCCAGGCAGCC
>NW_009951958.1:5297636-5307197 GCF_000747805.2 Chaetura pelagica
TCGGGGGGGACGCGGCCGGTGTGCGGGCGGGTCCGAGCCGAGCTGCGGGACCGTGGCCGTGTCCCCGCCGGTGCCGCAGCTGGGCTGGCCGCGCCGCCGGCCCCCGGGAGGTGGTTCGCTGGGATTCCTTCCTTTGGGCCGGGGATATTTGGGTACTCCCAGCACGAGCGCTGCACGCGTTGACGAACGCAACTTTGTAATTTTCATCCGCATTGCAAGTGCTGGAGCCTCCGATCTCGGTTCTCTTCTGCTGTCAAACAGATCTTTGGAATGGAAGGGGGGAGAAGAAGGGGTCGGGCTTAAGCCGCAGCAGGAAATAAAGTGGAAGAGAGACATCCAAGAAAACGGCCTGAAAGCGACTAGATGCTGGCAGCAAGATGCCTTTTGCTGTGTATTTGCTGGGGACAGCTGCCCCCTCATGCATAGTAGTTTGTGGGGGGTGTTCAGATGGAAACAGGACCGTGGGAATGCTTTCCTGAAAAGGAAGGGTGGGGGAAAAGAGACCATCAGGGCTCCAGTGCTTCAGGTGGCCCTTTTCTGTGCCAGTGTCACTTCCCTTTGGTACAGTGGCAGTGCTTGTTCCTCAGCCTGGGCTGGTTCCTTGGAGTGTGTCTGTATGGTGCTCAGCACAATGGGTTGCTGATCTGAGGGCCTTAGGATGTTACTGTAAACTGGGTTGTAAATGTACTCTCACCTGCATGCTCTCTCTTTTCATTCTAGCCTCTGCTTTGTGAATAGCTGTTTGTAATGCTTGGATAAAATTTTGTTTGCTTTTACTGATTGTTCTTATAAAATGGTGGCTTTTGTTCCATGCATTTAGCTTTGTTATCCTAGGAAAAGCTTTTTACTTCCAGATTTGGGCGATAGCAGCAAACTCCTTATCTCTTTTTAAAAAATTACTTACTATCTAATTAAAAATACTATTTTCTTGATACTCCATTTTTGACTATGGCCCCTCTTGGGTAAGCAGAACTGTCACTGAACTTGTACTTCCATACATGGAAGGATTGTGATGTATTATTTATTAACTACTGTAGTGAGTCCATATCTCCTAACTTAGAGGGTCATTTTTAACAGGTTGCTTTTGGCAGCTCCAGAAGATTTACGTCCTGTCCTGTGTTCCTTGCAGGAAAAGCCTCTCCTGCGTGCATGGAGAGCATAGCTCCAGCCCACTAGCTTTCTGGTGGGAGGGCTTGGTGCTGGGAAGGGTCCTGCTTTCTGCCCTCATCACTTGCCTGCCTGTGGTGAGCAGGAAAGGGCAATATTAAGCTCTTGAAGTACATGCCAAGTTGTTCTTGTCACTGAGAACACCTCTGTAGAAATAGTTAAGGATGCAGAATAATGCAGGATGTGGAGTGTAAGGCTGTGAGGACTTGGGATGCTGAGATCATGCAGGACACTGAAATGATCAGGAACCATTAAGCTGGGAGGGTGGGAGATTCTGTAGGGAAGTGAAGCAGGGACCTGTAGGGTGAGAGGTTAAGTTTCTAACACGGTGCCTCTAAGCAAGACAGAGAGCAGGTCTATGTGCATGCAGCCCTCTGACTTTCTTTCCATGTCCCTGAATGTAGCTTGAATTCAAAGTGTCTGTGTATTACATAGGAAGAGCTGTGCTTGCTGGAGTCTGCCCGTGCCTAGTCCCTCTGCAGTCTGTGAAGGAAAGCTGGTGTCTGAACACCTCAGGACTCTCTGCTTCCAGACCTCTGGAACTCTGTGCCAGGTGTCCTGCACCTGAGCATTAGTGTGCACTGAGGATGAGCACTGCACAGGTCTGGGTTTGAGCAGACTAGTTCCTTGGGTCAGGTAGTGCTTCCCCAAAGTGCCTGGCAGGAACACACAGATAAGAGAGACTTCAGAGGGATGGGAAGGTAGCGTGGTGGGATGTTGGATGGTGCCTGAAGATGTGGAGGTATTGGAAATGCATTCTTGTTGGCCCCAGTGCTGTAATTTTATGCTCTGAAATATGCATATAGGAAGGAGGAAGCAGAGAGGGTTTGTCCTAGCTTTATTCCTTCAAGACCTGTGTGTGCCAGATGCCAGTATCGTGGAAAAAGCAGTTCACTCCTTCAGAATAAGAGGTCAGAATATGTCCTTTTATTCCTTCTTGCTTATTATGTTTGTATTTGTATGTTGCTTATTTTGGCAGGCACATGATTCATAGCCCTTTTCCCATCTGTCCTGGGTTCCCCACTGTTGTCAAATGTCCTCTCATTTCAGCTAGACTCTTGAGTTCCAAAAACTTGCCACTAAGATAACCTTGCAGCTGGCAGTGTGGGAAAGGAGGTGTCTCAGCTTGACCTTCAGAGCACAGGATGATTAGCAAGGTGGACAGTTAGGAAGGTTATAACCAGCATATGAACATGCTCATGTATCTGTGAGCATCCGTGCTGTCTGTTCTTTCTTTTTATTGTACAGCAACGGGGAATACTCTGGGAACAAAAATAGTGATATGGAAAAGCCTATATAAGCTGAAATCTGTGAACAGCACCATGTTATTTGGGAACTGAAACACTTTCTGCAGTGAAGCTTGCAGTTCAGACGTTGCCTGCTCTCCTCCCTCTTCCCCTGCCTTTCTCTTGGCACAGTTCATGGATTTCATTGTCCCCATAAGCAGAGCCAAGAGCCATCTCCTCGGTGCTGCCAGGCTGATGCCACCCAGCTGGTGGCATCTCTCTAGCCAGTGGGTGAGAGCTGGTGCTTCTCCAGCTGTTGAAGGTGGGACAGATGTAGAAGGAAGGCAAAGCTGGCTGTTGTGTTTGCCACCCTTGAGCTGACCCCCTCTCGCATCACTTCTGCTTCCTGGGTGTAGCTCAGGGGCCCATGTGCAGGAGGGTTTCTTGCCCTCCACAGTTCATAATTGCTTTATTCTGCTCCGCCGTCAGCAAAATATATGGCTGAGATTTGGTCACTGGAACAAAACAGGTGATCCTTTTTGGGAGGTATTTTAGGATTTTCCTCCTTCCCACCCCAATGTTTTCACAAAGCAGAAGGCTAATCTCGCATTCCTCGGCCACAGTGTTGGTACGTGTAGGGCTTTTGCATGTGACTGAGCCACATATACACTTGGAGAGAGTGCAAGAAGGAAACTGATTTGGGAAAATTAATTCAAACCCTTTTGGGAATTTTGATCATAGACTGTGCACTTGCTACCTTCAACCTCAGAGGTGCCAATGAGACTCATGCACAGGTCATGATATTAATAACTCAAGAGTCGTAAAATAAAATACAAGATTATAAATGTAGAAACCTACATTTTTTGTTATGATGTTACTTAAAAGTTGCTGGTAAAAAAAAAAAAAAAAAAAAAAGGATTTCTACTACAAGTGAAGAACTGTATCTCTTGGTTTCATCAAAGAGGTACTGTGCCCCCAGGAATTCCTCTGACACAGGCTTCTACCTAATCTGGATTGTTATCCAATTACAATTTTAAGAAAATAACAGCAAGGGTAACTGGCTAAAGATATGTGTCTGAGAGTGTCCAGTTGATTCAGAAGACTACAATATGAATTATGCACTCACACAAATACTTATGAAGCCTCTTCAACTTTACTAAGCCAAGGTGTTAGCAGAATTAGAAGAGGATTTTTTTTAAAATAAAAGAAGCAGGGGGGAAGCTTTGATACCCTTGTCTCTTTCACTAGAAAAGCTGCTGTTTTGTTTTGCTCGGTTGTATTTTTTCTTCCAGTTTTGCTTAATCCCTTGCATGACTGAAATAACCTGTCCACTTATAGGATTGTGATGTTTTCAAACGTTCAGAGAATGTTTGGTCAACTTGAGTATGAAAGCTTACCAAACTGTGACCTAAATGTTTATCCTTAGTGCTGGCAGGGTGCTGTTTAGCTATACATTTATAACAATTACACTGCATGGTGAGAGAGACAAAATGTTTTCTTCTCAGAGGAAGTTTTTTTGGGTTTTTTTGCCTTTTTCTGCCTGTGATTTGTGATTATAGTTGCCTGCCTTTATCATTCTACCTTTATTCCTAGTTGTAAATAAAGAGCTAAATACAGTTAATCTCAGTGCAAAGGAAGCAAATTTTTAAAGAGTGAAAAATAACTCCCATCTGTTAGATTTGCACTAGCATTTTAGGGTTTGCCTTCTACATGGAAAGAAGCCAAAACTTATCTTGCTCAATTTAAATTTTTTCTTGCAATATTTAAACTGGATTTTTACTCATTTAAAAAACAAACAAATTGAAATAGCTTTTCAAATTATGTTTGACCATATTCTTAACATGTTGGCTGCTAAAACTTGAGCAGCTCTTTCGTATTTCAACTGAAATGAGTTGAAATCCCACTACCAGATTCTATAGGAACAGGTTTGACACCTTTATTCTGGAAAAGCATCTCTTTTTCATAAGTAGTATCTTGCATTTCTATGCCTCCCATCTGCTGGGGTTCTGTGTGCCCAGCCAACCAGCCCCAAAATTACTTGTTTCAAGGGAACTGCTGCTTAAGTAGTTACTGTTTAAGAGAGGCTCAGAACCCAAGTTTTGTGAGGTGGGTATGTGGTGCATTTAGTCTAATCAGCTCCAGTGGCTGTTGAGCTCAAGGAATCAGTCTATACTTTGCACTCATATGTTGTCTTTCATCTCGGCATCTCTAAGTGCTTTTAGAGCCTTTCAGATGCACAGCTGTGGTGTGAGGTGGGCCCAGGGTGTCACAAATGTGGCTGGGGAAGCAGAGGCATGGGTTTCAGAAGCCTCTACTAATGTGCACAGTTCACAGGACAGCTATTTATTACCTCTCTGGTGCCTGATTACCAGAGAGACATCACAATTTTCATGCACTACAATTGGTGATTGATGCCTCTGCAGGTTTCATGTAGATTAACCAGAAACTCATACTGCTACCCTAGACTAGTAGACTGTTTTACAATATTCAACCTGAGAGACTTACAGGAGCACAGTAAATTTTCGTTTTGCATCGTAAATTGCAGTGACAACAGCACAAATTTCCAGGTTTGTTTGTTTGTTTGTTTTTCTGGGGTTAGCCCTATTGCAAAAAGCAAATCTGACAAGGAACCAAAAGTAAAACAACCTCACCTCCATCCCACCAGAGTAACATCCAGGGTCTCACCTACATAAATTTACTAGCAGTTTGTTGATTCAAATCTCTGGGATCTGTAGAATACTTATTCTGACAGCAGGAGCCATACAAATTTACTGTAATACAAATAATTTGACATGTTTATTTGAGAAATAGCTGCCTTCTCCCTCTTCCTTCAAGCACAGAAACCTCCCAGCCCTTGTTTGTAGGGAGGCATCTGGATAGTTGGAAGAGGATGGATGTGTTGTTGCCCAGTGTGACCACACTACAGGCTGTGAAGGGCTCGTAGGGCACCCAGCCCCTTTGAATGAGCACAGACATGCTGCTGGATCCCAAAGCATGTGGCTGCAGCAAATTGTGATACTTGCAGTTGAGCTGGACAGGGCTGATCAGTTGGGGAGATGGAAAGGTGGCAAAACTCAGAGCAACATCCCCATGGACTGGGTTGTCTTTCCGACTCATCCATTCTGCAAAAATAGCAGCAGTCTTGGTGTATTTACCTTTTTCCACCTTCCTTTTCTCTGTTGTGTTGCTATGTGGACCTGGGGGAGGCCATTTAATTCTGGTTCCTTGGGAGGCTGCACACACACAGACACCTCTGGACTGAGGCCACGGAGAGGTGGCAATGCAATTCTTCAGAGTTATCATGTCCTAATCCTGTTGCACAAGGGAGCTGCATCTTGGCATTTCAGCCCTGCTGAATAGCCTTGGGCTGTGACTACTCAGGAAGGCAACGTGCACAGAAATTAAAATTTTGGAGACTTCATATTTTTGGCCCTTTTTCAGCAGGGTTTTAAAACACAGGTATTTTCTCCTGTTGCTGCTCCTTGTAGCCTTTGGAAATGTCAGCAGCACGTATATTGCCTTTGTCATTCAGCTGGAGAGATGAATTCATTGCCTCTGTGAGATCAATCATATTCTCTCCAAATAATTAATATTGATGACAACCACAGCATGCTGCTGCCTTCAGCTCCTTCTCAGCCTTCTCACCATGTAGGTGCTGTGGGTCACAGAGCAGACCTTCTTGCAGGAGCTCCTGGACTTGAAAATTCTGGGTGCTGTTTGAAGGTTGAATTAAAGCTGCACAGGTTGGGTCAGTGCAGGCAGAGCCTGAACAAGTTACCTGTGATGGCGCAACCTAAGATTTGCAGAAGGAAATGTTAGAGACACGGGAAGAAAATATGATACGTATGATATAAGAAGGATTGTCTCACTCTTTTTCTCTTTGCCTCCTTGGTTTCTGTCTGTACCTGGATTTTTCTAGTCCTCTTTGCAGAGTACAGCTGTACTGTGCTGACCAGGAAGGGGCAGACATGCAAAATTAAGTTGCTGTGATAGTCACCAGGAGGACCAAGTGGGTGGGATGGGAACATGGGCACTTGTAGGAGGGCTGGAAGGACCTCTGGAGACAAACTGGTAAGTGAGGTGTTGTCCTGGGGGAGGCAGGTTGCTCCTGGGCTTTCAGTGCCTGTGCTATTCCTTTTTCTATTGCTTTAAATTCTGCTGGGGGTTGATGTGTACTGCACATTTACAGAGCAGCCTGTCTGAGCTGTGGGAGAGAGACTTGAAGGTGCTTCATTCCTATTCTTGTTTGCTTTTTCTTATAAGGCTACATGAGATTAAATTAGCATTATTAATATGTGTGTCAGGTGTGGAAACATTGTATGGCCCAAACTTGAAAAAGAAAATCTCAGCTGGCCTGCTTTTATTGTTGAATATGTTGCTCTTCCCAGGATACCCAGAGTCACTTGAGTAAATCCTTCTCAGGATTCTGCAGGGAGAATTAGAGATCAGATCTTCACCGCTGGCAGCAGCATGGGAAACCTGCTAGCAGTGCTGGAGCCATTGCAGCCTGCCTGGGGATTTTGTGGCAATGGCACAGCAAAAGAGGTGCTTGGAAGAGGAAGTGAAACACAGTGCTGTGGTCCTCTGGAGGATGGTGGTGCTTGGAGGCTTTTTGTCAGTTGTGTCCCCCTCTCTGGGGGAAAAAGAAGGGGAAGATGTTGGCTGAATATAGAGCAGCCGTTGTGGGAATCTGGTCTGCAAGCACTGAGGGCTCTAAGGGGAGGAGATGATGTGAAAGAGCAAGTATGTAGCTGTCAGCAAGAGCTTGAACTTAAGAAACTCTTGGAGCATTTTTTGAGACAGAGGGCCCATTGCAGCTAGTGCTCAGTGAAGCTGGGTGCAGCCCCTCTTTTGCCAGTGGATGTACAGTAGGGCTGAAGAGAAATGGCTGTGCCAGACTGGGATTGTGAGGAGATGCCTCTTCTGGGAAAGCTGCTCTGGGGTTCAAGTAACAGGCTGGTCCTGAGTCTGCATTATATTCTCTGGATTTCAAGACTTGGGCTGAGCTAGACTGGGGTTCCTCCTGTGCAATCTGTTGCACAAAGTGGATGTGGTGCTATGTCCACAGGGACAGTATAATAACCCCTTAGGGAGGGCAGTGGAGTTGCTTACATCTAAAAGCCATTAAAAAGGTCAGGCAGTAGAATGTGTAAGTTAAATACTTGTTCTCAGATGTCTCCGGGTGCTCCTTGAGGGCTAGTCAGGACTCTTCCAGCAAGGGAGGAATCTCGCTCTGAATTTCTTAAGTATCCTCAGGTCTTTGAGCCATGTTGGTTGCAAATTTTTTTAATATATATATTTTTTTTCTTCTATTCAAAGATTAGTTTGTCATTTTATTTTCTGGTAGCACGAAACATGGGTATTTTTCAGAGCTTTCCTTTCACTATAACATTGCTGTCCAAAATAGAATCATTGTGTCTGCCTTCATGGCAAGTCTCAGCTCTCTTTGAAGCTCGGTTGGAAGCTTTTCATTCCTTGGCTATTCAGCCTTAAAAAATAGACTATCTTGGCTGGATACCTTTTGCTTGAGCACAGAAGTGCTCTTGTAGATTGGTGTTTGAACTGCTTGGTGGCCAGCATGTATGCATTTGTAATCCATGCTGTTTGATTTCATAGCTGTGGCTCAACCTGCTCCTCTTAAGCCCACTCCACAGATCTCTTGGTGACAGCCCCGGTTGCTTTATTTGTTTTGTCCAGGTGTGCATATATTTTGGAGAGGTGACAGATGATTGAACCAGTTTATTTTAAATGTATGAAATGCAGTGTGCTCTGCTTGCTAAACAGCTACCAGTGTATAATCAGTGACACCCTGAGCTCCAGCAGAGCCATGTGTGAGATCTGTAGCATTTCTGCTTTGGCAAGCCCTGAGAGGACCCCAGGAAAGCTGAAAAGGAAAGAATACTGGCTTCCTTCAGATACATTTTCAAGCTCCCTTTACTTCTCTCCACATGTCTAGATTGCACTTTTTTCTTTTTCTCTTGATAAGGGGGGAAAAAAAGAACCCAACAAAAACCAACAATCCAGCTTCTTTCTCTGAATTCCGATTATTAGTGTTAAATCTGTTGAGCCAAAAGGAAGCCAGGAGGTATCTAAATGCCAATAGCAGATCACAAATTCACTGCCTGGCAATCGCCTCCATGTCCTGAACATTGGCACCCACAGAGGCAAATCTTGTGCTACCAAGGTAGCTCCCAGGAATTACTCACCGTTAATGAATGTCTCCCTGCTTTTTTTCTGAGCCTCTGAGCTCAAGGTGGAGCTGCTGCCTGCTCTGCTCATAGGAGCTCTTGGTACTCTTTGAAGGTCAGCTTGGTCCTGCAGATTATGCTGCTGTTTTGAAGGAGAAATCACTTGGAACCACCTCCTGGGGTCACCCTTGGAGTGACACACTGCTGGGTTTGTTCAGCCTGGTGTTGGGGATTTAGTAAAAACTAATCAGTAAAAAGCCAGCAGGCTGCAGCCTGGATGTGTAGTGTGGGAGACCAGGGAGAGGCAGCAGTGGGTGATGAGCAAATGTAGCCAGGTCTGATGCCTGGTGTCATGTCCTCAGCTGTCAAAAAGCTCTCTGAGCCACTGATAAAGAAGATTGTTTCCAGATTTTCTTGCTTTCTTCCCCCTGCCCTGTTCTGGGTACTTGGTAGACCTGATTGTAAAGCTGTGTGTGAGCCCCATAGCTCCCCAGTGCCAGGTCCTGTGTAATGGTGGCCAGCTCTGTCCAGGAAGACAGAAGGTGCTTTGTGCTAGCAAACCAGCAGACCTCTCACCAGGGCATCTTTCCATCTTACACCCACTGGTTTGTTCTGGGTTGGTTTTTTTTTTTTTTTTTTCCTTTCTTGCTGCAAAAGCAAATGTTTAATATTAGCTGTGACTCTAGCTGGTGAAAAAGTTTCAGATTTGCTGAAACCTAAATGTTTCCTTTCATTTTGATGATTTAAATTGTTTTTATAATAGAAACACTTCAGAACGAAATCCTTTCAGCCTGCTCTGTTGTCAGGCAAGGAATAGCCTAGTGACTGCAGCTACCCTGGGGAAAACTGTGACTTCAACATTGATCTCGCAGGTCCCTGCCTTGCATGTGTCACCTCTAGCTGTGCCGATGGGGTCACACTTACGACTCTTGCAGTGTCCCTGATTATGGGCTGTGTTGCAGCCATGGCTGCTTCCTGCT
>NW_009951958.1:5308146-5311965 GCF_000747805.2 Chaetura pelagica
TCCTGCTAGAATGTGCCTGGCGGTTAGGGAGCTGCTGCCAAGACAAATCAGGCTCCTTGCCCTTAGGAGAGATGAGAATGTTTTTGAGGATAGCGACGGGAGCCCTTTGTTGGTCAGTGTGCCTGTGTTTGAAGTGATGAGCATGACGTGGCATGCAGGAGAGCAGGGAGAGCACATGGACCTGCTTATGGGGTCTGTCATCAAATTGCTGCTGGTTTCCTCCCTCTTCTGTTCTTGGAAGCTGTCTGGGAAAGGAAATTTTAACAAACAGGCTAATTCCTCCTGGAGAGAAAAGGCTGGACTCCCACCTCCTGTCTTTTTGCCAACGTCTCCAGAGATGTCAGTGTGACATTAGGTTGCTCAGGAGGGCTGTCCATGGGGCTGGCTCACTGCAGAGGTGGCCCTGTTTTGGGCAGGGGCATGAGTGGGAAGGCTGGTGCTGTAGCAAAGTATGGTGCTGTGCAACATCCAAATGGCCCTTGGAGGAGAGGCAGGGTCAAAGAGCTGCTGCGCAAATCCTGTCTTAAGTGGCACCAAGATGGTTTATGCTACAGTAATTCCCCCTTTTGTCTGACTTACTCCCGCACATACTGAAAAGGAAAAGTGTTTCCTGGAGGGCTGAAGCACCTTCTCCCACTTTCCATTAGTGTTTTTGAGATTACTTTTCTGCAGCTGCTTTTGCAGGCTGCCCTTTGTCTGCTTTTTGGATTCTTTGAATTTACTTGGACTGTACATCTATTTTCCCAACAGCCTTCCCCAGTGCTTCTGCATGATGCTGCAGGGACCCAGGGCTCATGGGCACACAGTGATGTGGGAGCAGAGGAGCTGTGCCCTTCTCCTGATCTCTAGCCCTGCTCTGCAGCCCATCAGCCTTCAGCCCCAAATCCGTGTGGCACAGAAGAAAAGCATTTCTTAAGCTAGCCCACCCTAGATTTTGCTAGCCTTCCTGTGTCTGCAACCCTTTTCCTGGGGCCAGTGCTACATTTTCAAATGCATTTGACTCAAAGGAGCTTCGGACAGAATTACAGAAGGAAAATAATATGTAAAACTTGCTCTGGATGGTGGTGTTGTTGCTTTTTTTCCTTTTTGAAACAGCTTTCTTTTAAATGCCCTTTCAGCCAGAGCACTTGGGAGCAAGGTTCTGAAGTGTGTTTTTGTTCTGTGTGTGTGGTAGTGTGACTTCTCAGTGAAAAGCTAAAAACCTGTCAGCCTTCCCTAGGTGCCTGTGGTTAGGAGGGACAAAGGCATTTTCTTGGAAAATGCAGCATTGTTCTGTCGAGTTGGTGCAGTGTCTTTGAGAATAGGTGTATGGTAGCTACTTGGAGTGCAGCTCTCTTCGTTGATTATTTGACACCTGTCTCAGGTTTTTTAATCATTTGGAAAGTGTGTGGGCTTCACAGGGCTCGTGCTGCTAAAGGCAGGAGTGAATGATTCCTTGCCTAGGTCTGTTTGGGAAAGTTATTCTATTAGAAAGTGTTTTATATGAAAGTATTAAGGTTTTTTTTTTTCTGGCATAAAGGCCACTTCTGGCCAGTGTCAGATGAAGAACCAAACCTTTCTAGCACCTCTGCTTTTAAGAACAGGACACACTTCTATGACTGTTTTTCCCCTCACCCGACTTTTCCTTGCTCCCCAGTAGACAGAAGGCAAACATTTGAAGAAAATGCTTAGAAACAAAAAGGAAGCAGTTTTTCACTTGAAACAAAATGAATATTTCAAGTAAGCTCCTTAAAAAAAAGTATTGTAGCATCAGCAGTGATGGGTTGTGTTCCCCAAGCACTCTATGAATTATTATTGTTATTAAAATGTTAATTTATGGAGACATTGAGAACACCTCAGAGTATATTGGTCTCATGAGAAAGTCCTGGAGCACTGAGGATGTATTGGAGCTCACCAGCCAAAAGGCTGCTCTGATTGGCTGCTTTCTAGTTGTGGTGTGATTTATGAGTTGATATGCTCTTCTGTTCACTGATTTTATTCCTGACTTTCTTTAATGTTTCCTTTTGACTTTATTTGCTTGTGTATTAGAGATGAGGTCTGTGACCTTCTAGGGTGGATACAGTTGGGTGAAGCCCTCTGCTGCAGCCTGGGGTTTGCACTCTCTGACCTCAGGCTCCTTCAGTTGTAGCAGAAGCTGCTGGTGTTTCAGTGCCAACTTGTGCAAGAGGTTAGTCAGAGACCACTGGAATTGCATCATATACAGGCAAAAGGTCAACATGCTTTTTGATGTCATGAAACAAAGCAGCAGGTTGTTGGAAAAGGCTGAGGAAACTCTTCTGTTCCTGGCAAGACTGGAGTGAGTTGTTGTCCTGTGGCATAAGGTTCTTACATGATTGCAAAACCCACCCTCTCTGTGGCTGAATGGGTGCAATGTTCTTCTCCTGTTGTTACTGGCAGAGTCACATGATACTCTCCAGGGAGAACTGATGACATTTTGTGACCACAGAACTGCTGTAGGAAGATGCTTCCCTTTGGGACATATCACTGATTTCAGGCCATTTAAAGCAAAGCATCACAGTGCTGGCAGCACTAGTACACAGTAATTGGTCCCCGTGCGGTGTTCGTAGTACAAGCCATCAGGTCCTGTGACATTAATTGAATTTTTTGAATACTCATATGCCACAGAAAAGGAGCTGGGCTACAGAAGCCACTCTGCCCTATAGTCCTCTCTTTCTTCATTGTGTGTCAGCTCTCCATTTCTTTACTAGAGGTTGAGGAGAATCATCCTTCAACTCTACTGGCGAATGCTGGTGTGGCCAGCAGGAGGTTGTGATGACACCTCTGGAGCAGCCCTTGACTCTGTGCCCGTGCCTTCCACCTCCTCTTCTGTTTTGTAGAGTGTGAGAGCAGCCAGGGCTGTGGTCAACTGAGTCCCATTCCTGTAATGGAGAAATTGCTGTAATTGACTCTGTGTCCATCTGTCTCCACTGATAAGACTTCTGGAAAGCTCGGAATGAACCAGAAGTAAATCTCACTGTGCAGGGCTTCCTGTTTCTTGCTCTACCCAACTATAAAATCAGAATTTTGCTACTTGCAGGCAGAGCATGGAAAACTTAGATACTTTACTGGTGAGAAGAGAGACCTGGTGGCTTTTTGAGACAGTTGAAAGGAGCATGTTCCTTTGAGCATAGTTAATGGATGCAAATATTAGCTCGCTGTAGGGTTTGTGTATCACTGAGTGAAACATAGTAGTTTATTTTGGCCTCGGGCCATGTAAATGGCCTTGCTCTAAGTGACAGAAACTCATCCAAAGTTAGTAGTTGTTCCTGCTTGCTTCAGGGCTGAGTTCAGTTTGATTTGTGCAAAATGCAGAAGAGAATCACTGGAAAATAAGGGTGAGTTAGGACACGTGCATTAATCTAATGACAAATGATGAAGCCACGAGGGATCTTTATTATGGGAATGATCCCACCACTGTTTACACTCTCTCTTCCAGCATCTGAATTCCCAAAAGTTCCTAACGTCCCAACATAAGTGCAGCATGTTGGTTCTGTCTGTCCAATCTGATGGTGTAAGGGTGCTTTATCTTTCTTCAACATTTCCAGAGGATAGGACTACTTAATTATGTTTCCTCCCTATGAAGTCCTCTTAAGTGACCCTGAGAGCTGGTTGTGGGTGGCAGTAGAGATGGGATTGATTAGCAGCTGGCATTTCAGGTTGAATGAGGGAGATAAGGGGTGATTTAGTTGAATCCCAGGGAAGAAAACTCACCTGCTTCCTGGCTTCTTGCCCATTCTTGGCTTCTGATGCAGTCTGCAGCCCTTTGCTGTCTGGGCCGTGTAGGGGAGTGCAGGCTTGGTCTGGGTTTTCTTTGTCTCT
>NW_009951958.1:5312755-5326905 GCF_000747805.2 Chaetura pelagica
TGTAGGGAAGTGCAGGCTTGGTCTGAGTTTTCTTTGTCTCTTCAAGATGAGCCCAGCAAAGGGAAAGCATTGTAAAAAGGCTTTTCAGATACCAGCATTGAAAAGGAAGGATTCAATATCCGCTGCTGGATTTTGAGTAGTACAATTCACACATCCCATTATTGTTAATCTCTGCAATCTGTGCAATTTTAGGTGCTCTCTGTTTATGCATAAAGCTTTTCTATGCAATGCATATATTATGGACAGGTTTATGAGGAATGTGTTTAAGGGAGATCTGTGTCTTCTCTCTCCGCCCTTTTAGCCCAACCCAATGGAGCAGATTTGCCTTTCATCTCATCAGCACACCCCTGACAGTATCTCCATGCTCATTATCACATCTGCCTGGTGGAGCTGAGGCCCTCTGATGAAGCTCAGCCTCTTAACCATCTCTTCTCCCTTTGTCATTTGACAGCACTCAGGAATATCAAATGCAACCATTGCTCCATTAATGAGAACATCTAGTAAATGTCAGCTTTTGTGACTACCAGCTTAAAAGTTGCATCCTGGAAAACCTAGAAACACAGGGACATGTCATTCTAGGGAACAGCTATGAGAGCAGAATGCCTGATACCAGAGCAGGCAGCAAGTGAAACTCTGGCAGTGTGTATTTATCTCAAATGACAGGAAATTGTGCTCTGTAGCAGGAACTGAGAAGTCTGGGATTGTGTTCTGCCCGTCAGTGCTGCTTTGAAATATAAATCTTTGTTCAGATCATTTCCAAAAAGTGTACAAACCTGGCACGTGGGCATTTCACAGGAGTAAACATTCCAAGAAGGCTTTGTCTGGAAAAAGCTGGAGCCTTTTCTTGCCTTAACCTGCCTGCAGGGATGGGGTGAAGCAGTTGGGACTGGGGCAGCTGGCCTCTTTGC
This sequence comes from Chaetura pelagica, assembly GCF_000747805.2. Taxonomy (NCBI): domain Eukaryota; kingdom Metazoa; phylum Chordata; class Aves; order Apodiformes; family Apodidae; genus Chaetura; species Chaetura pelagica. The sequence goes on from NW_009951958.1 coordinate 5,313,664, forward strand.
AGGTCACCAGCAGGCAGACCTTGCAAATTCAGCCTGCACTGGTGTGGCTGTCACACCAAACACGGACGTGTGCTCGGTGCCAACCTGCTCCAGCTGCCCCTCACCACTGCGTGCACTTGCTGCACTCCTTGGAAACAAGCATCTGTGCTTCCGTGGCCTTGGCAAAGGACCTCAGTGTTTCGGGAGTCAAAGCTTGGGATTTCTAGCCTGAAAACATCTACGTTTTTCCTTGTGTTCGTGGACTTGTGGACTTTTCCTTGGGTTGTGGACTATTCTATTTAAGCAGTGAGCTTAGCTGTCCACTTCTGAGCCATCATCTTCCAGGCTTGGAGAGCTCATACAGCTGCCCGCAGGGAGGACAGCACTGCCACACATGTGTTTTTCTTAAGGAATCTTAATGAAATGAAAATAAAAAAAGAACATACCAGAACTAAAGGATCATTGGGTGGGCAGAGGAATAAACACATACTCAGATTAAAAATAAATAAATAGTCTGCAGTGATGAACCACTGTAAAATAACCAGAAGCTCTGTGTGTGCTTTGTCTCAACAGGGTGAAGATGGTGGGTGCCCTGCTGGTTACACTCTGGCTGTGCATGGTCACCCCTGGCAGAGGCTCAGGTAAGGACGTGGCACTCGGTGGCTCCGCCCACTCAGCACGGGAAGAACTGGTCTAAAGCCAGAGAAAGAAAACTGGCTGCAGTGATTTTAAGCATTGCCAGTGTTCCTAGATAAAATGGTTGTGTGTAAAATACTTTAGCAAAATGTCTGAAGGTGATGTTAGTTCTGTGAGGGTGTTGTATAATGCTTGTGTTCAGAGGGCACCAGTGTGCTGGAAATGGGTAGGGGTTTGCTTATTTTGCATAAGCAAATAGCAGTAAGCACCATCCCAACCTAAAATGCTTTGCAAATTCAAGGTGCTTGCTTGGTCAGTATTTCCCTTCTGCATGGAGTGAAACCAGGGCCCAGCACGTGGCCTCGTCTCTGAGTTGGCACACAGGGTCTGGACTTGAACCTGAACTCTCTTTTCCTGGTTGGATCCGGAGGGGGTTGAAATTCCGGCTCTTGAATTCTGACTCATGCTTCAGCAACAAAGGGGAGAGGGGAACCTCTTGACTAAGGGGAGCTCTCATACCCATCTCACTGAGTCACTTTCCTGACAGGAAATATGTTGTCATGCTCACAGCTCCCTTGGCACAGGTTCAGCCCAGCTCTTGTGAAGAGGCAGATTGTGTGTGTCTCAGCTCCGGACTTCCTATTTGGGGGTGGAAGGAGACAGCATGATTTGCAGGAGGCGAATGGAAGGGGGGAGGGAGGAAAGAACAGGCACTGGCATTATAGGGGGAAATGTCCAGAATTAAGGGCTATGCAAAGGATTGGTAAGTCCTCCCATGAGCCCTTGACCCTCTGCAACACTGGCAAACAAGCAGTTATAATACCCTGAACAGACAAACAGCTCATATAATTGTCTATTGGACCACACTGGATTATTTGGGCCAGATTCACAACATGCATCTCAGCAGAGATGATGACAGAGGCTGAAAGCTGGGAGGCTTTTCTCCTTGGGTTGCTCAAGGGCTGAAGGCATTCACAGTAGGTGATGTCCCATCGCTAATGAGGACCTGGTGGTAGTAGTGAGCAATGGAGAAACAGCAAAGGATAAATAATAAATGGGCCAGGTCTCTTCTGCTAAGCTCTAGGTAGTAGGGGTGCCTGAGGAAGGAGGGACCCAGCAATGTGAATTGCTGCAGCTTGCTGGGAAAACCCCTGTTTTGTGTGTGCTTCTGGATGTGCTGTTCTGCTTTCCACCAACGCAATATCTTCCTCCTGCTGAGGCAGCATTACAACACCCCACATGCAGTCATCTTGGGCTTTTTCAGAACTGGGAGGTGCAATTGAATCAGGATTGCTTAGAAAGTGTTAGAGCAATTCTAAAAGCTGAGCCTGTCAGCTGGGAACCATGAAATGAACACCCTGGCCTTTGGGTCACACAGGCGTGTGCCTATTGATTTGACAGAGCCTTCTGTGCATTTCTGCAAGGTATTTAGTACTTTTAAAACATTCCTCTTTTAGCAGAGGCTTTCTGTACAGAATGCTTAGAGCTTTTGTAGAGTGCTGCAAGAACATGTGTCAAAGGGTGATGTGTGGGACATGTGAACAGTTCAAATAGATTATTTTTTTTTCTGAAATTCCACTGCAGTTATGTACTTAATTTTCTGCAGGTCCATGGGTTACAGGCCAGTCTTCAGTTCAGAGCTCATTTTTCGTTCCATGGACATCATCAACCATTTTGGACTTTCAAAACATCTTTTGTTATTCATGATGGGCTTGGATGGCTGTTTGTGCTTGGATGGAGGGGCAGCCGTCTGTGCAGCCCTCTGTTACACTGTGGGGTTTCCCAGGGCTGGCACCAAAAAGCAATTGGAGCTCGTTTCACCCTTGGAAAGTCATAAATACAGAGCAGTGTGGGAAACTGGGCATGCTCTGGTAACTTTGTGGCGTTTGGGCTCACTTTTTCTTGGAGCAGGGGGCATAGTGGGAGGCAGCAAAGCAGAGGTTACCTGACGCGAGTGCTGAAGGACTGTGCACACTCTGCAGCTGCTCTAGTCTCCAAATGCCAGGCGAGGCCGTGGGAATGAGTTGCTCTCAGTGGGGAATATGCTCCTGGGATATTTAAGATGTGTAACTTGGTAGGGATTTGTAATTTTTGCTGAATCTTTTCCTGTGCTTTTCTACAATAGTAATGCAGTGCTGAATTGTCAGGACCTGCTTGCTCTCCAGCCCAGGCTGACAGGGAGCTGTGGAAGGGTGGAGGCAGGGGCAGGATTCCTGGTGTGGTTTACTGACACTTTTTCTGCTGACCTCTGTGGTCCTTCCCAGGGGAGCAGTGTGGTCAGCAGCACTAAAAGAGTACTGCCCAAACCAGGGGTACCAGCTCAGCTGGGTTCTGAGTGTACAGAGAGGGAGGGGAGCCAACAGTTACTGAGTTTCAGCTATAAAGCACGAGCAGTGCTCCAGCCATTAATGCAGATGGCCTTTCCATCCAGTTCAGCCAGCATGGCTAGCAGTCTCCCTGGCTGAGTGTCAGAAAGCTTCAGCATTATACTTCACCCTAGTTCTTACTGGAGAGAAAAATCCACAAACTTTATTTTTTTTCCCCCCAAATTTTGCCAACAGCACTGTGACTCTGAACATCTGTTCTTTGGGCTGTGCTGTTTCTGCTGTGTATGGAGGCTGGTGCTGAAAGAAAACCATCTCTGAAAGGGAGCTGCAAGCTGGAAGAGGAAAGAAGTGTGATCTGAGCTGTACAGAGTAAAAGATTTGGAGTCTGAGGCTGAATTTGTGCCTGAGTCTGCTACTCAGTCATGCTGTATGCATGGGAAAATCTCTTCTGGTCTTGAGAATATACATTATATGCAGTGCCTGGGTCTGAATTCCTTCCTGTGACCTTTGGGTCACTGTTTGCCGTGGTATTCAGGGTCTTCTGTTTTCCTTGCCTCAGCTAAGCCATCCTTAGGATGGAAATAAAGCTTATGTCTTTGCACTTGTGCTGTAGGTTGGAAAAGACTTTCAAGATCATCAAGTCCAACCATCTGCCCTACAACCCCTAACCACTAAACCATCTCCTGAAACACCACATCTACTTATTTTTTGAACACCACCAGGGATGGTGCTTCCACCACCTCCTTGGGCAGCCTGTTCCAAGGCCTCACCACTCACTGTGATGCTTTTTTTCCTAATATCCAATCTGAACCTTCCTTGTCTCAACTTCACCCCATTTTCTTTTGTCCTGTTGCTGGTCACTAGGGAGAAGAGGCCAACATCTACCTCACTGCAGCCTCTGACGTTTGTCAGTCCTGACATTTGGCCTTACTGAAACTTGTGCCTCTTACCTTGGCCCAACAGTCAAGCCTGTCTAGATCCCTCTGCAAAGCCTCCCTTGCCTCAGGCAGACTGATACTCCTGCCCAACTTAGTGTTATCTGCAGACTTACTGTGGGTGCACTTTATCCCCTCACCCAAGTAATTAATAAAGATGTTGAACAGGAGCAGCCTCAGCACTGAGCCCTAGGGAACACCACTTGTGACTTTGTGACTGGATGATAATGGACCCAGATGTTTTGATATCCAGGGAAGGATAGCAAAAACCAATGAACCCAGTTTTGGTCTTAAAGCGATTGAGCAACCTAATTGAGTGGAAGGTGTCCTGGCCCGTGCAGGGGGATTGGAAGTAGATGATCTTTGAGGTCCCTTCCAACTCAAACCATTCTCTGATGGATTCTCTGGTGCTACTGAGGTCATATAAATATATACTGGCTTAAAGGAGATTATAAACCAGTTGAACAAAGAACATAATCGCCAGTATCAATATAGAACAATGTTATCATCATGTTTCCAAACAAAGCTGGCCTGTGTTAGATTCTGACTTACTTTAAAGATGTGGCTTTAGTTGTGTTCCTTGTTCCATTTATCTCTCTCATTCTCCAAGAGCTCCCTGCTTTTGCAGGGCAAGGACTGGGGAGAGGATCAGGGTTAGAAGTATTGTTTTGGGGAACTAGAAATGCAAAAGAATATTGCTGCCAGGAGAGAAAGAATATTGCAGCCACATGCTGATTATCTAAGGAACCCACCTAGTGTGAACAGGTAACTGCTTTTACAAATAGTCCTTTAGTGGGAGGAAGCATTATGCTTGCATAGGAAACTCCTCTGACAGTTCCCTGTCAGAGACAGACTGTGTGGTAGGACAGTCCTGGGATTGGGGCCAGCTTCTGCCCAAAGTCACACCCCAGCACTGCAGGCAGTGGCTGTAAGGCAGCCAGAAGTGTCTGTCCTGGGAGTTTTTATTTTGAGCTTTGCTGTTGTTTGCTGGATTGTGAATGTGTCTCACACTCCCCCGTACCAGAGGCTCTCGGGTGCTGTTTTGGTCCCTCTGAAGTCTGTTCCAAAGTGCCAGATGTCACCAGTGCTTCTGGATTCAGGTGGTAGCTGGAGCAGCAAAGTTTTGACCACACTGAATCAGAAGCTGAGGTCCAGCTCAGGAGGTCAAATTTGCCACCTGCACTGTCTCTCCTGAGTGCAGATCTGTGCTGTGCATCTCTCTTATGGTTATCAGAGAGGCAGAACAGTTACTTAGGGCCAGGGGAAGTTTGAAGATTAATAAATTACTGTCTGTAAAACACTTTGAAGATGGAAAGCCCTGTGCAGCTCCTCAGGATTATACTATATAGCTCTTATTCTACTGATGGGGTTCCAGTGGCCTTATTTTCCGTATGATTTGTGACAGCTCCAGAAGCCAAGCAGCTTATTTTAGTGTGTAAAGTCAAAAGAAAAATAGATTAAACTGCATTATTGTTTTCTAAAGAGACCAAATCCCTCCCCCATCGTCTTCTCCTGGGATTTCCTGACTTCCTCCTACTCTTCCAATCTCAGCTTCTTGCTGTCCTAATTTAGGACCTGATTTTATAACCATCCATACCCATCTGTGAGTTATTGCAGTTGTAGAAGTTTATGGTGCTTGGGGGCATGAAGTTATTCAACACTGGGGGCGTTGAAAGGTGCATAGCCCTGAAGTGGATGGAGATCAAACCAGCAAAGCAGAGCTGGCGTGGGTTCAGATGTAACTCCAGCTGCCAGCCTCCCTTGCCAGCCAGAGTTGTGCCTGCCGAGGAGATAAGACCTCACTTCTGCTTCTTCTCAGTTGAAGAAATAGGTTGTGAGGGATGAGTTTTGTGCAGGCATCAATATGATGTTTCCCGTCTCCTCTGTGGGGAAATGTGTGCAGAAACTTGTGGAGGAAAGCATCCCATTTTGGATGTGTTGCTGATGTGATATTGGACAGTCATTCCTGTGTCTGTATCAAGTAGGGCGTCAGTGGGTATCAGGGACCTGTGTCCTACCCTCCTTTTCCAGGATGTCCCCCTGCTGCAGCTGCACAGCTGTGCACACCGTCTCACATGTTTTATTGCACATGGGTGACTTTGGCCAGGCTCACTGACCCTTACGGTGCATTTTACTGCCTGCTGCATGTTTTCAGCTCCCGTCCTCATCCAAGGACAACTGTTGCAATGTTATTTTTATGCAGTGATCCCTGTGGATGTTTGTGGTGGGCAGTTCAGAATTGTTAACTGTATTTTAAAGCAGGCAACAGAGACCCTGGGTAAGCATGATGACTAGGCTGAATGGGTTAACTAAGCAAGTCTGTGGTAGAGCCAGAAGTTAGCCTCAACCTTAAGTCCTGGACTGATGTCCCAGGTGCACAGAAACTTATCAAGTCCTGGACTGATGTCCCAGGTGCACAGAAGAGCCCTTGCCAGCTTGAGCACAGCTTTATGGTGGTGCTAATCAGGTAAACCTACTTTTCATGCTGTTGCTCCTACAGGTGACCTTTCAATGGGCTGTTCCATTTCCTCTCTAGCTTTCCTCTTCCTGTGCTGCTCTGCTTTGCTTTACTCAGCAATTTTATCAATGAAGTGGGATGGAAAGTAGCTGTTTGCTCCTTTTCTGCTTCAGGCTTTTAAGCAGTTCATACCCCTATCTTTAAGAAAAGCCTCCAGAAAAACATGTCGAGCTTGCTAGAGAGAAACAAATGCTTTTTAAATTTTTTTTTTCTTTAATCAAGTTGCTGAAGGTAACCAAAATACCAAAATACTCTGTGCCACATAGAGTAAACACAGCTTTATGTGCAGACAGGCAAGAGAGCTCACAGTGGAGGAGTTCTGAAAGACACAAACAACCATCCCTCCCCATGTTAAAGTCTGTGCTTGATTAGATAAGGAAATTCAGAGTCAGGAGCCATGAGCTCCATCACAGAACAGTAATTTTTTGGGTGTTGTGCCTTGGTTGCTTCTGCTGAAGTCTAGAGAATTTTATGTGATCAGCTTGTTTTTCATGAATTTGGTAGAGAGGCAAACCATCACACCTGTTTAAATGAGACTTCCAGGATCTAAAGTTAAACAATCACAACACGGTTGTGTTTTGGAGCTGGTGACATGGAGGTTTGTGCCAGGACACTTCAACTCCTCTTTGTTGGAGAACACATGGGAGGAAAGCAGTGAGGTTATGACCAACCCTTTCTAATGTTTCCACTGGAAGTCAGATCATACATTCTTGTAGAGTTGATTCATCTTCTAGGCTGAACCTCCAAGGTAGTGTTGAGCTATGACCAGTTTTTAGGCATTCTCTGACCACTATCACTACTGCAGTGATAGTGGGAGCAATGGGTTAGCCCAAGCCAAGATCAGCTGGCTCTGGCTGAGTTCTCTGTCATTCCCAGCAATTTCAGTGTGTTTGGGTCTGTGCCTCTTCTCCCAGTTCAGGGAGTTCATTAATTTTCTTCCATGCTGCCCTCCCTGTACTGGGCTGTATGGTCAGATGGGGCACAGACCCCATGGGGATTAGGAGCACTGCTGCCTAATTACTTCAGCTGCTGAGCAAAGCACACAGCTGGGGAGCATGGGCTGGTCTTGTGCAGGACACGTGCATGAAAGGAAAAAGACAGAAAGGAAAAAGTGGAAGAGTGGGTGCTCCTGGCACCGGCACAAATGGAAAGTGCACCCACGCATTACTGCTGCCCACAGCTGGTGTGCCTCCCGTGCACAGCTCCTCCATTCAGCTTCCTCGTCTTCCTTCTCACTGACTGCTGTGAGCTTGAAAGAGGGCAGGGGGAAAAGGGTTGGGTTTTTTTTTAAGGTAGTAATGATTAATTCTTGCTTAATCACTTTGCGTGACCAGCTTTTTCTGCCTTATTGATGTTGATTCTTGCATCAAGCTAACTGCTGACCTGGCTGCTCTCCCTGATTGGAGGCTGACTCATATCAGCTCTGCTTTAAGATAATGCAGCAGGAGCAGCCAAAGAAATTAGGAAGCTGTTGAGATAGTGTAGCCCCATCTGATGCTGCTGCTGACATGGCATGGGAAAGAGGGGTTTGCTGTGTCATTGAACCAGCAGCATTGATGGCTTCATGTCCTGCTGCCTCTGCATGGTCCCAGTCTGCATGCAAGGCAGGCCCCCTCCCAAAATTAGAGGCTGTTAAGAAGGGCACATCAATTTGGCAAATTACAGGGTAATTTGTGCCATCATGATAGATGGTCTCTTATAAGGATGGCTCTTTATTATTTCTTCACATAAATTTGAACTGAGGGAAGACTTTGTAGTCCCAGGGGAGGAAAGGGGGGAACTGGTTTTGTTGGTTGAGATTTTTTTTTTTCTTTTTTTAATGGAAGTACTTAAAATGACTGCATGGAAATGCCAAACTGTGGATAAAATGTGATAGCACTTCTTGAAGTGGCCTTACTCTGATTTTCTTTCTTGATTCATGGGTTAAACAGTTTGTCTCTTGAAAAATCCAAATAACGGCACCAATTTCATCTGTTTTGACTGTGTGAGTGTTTGTAGTGGGTGCTGCAGGTACATCTCAGGAGCATCTCAGGTGTGTGTATTCAGAGTTCTGTTCCAAAGGGGGTAAATCAGTGCAATAAATGAAAGGCTGGGAAAAGTTTCCAAACATGTCTGTTTTCACCTTTATGCAGATGAGCAAAATGATTTTTGTTTTCCTCTCCTTTTAATTTCTACTTTGCAGCTGGAGAAGTCACTTTTTTTCAGCTTTGGCTTCTGAGGAGGAGTCCATTTTGGGATTCCTGGTGTTTAAATGTGTGGTAGCACCAGATTCAGAAACAGGACAGATCTGACTGTTGCAGTAACAGAAGATGCTCTGTCCCTTGTATCACTAGTAGATACCCTGTGAACACAGATTGCAACATGCAGTCCAAGCAAAGGAGACATTTGCAGTTGATTTTTCCAGTTCCCCTGGTTCCCAGTGTGCACCAGGGAGGAGCTGTACTGCAGCAGCTGCTCATGTCTTTATCTCAAGGCACGTGTAATCAAGGTGGGCATCCCTACCCAGAAAGGACCTTTCTGTCTTCACTTTCTCTTCTGATGCTGGAAGTGGGCATTCCCTTCCACCTCACAGCCTCCCTCCAGCCTGTGTAATCCTCATCCCTTTTTCCAAGCAGGGCTGTGGGAACAGGGCTGGTTATTGCCTTTTTCCTGCATTGTCTGGCAGTGCACAATGACTGCTCATAGGCTGCCTTGCTGTGTGATTACAGAGCACCCAGCAGAAAGAGGGTTCAGTTGAGGCATCTGCAGTACAGCTCGTTGGTAATCAGGAAAAGATAGCTCCTTTCCAAGTGTTTTCCAGAGGCACTTCTAGGAAGGTGCATTTTTGGGCTGGTGGATTTTCAGAGAATTTTGTTGTATCCCTGAATTAAGTGTGTAGTGCTGCACTTGCTGCAGCATGAGAGGGCCCATGAAGTTGCATATAGCTCCCCCATCTCTTCCCTGGTTTCCTTTTGTTAGTGAACCTCTGAAGCCAGAGCATGAATGCTGATCCCACTCAATCAGGAGCTGCTCTTAACTCCATTTCAAGAGGGAAGACACTCACTTCCTAGGCTTAGCCAGTAAAACAAGTGTGGGCTGCTGCAAATGGGCACAGCACTGTAGAAGTTAGTGGTGTTTCTCACAACTGGAACTGTGTCCTTGCATCTTCTTTTTGCAGTCTCCCCTCTAATCTTGTTGCTGGAGCCAGGATATATCAGTATGTGCATGTGTATAAACACTTTTTTTTTTTCATAGTGAAAGCTGCTTTATGCCGTTGAGGTTCAATGTGCAGTCATATCATACATTTTCTAGGCTAAATCTCAAATTTGGAATGACATCCAAGTAGCTGCGTGCTGCTGTTGGAAGTAAATAGGCTCTGAATTTCCAGTAAAGGTAAAACTAGTGGAAGGGCCACCACAGCAAAGGATGTTGTTGGCATGGGGAGAAGTGCCACATCACAGTGAAGGAGGAAGAGGCTCACAAAGGTGTGTGTGTGATGGATTCCCTGCAGTCCCTTCACATGCCATGTCAGGCACAGCCCAGCTATCTCAGGTGTAAGCACCCAAAAAAATTGCATTTGCAGGGTTACTGTCAGCACGGCACAGGGAGGAGGGAGGTTGTGTGGAGCTGTCCGTGGTGTTTCGTGTGAAGGTCTCACTGCGACCTGTGGTGTTTCTGCCATCTCTGTTGTGGTCATGGCTTTTCTCCCTGAGTCCTGGGAGCCATGCTGGGCTGTCTTTGCCCTGGCAGCCAGGAGGAGTCCTTGCTGGCAGGGTGACAAGCACAGCCAGCCATCTCAGACTTCCTCGCTGCTCCTGTGGTCTGTGGTGTAGCTTCTCCTTACCGGCAGGGTTATGTGCAATGTTTGGTGTTCAGCTCAGAGCACACAGCATCCCAGGGTGTGATGCCTTGGGGCACTTGGGGAGCCTTAGGACTAGCTGTTTGGTGTCACATTGCTCCTTAAGTCAGGTGAATTAGCCAGCTCTGAGACAAAATGTCCAGGAATTATAGTAAAAAATAATAACAGTTGCCTCTTCCTCAGCCAAGAAGACAATGCCCATCCATTGCTTTTGAGTAATTTAGAAAAAAAAAAAAAAAAAAAGTTGCATTTATTTTCAATAATTCAGGTAGAACTGGTAAGTAGTTTTACAATGTTGATTTATGAACTTTTGCAAAATGCAGAAGCTGTTCATGATTGCAAATTTCATTATTTTTTGACTCAAAAAAATTCAGTACTGTAATGTGTTATATAGGTTTTTTTCCTCTCCAGTCCTGCCATTTGAAGTAATAAGGACAATTTGCCCAAGAGGAGACAGTTAAGTGAGGTGCTGGGAATATAATCCTGGTGTTCTGATTTACAGACCCAGGTCTGCTCCTTTCAGAGGGAATGCCTTTTTTTTTTTTTTTTTTAATTTAAATTTTATAAAAATGAGTGCTGCTCCTCCATGAGTAGTGATCAGTGCTTTATCATGCAATTAGCAGACAGTCTCTAACAGGCTCATTTGTCTCATTTACCATTCTGTGGAAACTTGACCGTGCCAGTATCTTGGTCCCACCAGCATCGAGCAGTGTACTGCTTCCAGTTGGACTTGACAATGGTGGTGATTGGTGACTATGCACCATGTATGAAGCTTTCAACAGTGGTTTGATCTTTCAGAATGAACCTGGCTATGGTAGCAGCCATAATGGATGATGCTGTGAATTTTTGAAATAAATATCTCTATGTTTTGAGAGGCTGAGCAATGGCAGTCTCCAGCCACTGGGATCTGAGGTTCCTACTAGCAAATGCTTGTACTCTGGGCAGCTTTGCTGCCTCTTCCTAGCCCAATTCACACTCTTCCTCCAGAAGCAGCACTCTGTCATATGGGTGTTTGGTGTACCACAGGAGGAGCAGTGCAGCTTGCATTTACTTTTATGTGTAAACCTGTCAGAAAACATTTCTATTCTTACTGGCCCAGATTCCTTCTGACTGTGACTAACCATTGCTGAACCACAGAAGATGGCATTGCTGCTTTTAAATGCTATGGGACCATCTTCTCAAAGGTATATCCCTTTGCTTTTTTTTTTCATTAGGTATGAATTTGGGGCCAAGTTACATCCCAGAGTCTATTTAAGGAAGACAAAATGCCAGAAATCCTGCTTTGGGCTTGTGAAGTCAGTTTGGAAGAACTGGGCTCAAAGAACATTATTGTATTCTGTTTTGCCTCTTGTTTCAAGTCCTCCTAATATCTGCAAACCAGAGAGGCTTTGCAGTGGTGTCTCTGGTGTGCCTGTGATATGCTGAGACACCGCTCCTGAGGACAGCTGCAGGCAGCACACCCCTCTCCTGTTCCACTTGTTTTGGACTCTCAGATGTCAGGCTGCCCTGGCTAATGCCTCCCAGCAGCTCCAAGAGATGCTTTGGGAAGTGTGCTGTGCCACACTGGCCCCTTCTGTGCGGGGAGACAGGAGATGCAGTGACAGTAGCTTCTCCATGTGTCACAACTGGAGCTGGCAATGCAGGTTGCTCTCAGGTTTGCTGGCACCTGGTACCCGTGCTTTGCTTGTATCAAGTCCCTTCATGTCTGGGCATCCTGGTAGGTAGGGAGAATGGAGTAGAAAGGAGCACTCAGAAGAGAAATGGGTTTTGACTCTCTTGTTTGTCCTGAAACTATTCACTGATAGCGAGAATAAATTAAAAAAAAAAAAAAAAAAAAAAAAAAAGAAAAAAAAAAAAAGAAAAAAAAAATGTACTGCAAAGCTTTTTCTCCTGCTGCCCAGTTTCTGTGTCAGCTCGAGTCCTCTGTGAGCTGTGCTGAGCTTGTTGAACTGTGCTTAGGGATTGCACCTGGGACTGCCTGAGGATCTTCAAGAGAACCTGCTGCCACCTCCTCCATACTGTCTCCTCAGCCTCTCAGCCTCCCTTCCCAAGCTTCACTATAAACAGTCACTACGATAACACAAATTGTACAAGCACTAGTAAGTGCCATTGTAGCATGCACAGGCACTGCATGAATCTATCACAGAGGAGACTTCTCGCTCCCAGAACCCACAGTCCAGCTTCATCTGGTAGGGGCACTGGCCCATAGCTCTGAGGAAAGGTCAATGTTTGCATTTTTATTTTTCTTCTCTTATTTCAACACCTCTATTTCTATCTTCCCTGTCACTGTGCATGGATGCACACACACCTCTAGTATTGCTTTCATTCAAATTTTATTTATCCACACAAGATTTTAGTGTTGAATTTTCCTGAAACTCTCTAGGAAGCCTGTTGATATGCAGGAATACCCATTTTATTGTCCTGCTGGGAGATAAATAGCTTGAAAGTTGTGTAGGGTGTGTACAAATGACAAAGGTTTGCAGGTTCTCTAGAAATGAACACAATAGTCTTATGCTTTACAGAAGCCCAGTTTGCTTCTACTGAAAACACTACATTTTTGCCTCTGATTTTAATCAGGACAGGACCAAGGGCTGTGGGCAACATGGGCAGAATTGCTTTTCTCCTCCAGACTTGCAAGCTCTAAGGTGCCTTGTTCTTCCTGGCTGCAGAGCGCTGCGATGACTGGGGGGTGGACACCATGAAGCAGATCCAGATTTATGATGGAGAACCTGCCAAGATCAAATGCCCACTTTTCGAGACCTTCTTGAAGTACAACTACAGCACAGCCCATTCTGCTGGCCTAACCCTGATCTGGTACAGGATTGGGCAGGATCGGGATCTGGAGGAGCCCATTAATTTCCGTCTCCCGGACAATCACATCAGCAAGGAGAAGGACACCCTTTGGTTCTGGCCAGCTCTTCTCAATGACACTGGGAATTATACGTGCATGCTCAGGTAGGTCACGTGGTGCAGCTTCTGGATGTCTTCAGCATAATCAAAGGACTTTTA
>NW_009951958.1:5327028-5346788 GCF_000747805.2 Chaetura pelagica
AGCAGGAATACCTGTTAGCACTGGATCGTTTTGTAGGGAGAAGCCTATTTACATAAGCATTAATGGGAAAAGAATGTTACAATTATAAGATTGCTCAGTGCTGAGCCAATTTACATCGTAATAATGCTTGGAGCCCTGCAAACATTAATGAGCATGCCCCTCCTTGCTAGCTGCCAGTGTCCATGAAAATATTATTGCTGAGCCCATGGCAAAATCCAGGGGCACTCACCATTAAGAAGTGATCTGTATGTCTGGAGTAAAAATAGCTTCAGATGCAGGGGAAATATTTTGACTGCATGCTAATTTGGCAAAGATTCATGAGATTCAGACTTCTAGGAAATTAAAAAGTGTCTCTAAGTGTGGTGCAAAATGAACAGAATGTCTGCTATCTGCTGAGCACAAGGGCTTTTTTGATCTTCCTCACATTGTATCTTGTTCATTGTGGCTTTGACCCTATTATCTGCTTTACCAGCAGGGGAGTGGATGTTGCTTGCTAGTCATTTTACAGGCTCTTCTCTTGTGGTTATCTCTTATGGTGTTTTATTTCCCATTTATAAATGAGTCAACTAAGGCGGTGATACCACATCAGTGCTATGATGCTCGTTATTGCTAATTTGCTTTTTATTTCATTCCACTGCTGTATGAGCAGACAAGCTTCCACTCATCAGCCCTATCCTCCTCTGTCCTTAGAAATACAACCTACTGCAGCAAAGTTGCGTTTCCCTTGGAGGTTGTTCCAAAAGACCAACATTCTTGTGTGAGCCATTCAGTAAAACCCACTGAACAGATGTTCTACTTGGAGGACACCAGTGAGATCATATGTCCAGATATTGATGGGTTTTACCCTGCTAGCATAACACCAACTGTCCAGTGGTACTTGGTAAGAAGGACTTATCTGGGTCTTGGGGGAATGCAGTGTTGTATCTGAAAAAGCAATAGCTGGCACAAGATTAATGGAGCTGTGTTTTGGAGTCTCTCCAGTGGTGAAGCTGGTAATGAAACTTTACTAATTTTAAGAGCTTTGTTTCCATTGACTTCAAGGGTAAAAGTGCTCCGGGAAGGGAACTGAGAACTAACACTGAAGCTTTTTTGACCTGGTGTGCACAAGTGGAGAATATTTTAGTAGGGATTTAGGAACCTCAGTTCAGCTGCAGACAGTATACTTGACCTGCTGCATGAGCCAGTCACAATCCCTGTAAAGGAAACTGTGATACATATTATTTCTTTTTTTATTATTATTATTTTTTTAAAACAAACAAACCAACCAGGTCCTAATGAAAAATACATCATTTAACAAAATCCTTTGAGGTCAGGAAGTGAAGTTTATATTGGGCCCCTGCATGGGTGCCCTGTTTGACCCAATTCAGCAAGATTTTTTCTGAAGATGAGACACACCTACCCCACCCTCTGTAGTGCTCTGATAATTAGGCTGTCTCCAGCCATCCTCAGGCTCTTGCCTGCAGAATTACTACTCAATTTTATGAAATTTTGGCCTCAGTGTTTTTCTCTAGGTGGATGCCTTTATTCAAGAGAGAATAAGAATTATCAGGGGATGTGCAGCCAGAAGGTTGTGGGACTGAATTATCCTTATGAAGTGCTTTTGAATTTCTTGGTAGAAGGTTCTGTCTGAGTGAATTTAATAATAAAATAAGTTTGGAACAAATTTATCTACTGTTTTAAAATAAAATAATAAAAATTAACACGCCAAAAGAAAAAAAAAACAGCTTTAAAAATCTTCATGAAAAATTCACTTTTGTTTCCAAGAGAAGCAGTTTCACTCCAGTAGTTGAAATGCTTTACTAGTACCATTTATTGAAATTCTCATCTCGACAGTCAATTAGCAGAATGAAACAAAAAGCCCCATGGAAATAATTTTTTAGGCAGCAACTCGTCCCATGCCTAATAAAAATCATTAAAAATGGTATATGACTCCTGTCTTAAACTGCCCCATTAGTATATATCTGGTTTGGAAATACACCATTCAGAAATAATATCTCAGAAAATGTGCACATCTTTAGTTTTTATGACAATCAAGCTGTTATCTGCATAACACTTTTCAGAAAAGGGGTCTCTATCTTGGCACTTGGCAGAGGTTTTCTGCCTCTCCTGACAGAAAGAAATGAGTTAAGGTTTCTGTGCTACAGATTCTTGCTAGCCATTTGCCAGTTTTGAGGCCTCATCCTCAGCTGAAGCCAAGGTGGGTAGCTTGATTAGTCCCAAAAGAGTGAGACATTGTGACATCAATGGGGGACACGTCCTTTAGTCTTAGTATCCATTTATGAATAGATCAGCATTTTCTTCCTGTCTCTTTTTACTTTCACTCTTCACTCTGCTGAGTTGCTTACCTTGATTTCAAATGTACTTCTGGATCAGAGATCCCTCTTTTACAAAACTTTCTGCATTTAAGATGAGATAAAACTACGAGGGTCATCTGCATCATCACCTCTTTTCCAAGGTGAACGTGCCAGTCTGTATTCCAACATGCTCGAAGTTCATGGTGTTTAGGTCTGACCTACAACACAATCCCAAGTATAATATTAATAATTTAAAGGCAGATATTTGTTGTAGCATTAAACCAATATCTTTACTCTTGAATCACAAAACTGAAGTGTTTTTCTGCCTTATTCCAGAACTGCAACTTGGTGGATGGCTTCTATGAGCGATACGTCCATGGGCCCAGGCTTGTCATTGGCATTGTCCGCAGTGTGTACAGAGGGAATTACACCTGTATTGTGACTTTTAAGGACCGTGGAAGAACCTATACTCTCACCAGAACCATAAATATGAAGGTGGTGGGTAAGAATGACTTTAAAATCTTGCAAAATGCTGGTGGATAACTGCAGAAGTGGTGAAAAGAGCTAGAAGAGTCCCTCAGGGGAGCCATTTGTGGTTGTGCTTAATCTGCATTACTTAGCTGACCTGGTATATTTTTGCTTGCTGGGGTCAGCCTCATATGACTACCCAGGACATGCTGCAGTGAAGGTTCTGCCCACCTCTATGTCAAATGCCCAGATAGCACAGAGGGTGACCAGGTTCAGGCTGCTGAGGTACAGGCTATGAGGTGGCCAGGGGTACCCTCTGCTGGCATGTGAATGCATAACCCTGGCTGTGTCTCCAGTGCCCTTTGCTCATCATTATTTGTGGGATTGTCCCATTATAGACAACTTGTCTCAGTGGTCTTGCAGTCTCAAAGTCTTGTGTTTCTGAGGCTGAGACTGTTAATCAGCCAGGCAGGGCTCCAGTTACCCAGCCCAGTGCTTGGACAGGTCTGTCCCAGGCACATGGGCTCAGCTTACCTGCCAGGGAATTGTAGACAGAGATTAAAAACCTGGTGAACAGTAGAGCATGTGCTGAGTCCCATGGCAACATTTGCTTTAGGGCTGAATTAAACACTTGCAACAGGAAATTATGTTATTGTATTTTAGAAGCAGCAATGAAAAGAAATTGGTACAGGTTGTGTCTTGCGGGAGATGTTGAGCGGGAGGTGAGGGGTGTGGAGCTCTTCTGATGAGAGAGCCCAAAAAACTTGACTCACCCTAAACTTTGGAGAAGCCTCAAAATATGGGACTGGCCCTGAATTTGTGAAGTAGTATTAGATTTGTCATGGAACTCTGCAGCAGAATTGTATCACAAGTTAGACTGGGGTGTGTGCAGCAGGATTCAAGGGCAGTAGAAGTGAGGCTGCAAGGATCCCATGTTCTCATGAAGTCTGGGCCCCATGAGGGGCTCTCTCTTCTCTCCCACAGGATCTCCAAACAAGGCCTTGCCACCACAATTCGTCTCACCAAATGAGAAAGTTGTCTATGAACTGGAAGCAGGTAAACTGCAATGCTGGCTGCCTGCTGTGGCTGCCCTGCCCTGCCCTGCCTGCTGGGATGAGGAGACCCAGCCAGTCACAGAGGCTCTCCTCTTCCACTGCATCTCTCCTGCTTTCCCTCACAGAGCACACAAGCTGCCACGACTTGCCTGGCAGGCAGTGTGGGATGCCAGCTTTCAATACCAGAATAGGAGAGCACAGTTTTGTAACTTTATTTTTGCAAGCATAAATAGACAGTCAGGGATGGAGGTGCAAGACTGCAGCTGCAGAAGCAGGTAAAATGGGGACCCCCTCAGCTGCTTAGAGAAATTCCTGTAGGACCTTGTCTCAGCCCTGTCCCTGGCTGTGGTTTGCACCAGTCCTCCCTCATTTGGCCTCTCAGTGGCTTCAGCCTTCTGGCTGCTTCTTGCTCATCTCCTCTCCTTTTTTGGCTTTTTACTTCCTAATTGTAGCAGCTCTCCTTTGGCTGGCCTCACAGCATTGTGTAATGGGGCACCACACCTCTTTCCCCACCCCATTGGTTTAGACTGCTAGCTCTTTGGAGTAATTCCATATATTGAATGTCTCTTGTACCATTACATTGCTGTAATAAATGTGGTGCCAATAACGATGATTAGCAGAAAAATCTTCACTTTTAAAGCACAGCTTTTCTGGCTCTGAAAGACAGACTTTCTTCCATAGTCACTCTATAAGAAAAAATCACTTAAGGGCTGGTCACAAAGATTTTCACTCTCCCAAGTTTGATCTTGAGGGGAAGGTAAATGCCTGAACAAATTTTTCCATACCTAAGTGTTTTTATGGATCTGGATCCTTTATGGCATCTCTCTCCTGTGCAGTGGGAATGATTAACACTGCCTGGCTTTCCAAGGAAGCTGTTAGCATGGAGCATTTCCCTTTAGCTTGGGTCAGTTGGTGCAGTGAAGGAGTTTGTAACACATTTGTGAAAACAGGATGGTTTTTCTTATTGATTTGTCTGTTGTAAATTGGGTCTGGTGTGTTAAACTGTTAGCAGGTGTCTGAAGGCAGATGCTGGCCTCATTCCCTCCTGAAGGGAGACAGATCTTAGGCTGGTAGGATCACTGGGAAGCACAGAAGTCAGGATGATGCTGTTCCTTTCTTCCTAGGAGACGACCTTGTTCTGTCCTGTGAGGTCTTCTTTACCTTCTTGAAGGACTCCCGAACTGAGGTGTGGTGGACCATAGATGGGAAAAACACAGATGACATCATGGACCCCAAGATAAAAGTAACACAAAGGTAACATAGCTATGTGAACCTTCATTTGTATCTAACCTTCTCTTGGGTACTGATGGGGGGTGAGGGTGCAGACATGCAACAGTCCCGTTTTCACTTGCAAGGGAGTGTGGAGTCCTCCACTTCCCTGATAATCAGAACCCCCTGTGTCTGCTCCATGCCCTGATGAGCACCAGGAGATCCAGGGAGGAGGCCTCCAGACCTGGACAGTGTTTTTTTTGTACAGAAGGATTTGAGGGAGCTTTGTGTGCCAGTACACATCTTCATCTGTTCAGATCCTGGTCCTGATGCAAACAGCTGGTGCTATTGTGGGACTTCTAAAACAGGGGCAGAGACAATTTTATTTAAAGGAATGTTCCTGAATAGCTTAAGTGATAAAAACAGTTTCAAAAAACAGAGGCTGAGAACAAAAATGTGGTATCATACGTAGTATTAATTAGGAGAGTAAATGTTCCATTACATGATGAACCTGAAGAAGTTCAGAGTCCTGTTTGGTGGGTGTTGAATTACTTGTGGAAGGCAGTTGCTGCCCCAGTTGGTTTCCAAACCTGTGTAGAAAAAGGAAGGGCAAGAGCAAATACTATTATCCCCATTTTGCAGATGATCAGGCAGAGAGGGACAAAGCAACTCATCCAGGATTGCACAGGGAAAGTAACTTGGGCTCTGAATCGTGAGTTCATGAGATCTTGTTGCTTTGTAGGCAAGAACTTTCTTCATCTCTAAAATGCAATTTGACACAGCTGCAATGAGAAAACTGGGAAAATAAATATTAAGGAAAATCAGATAAAAGAACAGCTGCATCTGTATTAAAATTTGAAGTGTATATTGATTTATAAATAACAGTTTAGGTGTTTTTGTTTCATTTTTTAAGAAAGAATCGGGTTATATCAGACACAGGAGTATCTGTTGCTAAGAACTTGCTGCAGTTTCACATATGTAATGTACTAGTTTTTCTCTTACAGTGAAATTACTAGAGATTTTGAAGACAAAACTGTCATAAGGACTTTAACAGTTGCAAAAGCCACACCAGAGGACTTGAAACGGAATTATACTTGCTATGCTAGAAATGCCAAAGGCGAGGACCATAGCCAGGCCATGGTGCGCATGAAAGGTAAAATACCTGCAGAGCACGGGTGTGAAATGAGGCATGTCCAGAGAGGAATGTCTCAGTCCTTGCCATACAAAACAGTAGGGGGACAAATAATTTCATCAAGCCTTTGTCCCTAGCCCATGCTGTCCTGTGTGCACTTCTGTGTTATTGCTGTCATCCTGCACCACATCTCGGAGGCAGGGAGCAAGGGACGTGTGTCACGTTTACCCTGCCATGGTCAAGTACCTGGGGGGAGAGAGGGGTGGATAGGCCTGTTGTTCTCATCCCATCCATGTACCACAACTGAAGCAGACCCGAAGGGATAGGCTGCTTGAAATAATTTCAGGTTACTTGATTGTGTGAGGGTTTTGTGGGATGCAGCAGCTACCAGTTGACATCCTCCAGAACGCAGACTGCACTCCTTGATGTTGCTCAGGAAGTGAGACAGTCAAACCATGACACTGTGTTTTTCTTTGTTGCTGTGATGATGCTCCAGTCTAGAGCCATCTCAGCATGGATAGTATGGACTGACCCAGCTCTGTTCAGTGTGGGTTTTTTCCTGCAGCTTTTGTTCATCAAAGATTTTGTACCTGCTTCCCAGACCCACCTCTCAGTAATAATAACTGAGCCTTCACTGTAAGTATGTGAGGTTTCCTGATTAAGGTGGATATTTCTGCCTCTTTATGAACCTCATCTGAAACTTCAACACCTGCTTACTGTAGGTTGGACCTTCCCTCCCCATAAGGAGTGCTGCCCTGCCTTGTGTAGCTCATGCTAGACACCACCTTCCCTCCACTCTGCCCTGTTAGCATGGGAAGCCTGACTGAGGTCTTTACTGGAAGAGCTCTTTCTTTTTCTTCTTGGTAACTGTACTCCTTCCTTTTTAGTCCCATTCTTTTGTGACAAACCATTGACAAACCATCATCAGGAAGGAACAACAGACCAAACACACAACTGAGAGAGGCAGAATCCATCTACCAGCGTGTTCATCCTACATACATAATTCTTCTGGGATGATGGTGTTTGTACACGTAGCAGAAGTGAATCTAAAATCTTCAGATTGTTTCTCTACACAGCAGTGCTTAAATGCTGTTTTCTAGAGGACTGATCTGCACTATCCTCTCTCTTCCTCTGTGTGCACTTGGGCAATTGAGTGGGTTTGCTCTGAGCAGACCTTGTTACTCACCACCCCTCCTTTCTCTTCTGTTCCACAGTAAAACCCAAGAACCATCTCCACCACTGCTAGCAAAGCAACTTTATGCTAAGCTCACTGCAGACAATCCCATTGCACATGGGAACATTAAGCATGCCAGAACTTAACCCCTCAGCACTTCTCTTCCAGTTTTTAGCAAGCAGCTATATATGTTGGCTCCAGCTCTTCCACTACATCAGTTTATGTATGTTTCCTGCTTTTTTCTGGATTGTTTCCTTCTCCATCTTATGTTGCTCCTTCTGTTGCTCATCACCTAATGAAAGTTGTTAAGTTCCTTCCATTTTCTTTTTTGTAAATCAGTTTCTAATAAAACTTCTTAAATCTTGGAATGTGGTGGTTTCCACTCACTACTGTTCTTTTATAATGCAGTTTGTCAGTGTGCATGTCAGCTGCCTCCTGAATTGCCATAAAAATGGAGTTGCTCAGGGAAACAGAACTGTTAGGTTCTGTCCTTAATACAAAGAAGCAGCTGTTGTGACAGACACTGAGTTGGAGGGCGAGCCTGTGGTGTTGTGGCTTGATGTCCACAGGTTGTCCTGTTTGTTTGCAAGCATTTCAGCTTTTCTGTAAAGAACTCCGATTCTTCTTCCCTGGTAGAAAACAATCAGACCACGGCTAGTTTATATCCTGGCTCTCACTCTGGGGCAAGCCACAAAAGCTGTGTGTGTTTTTCATGGGGAAGGAAAATATAGACCATTGCCTTTATTTGGCTGCAGGTGAGCTTTGTTCTCCTAGAAGTAAATGCTGTTGTGTTGCCCAAGACTTTGCATATACTGCCGAGAAGGCCATGTTCATGAGCTGGCTTTGGATCATGCAGGTGGTTTCCATCAACAGGTCATTCTTCTGTCTGGCTGCTCCCAGGGTCTTTCTCAGAGACAAAAATCCATCCTGAGCTTTGACTTGTTCTGTCAGCCCAACCAGACCTAGTGACCGAGAAAGGGAACTCCAGGGTGGCCAGCTATCATGTATCCTGCCAGAAAAGCCTTGGTTTGGCCACCTCCCTCTGAAGGGCCAACATGGCTCTTGGCGATTCCTCTGTGGTGTTTGGCTGCATGTGACACAAGCTTTTTCCTGATTAGCTGAAGGCCCTACCTCTTCTGTAAATCAGACCCCCTCTTTCTTTTTTGAACCCAGTTGTAGCACCGAAATACACCGTGGAGCTGGCCTGTGGACTGGGGGCAACCATCCTGCTCGTTGTGGTGTTGATAGTCATCTATCATGTTTATTGGCTTGAAATGGTCCTCTTCTATCGGGCTCATTTTGGAACAGATGAAACCATTCTAGGTAAGGAGTTAAAGGGCTTACATTTATTTTATCCTGCTACAGGCCAGACAGTTTTCAAACTGTCTGGAATTTTCATACAAGCTATTTTTAACACTCTTCACAGCATAATGACATCTTGGCCTTCCATTTCTCTACCTGCATTCAGTTGTGTGGATCATTTTAGAGTAAGAGGGAGTCAGGCTTGGGTCAGGGGAAAGCAGAGAGAAGTCCTCTGCATTCTCAGCAGAGGTGAAGCATGGACACATCAGGCTCCCTGGGACACTGCCCTGCTGATGGGTAGCTGTTTAATCCAATTTAAATGGTCAAGGTAAGTCACTGAGTTCCAGCAAGTCCCTGGTTATCTCTGGTGACTCTGTGTCTCAATTCATGAATCCAGGATTATTTGCTTTAAAATGTGGGAAGGTATTGAAAAGGATGCATCTGGAAATCACCCTTCTGTCCTCAGTTCTTCCACAGCTTCCCTGGGATACTGGGAGTTCACCTCCTGGGACTCTGAGCTGAGATTTCTTCCTCTGTAGGATGAGGAGGGTGTGGGAGCCCTTGCAGCTTGTGGTGTGAACCTGCCAAAGGGGTGTGATGGCTCCTGGAGGGTGTAGGCAGAGTGCAAGTCTCTGTCTGGTGTGACCGCTCATGCAGATAGACAGCAAGGAGAGGAAGCAACGTCAGAGGTATCAAAAGACAAAAGGATCCTGTGGATCCTTTGTGGACAGAATGCTGTGGTTTTGTGTGCCTTCAGCAACCCAGCAGTGTCTGAGTACCTGCACGTTCAGGCTGTGCAGACAGGGGTAGCACTGCTGTGTTTCAACTATGGAAATTGATGTGTTTTACCTTTGCGGCCAGAGCTCAAATCGAGCCATTGTATCTGCTTCTCCTGTGAGGCAAAGGCTCAGCATATGCAGGATCACAAGTGTCTCTTCTGCCCTTTGTTTCCCTGCACCCCCACACCCAGACGGGAAGGAGTACGACGTGTACGTGTCCTACGCACGCAACGCAGAGGAGGAGGAGTTTGTGCTGCTGACCTTGCGAGGAGTCCTGGAGAATGAGTTTGGGTACAAGCTGTGTATCTTCGACAGAGACAGCCTCCCTGGGGGAAGTGAGTATTTCACAGGGTGCTATGTTCCACGTGTGTCCTCTATTATTTTTTGTGGTGCTGATAGTTGATAGGAACTGGCCTATCCAGTTTAACTTTACTCTTTATTTTTTCCCATCTCCTTTAATAGTCTCTGGTATCTTCTAACACTTTTGCTTCACATAACAATGTTACAGATGCTCCAGGCCACCAAAAAAAGGCTGCAGTGGGGAAGTGGTGGTTATTGGTTGTTTCAGTTGCTCTCGCTAGGAGTGGTGTGGAGGAGTGATTGATCTATCAACATGAGGGACCTGGACCACTGACCTTCATGCGAGCCCTCTGAGCTGCTGTAGAAAAAGGGGACAAAGTCAAGGCTAGAAGGAAAAGAGGAAGAGAGAGTGGGATGCTGAAACAGACTGGTAGCTCTGAGAGAAACAGAGTAATGGTGAGTGAGTGCCTGTAAAAAACAGGAGTGTTTGCTTCAGGGAGGTGTGGAGAGCACCATGCCAACATCAGTGAGAAGAGTGCCCTCCTAGAAGGCCTCATTAATTACAGAGACTGTGTCTCACATGGCATGTAATCATGCTGTAATTAAGAGTGCTTTGTTGCAGATAGTGAGACTCACCTCCTCACTAAGCTGTAGATACCTTTTCCACTGTTTCAAGCTAAATTTGACAGAGCTCTGGACAGAGAGTCTGCTGCAGTGATGCAGGAAATCACCCAGAATGGAAGTTTGTGGAACTCTCCAGAGATGCAATCACACTGGTGTCACAACCAGGGCTCAAATCCAGCCAACACTCAATTTCCAGTGTCCTGGGGCCATATGATCCCTGATGCCTACTTAAAGTTTGAAGCCTGAACTTTTGCCTGTACAAACTGGCCCACTTTGAATTCATGGGCTTTGTGCCAGGACCCAGCTGATAAAGTCCACTGAGGTTGCTTTTTGGAAGGATAGGAGGGACAGCTGGAGTCCCAGCCCAGCTACATGAGAGAGCAGAATAAGTTTGGCATCTCCTAGATCATTGCCAGGACACAGCAACTCTAAGTCTGAAGGCAAATAAATGTGTGCCTCAGGGAACAGGGAGACATCTGCAATCCTGGTACTGTTCCCTCGAGAGAGAGCCTGGATGACATGGCAGGGCACTCTTCAGGCTCTCTTTGCTTGATGCCAGTGGTAGGCTCAGAGCTGGTTTGCTCTAAGCTGTTCTCATCTGTTGCTTCTCTAGACTAACATCTCCCTCCTGTTCTCTCTGCTGTTTCTTGCCATCCTTTCCCTTTGGAGGGTCTTATTTTCCTCCCAGCATGGCTTTCTTGGGCTCCACACCCTTCACCCTCCTCCCAGGAGTGCTCCCATCTGCTTTCTGTGACAACTACTACCAGCCTCAATCCACCTCCAGCCCTCTGGAGCACTGTGGGGGTGGCTTATCATTGCACCCCATTTTCAACACTGCTGAGGCTTCCCTGTTGCTTCTTAACTAGGACTTTACTAATCTCCTTCATAGGGAAGCATGGCAGGCTGGAAAATAGCTTTTGGCAGCTGTTGTCTTGCTTCCAGAGTGTGTGTATGTGTCATGGGTAGAGAGTTATGTTGTCCTTGATGAAGAAACAGTGGGGGATGGATTATCCTGTGAGTTTGCTGACAGCAACTAATCAAACGTGCTTGACAGCTACATTAAGTTGTCTGTCAGTGTTATTTTATTCTCCATTGTATTTTTGACCAGTCAAGAACATTCCTTTGTCAATGAAGTGTGGGAGATCCTGCAGCAGAGGGTAAAAGCACCAGGATTCACACGTACAAGGAATTTTCACATTAATTATAGAAAAGCGCCCAAGGACAATCTACCTGGAGATGTTAGAGAATCAGAGAGGATCTGCACTTACCATGACATGTCTTCAGCTTGAAGAGTGTCACTCTTGGGGCACGTCATGAAAAGTCATAAGAGCAGTTTACTTGTCACTTCTTGAATCTGCTTTCATCAATGATAGCAGCAGGAAAAGCTGGATGAGTAGCAGGAGTTAGGATGGTAGGATCTCCAAAGCAAATTAACCTATGAGGACACTCGGGGAGGACATGGATACTTATTTTGTGTGCTTAGTGTGAGGAAACCAGGGCAAGAGGAACAAAAGGATTACCCAGAGTCATTCTGGACACCTGTCAGTGGATGTTAGTGTAAGCATTCAGGCTTCCCAACATCTCTTTAGGCTCAGTCTTCTCCTTGAGGTCATGTGTTGTCCAGCTGTTTCCTGCTTTGCTCCAGAGAGTCTCTTGCTGCTGTCACTAGAAGGAAGCTAAATCTGAGCCTATCAGAGCAGCCCTCTTGGCCACACTGCATCCTCATTGCTTAGGTGGTGTCACTGCCACATCACACTGCTATTTAGAGGTAACTACCTCAGGCATCTCCATGTAGCATGGAGAGGAAGAAAAACATCTGTAGGTAAGCCTGGGACTGGGAGTACAAGATGTCACTGTATGAGGCAGTGGGTACCAGCCATGGTGTCAGAGGTCCTACCTGCAATTGCTTGCAGGGTTGGGAAGCACCAGTATAGTCTCTAGAGAGGGCCTCCAAGGGATGTTACCATCCCCTTCAAGAGACCCCTAGTGTCACACTAGTGGCTCAGCAGCATGTTCTTGGTCATCACTAACCACTTAAATGTTTCTTTCTCCCAGTTGTCACAGACGAAACCCTGAGCTTCATCCAGAAAAGCCGACGTCTGCTTGTTGTCCTGAGCCCCAACTACGTCTTGCAGGGGACACAGGCCCTGCTGGAGCTCAAGGCTGGTCTAGAGAATATGGCCTCCAAGGGCAACATCAAAGTCATTCTAGTGCAGTACAAAGCCATCAAGAAGAGCAAAGTGAAGGAGCTGAAGCAGGCCAAGGCGGCCTTGACTGTCATTAAATGGAAAGGCGAGAAATCCGAATTCCCAAAGGGCAGATTCTGGAAGCAGTTGAAAGTGGAAATGCCAGTGAAAAAAAATAGCAGGAGTGTGAGCCTTGATGGGCTCATACGTATCCCTGAAAAATGTTTTACACCATCAGAAAACAAAACAAATCAAACTGCAAAATTCCACAAGCTAGGCCAGGAAGTGGGAAGGAACTCAGGATTTTTGCCTTGAAGGACTGTGTCCCAAACACTACAATTTGGAATCTATGCACTGTTCCCAAGCATTTCAGAGGACAGTCATGCCTCCCTGCAGCTTTTCTACTGCCCTGGCAGTAGAGAGACCAAAGATGTATACACCTTCTCTCTGCAGCCAGCACCTTGTGATAGCATGGTATTTGTATAGGCCAGTACTCCTAGATCCAGTTCCTATGGGACCTTCATTGCCATCCAGGACAGAGTTTTCCTCTCCTAGGAAGCTTCACTCCTTCCTGATTGTTGGTCCCTATTGTAGAGTCTGGGGAACATTTTGAAAGGTGGCTCCAACCTAGAGCCTTTCACACATGTCCCAGCCATGTAGTCCTTACCACTGTGGGATCACAGATTTCTGCTTCAGTGGGGGAGTGTGGACTCTTAAGGCTCCTCATCTTTGCTCCCTCTGTTTCTGTAAGCACAGGTGCATTCAGATAGTTCTGCAATGTGAAATGGCTCTTGCAAAAGCATTACAAAACAGTTCCCCTCAGTTCAAGAAGGACAGGGAACTGCTTGAAAGAGTCCAGCGCAGAGCTACAAAGATGGTGAAGGGAGTGGAACATCTCCCTTATGAGGAAAGGCTGAGGGAGCTGGGTCTCTTTAGCTTGGAGAAAAGGAGACTGAGGGGTGACCTCATCAATGTTTACAAATCTGTAAGGGGTGAGTGTCAGGGAGATGGAGTTAAGCTTTTCTCAGTGATGACCAGTGATAGGACAAGGGGGAATGGGTGCAAATTGGCGCATAGAAGGTTCAAGGTGAATATCCGAAAAAATTTTTTTACTGTGAAAGTGACAGAGCACTGGAACAGACTGCCCAGGGGGGTTGTGGAGTCTCCTTCACTGGAGACATTCAAAACCCACCTGGATGCGTTCCTGTGTGATGTGCTCTAGATGACCCTGATCTGGCAGGGGGGTTGGACTAGATGATCTTTTGAGGTCCCTTCCAACCCCTAGGATTCTATGATTCTTCTAGATATCATTTGTGTTGTAGCATTTCTACTAGTAAGTGGTCTGGGACTCTGTGATCTCCTGAGTACCCCAGATCTTTCAGGGCTGTAATGCTTGGAATCCAGGGGTGATCCAGGGGTGATTAGTGCAAGCCATGGAGAATGTCTGAGAAAT
This sequence comes from Chaetura pelagica, assembly GCF_000747805.2. NCBI lineage: Eukaryota > Metazoa > Chordata > Aves > Apodiformes > Apodidae > Chaetura > Chaetura pelagica. The sequence goes on from NW_009951958.1 coordinate 5,341,005, forward strand.
GCTTTTCTGTAGAGTAAACTCAGGGACTTCACAAACACTGCAAGGAACCCCAATTTACTGTTGAACCCACCTACTGTCTCTGTGCTGCTGGCTTGGGAAAACATAGTGTGAGGTGCTGCCTTTGGGATGACATGATATATGTTCAGCTCCCAGGAAACTCTACAAACTTAAAAAAACCTACTAGCTCTGTCCAGCTGGGTGAGACTATGAGGGAAGGCTGAGAGAGTTGGGGTCATTCAGCCTGGAGAAAAGAAGGCTCTGGGGAGACCTTATGGTGGTCTTTTGATACTTAAAAGGGTATTTACAAGAAAGATGGAGACATACTTTTTAGCAGGGCCTGTTGTGAAAGGCTAAGAGGTAATGGTTTCAAACCAAGAGAGGGTAGATTCAGATTAGATTTAAGGAAGAAATTTTTTACAGTGAGGATGGGGAAACACTGCAACAGGTTGCCCAGAGAGATGGTAGATGTCCTGTCCCTGGAAATATTCAAAGTCAGGTTGGATGGGGCTCTGAGCAATGTAATGTAGTTGAAGATGGCCCTGCCCATTGCAAGGAGGGTTGGACTAAATGACCTTTAAAGGTCCCTTTCAACCCAAATTGTTCTATGATTCTGTGAAGAGTCAGTGTTCTCTGCTTGGGTATGAACAACATCATGTAATTCAACAACATTTGTAATTCAGGGCTTAGGTTTAAACTAGCTTTGTCTTTACAAAGCAAGTCTCCACCCATCTTGTTTCCAGCTCAGGGCTGTAGAACAGAGCGTGTATCTCAGCTTCTGTAACCCTTGCACAAAATAGAAGTATAAAAAAAACACTGGGTACCAGTCCTTGCTTGACTGGGACAGAGCAGACATAAGAGAGTTAGGCAGACAGGCTTTTCAGACCAAGGAGGGGAGCATCTCTTCCCTTGCAGGACAGACCAAAGCACAGCAGGACCTTGGCATTGACTGGTGCTGTTGTTTACAATGTTTTAATGTAAAACTACAAGCTCTGGGGGTGCCTCCATACTCCTATAGCTCCCAATGCAAGGGCCTGCTCACTTTATTGTAAAATTCAGTGTTATGCACCCTAAGTGCATGATTATTTTTTGTCAATGGTGGTTGCTTCTGAGTCACCTCTGACTCATGCTTTCTGTGGGTGTGCAGTGGCTGAAGCACAGCCATTCATAATGGTATTAAAAAGCACTACAATTTGGAGTCTATGCACTGTTCACTCAGCTGAGCAGGGAGGTTCAAGGGGATCCCAGTAAGCAGCCCAGAATTAAAGGTGCGGGGCTGAATCCTGGCATCTGCAAAGCCCCTCACTCTTAGTGTCTTATGATTACTAATGTTATTCCAGGGCAGTGGGGGGCAACAGCCACCCATGCCATTGGGCAGGTACTGTACAAATGTGGAACAAGTAAAGCTTCTTTCTCACCTTCCTCTTCATCCTTCTTCCCCCCCCAAGTAAGCTTTGCTTTAAGCATATAAAGTTGCAGTTGGCTTTAGTGAAGGCAGTGGAGCTCCTCATCTGCTCAGAGGTGTTTAAAAGCTTCACTGTTAGTAGCTTTTATACTGTAGCTGTCTGTGGAGGGGCAGAGTTGCTTCCTATGCTCCAGAAAGTTTCATTTGTTCAAGGTAGCACCCCAAAATCATGCTGAACTCTGTGAAGCCACTGTGATTGCATTGTTTTGCCCAGCTTCACCTTTTTATATGTGGTTTCAGCATCCCTACAATCAGCTGCTAGATCTGCAGGCAGAAAAAAAAGCCCTGACGCCAAAGCAGAACTGTGTTAGATTCCAATTTAATCAACTAAAAAATACACATAAATTCAACTAACAACCTAGATCTCAAAACACTCCATCTCACTCTTGGCTGAGGTACCAAGGGAACTTCTGATCTTTTAGGTAGTCTGATTATTTTAGGAAGTTAAATCCACCTAATTTATTTTGCTGATTTTATTCATAGTTTTCCAAATAAACATTGGACCTCTCTAGCATGCTTTGCAGTGGCCCTTTTTTTGCATTGCAACCCTAGAACAGGATTACAGAGAGACATCAGAAGAGCACACACAAGGCAAAAGGTGCAACAGTCTGAATGAAACTTGGGAGGTCCAGAGGGAGCAGCATGGAAGGAATAGCACTGGAGCAGGCTCTGCTCCCCTGGGAGCTTTACTACTGGCTTTTCTGGGAGCTGTCAGGCCAGGCGTAAACACCAGTCCCAGCTGTGATGCAGATGTGTGAAGCACCTCATATCCACCTGCCATTTCATCCTGTGCTACATGTGGTTTCTGTTATGGGATTCTGTTACAACATCTGTCTAGTTCAGTTGATCCATTTGAGTTTGTGTGCTTCAACCTAATGTTTGTCAACATGCAGCTGATACAAAGTTCCTCATTGTTATGTCACGGGGAAACAGTGTGGCACAAAGTGTAAAAAGTATCTTCCCCCCATGCCGTTTGATGCTGTACAGCTGTTCCAGAGTTCTCCCTTCTCTTTTCTGTATGTTTTCCTTTGTGTTATTTTGTCTGTGAAGTGTCAGTATTATTTGATTTTGCTTTTCAATAAAACATTTCCACTTTTGCATTTCAGTTCTTGTGCATTTCTCATAAGTATCATTTTCCTCCCCCTTATGTCTGTGAAAGGCCATTAAGGAAAGATGACTGTGTTTAGTCCAAGCATCAAGATCTTTTGAAGACACCTTTTTAGAGGGGGGCATTTTCCTGGCTGTTTCATGCTGTGCCTGCAGAGATGCTGAGGCACCATCACTGCTACCAGGGCCATGCAAGCAGAAACAGTGACACACAGCACTCAGATGTCACCCAGCAGTGGACGTGCACACACAGAAAGTCTGATTGCTCTCTTGGCAATCACAAGGTAGAAAGATGGGAAGGAAATGCCATCCCTTTGCTTGAGAGCCCAAGCCAGGGTGTTGAACTGAAATCTTGGAAATCTGCCCTAACCACAGAAATCAAACTCACTCTCAGGCTGCTTTGCTCATCACCTCCCAGGAAATTGGCTTTTCCCCTTGTTTATATGCTAGTAGGTAAGTTGAGAGAGAGTCGAGTGCTTCCAGACTATTAGGAAAATGAATACTTGTGACAATCTGTGGATTTGGATCCATGGGGATGGGATCTATGACCCCCCAGCTTTTACTGGGCTGAGACAAATGTGTGGCTCTTATAATCCTCTGTTACATCTCTGGGGAACAATATGTGAAACACAAATAAACCAACAAAAATATGCAGTGTCCTTCATAACCATGTAGTAAAGATGGAAGTTTTTTAGTATAGAGTATCCAAGAGTATTGAATTTCCAGCTCTGTTGGTACTCAAACCCCCAGGGCACTGTTACTGGTGCCTGACCCATCCCCTGCTGTTGGTGTCACCGGGAGGAACCGTCCTGCCTGCACGCTGTGAAGTGACCACTCAGGATTTTCTGTGATCTGAGATTACATTGGAAACTAAACATTCCAAGATATCCTGGTCAGCCAAATCTAAAATCATCAGATTCTCAGAAATAAAATCTGTGAGGATGTGATCATTTTCCTCTTTCAACAAAATGTCAATTCTTAAGAAGTGTTGCAAATTCAAAATTAGTAGAAGAAAACCCATCACTGCCAGCTCAATCAAAACATTTCACTTTGGCAGTGTTGGAATCATTCACATGAATTGAACGTGGGCTTTTTGAGCAGGCAGGTAGAATAGGTGACCTCCCAAGGGCTGCTCCTGCCTGCATTTCACTGTGGTTCTGTAATTCCAGTTTCAAAAAGACCTTTCAAACCAGCAAAGGAGCTTTTTCTTTCACAAAATGTTGAAATTTGGCTGACTTCAAAATAGATCTCAATCAGTTGTAGAAAGGTTTGAATGAGGTCTGGACTCAGTAAATTGGGAGACTGCTGAAAATTCTTTGTGCCTTTAAAATAGGGTGGTAAGAACTTTTCACAGCTTCAAGTGACAATTCTGACAGAACTGACTTTTTAATCTAATTTTTTTTGTTTCAGTGAATCAGTGTTTTCCTCTGTGTGTTGGCAATAAAATCCCCCCCCCAACCTTATATACAAGAAAAAAAAATATTCCAAATTGTTTCATTTGAATTCGAGTATTATGTTCAAGAACCAAAGAGTGTCTTACTTTTCTCCAATATATTAATATTGTTCAGTAATTTTTCCAATCCCAAGTTTTCAGTCCCCAAATAATCTAGCACCAATGAATTTTACAGCTACACACATACCTTTGAAAGAAAAACTCTCTGCTCTTTACAGTGTTAAAATAAGATGCATCCAGGTGCAACTTTGTGCCTCTTCTGCATAACAAAATAAGGAGATAAGGAAAGAAACAGCCAAGTGCTGGAAGACTAAGAGGCGTTACTGTTGCAGGGAAGGAGGGGTATTTCTATTTATATAAAAGACCAGTGTTCCACTTGGAGAGAAGAAAGGGAGTCTCTAGGCTGAGGAATCAAGGCTTTACCAGTGTGAAAGGTGATGGAAGTAGCAGAAAGCTCTTCTTAGAAGAGCTGTTGGCAAAACATTCCTACAAGGTTCTTCTCACTGAGTGTGCAAGAGCTCTTACTCCAGTGCTTTCTGTCCTGCTTGAACAGCACCTTTCCTTGGGCTCCCCCCACCTCAGGCACCAGCAGACAGTAAGTGGGTGGGGGTTTTAAGTTTTTACAGTTCTGTTAATCAGCTTGGCTTAATTACTCAGTGCTGCAGCCCTATTAAGTGGCATCCTTTCCAGTGGTCATCCAGTAGCCATGACACCTTCAATATGCTTGCTGCATCCCAAGCCATAACTGGAAGTTCAAGGACATCCTTCAGGGTTGCTGCTTTTCAACATTCATAATTAAGAAGCTGCTTCTTTCGCCTGGCATGTCTCCAGCTAAGTATCTTGCTGAGCTCTACAAACTGCAGTTAACCCCAAGAAATGCTTTGAAGGACAGAATTTTCACCCCCCCATCATGGCTAGAGGAACTGATGAAGAGGTTTAAGGCTGATATTTTTGCTTTCTAAGTTTGGAGGCTTCCATTTCTAGATGAGAGGACGTGAGAGGGAGGAAGGTGGGTCTCAGCCTCAGCAGTTCAAGCTGTGGCACGATTAAGTGATTATTTTATTCCCCTGGGATGAAGGGCTGCTAGAGCTGTGGGCAGGTGGTTCCTGAGCAAGACCTTTATCAAATGCCTGCATGTCCCTGGGCAGCAGCGATGCCATGTGGGACAGGAGTCAGAGTGTGGTCCTGGCTTATCCAGCTATCCTGGCTCCTCATTTACCACTTCAACCTTCACAAAAACCTTCTGCCAAGCAAAAATGCTGCTGTTGCTCCTGCATTCCCTGCTGACAGGAGCACAGGCACATTGAAAGTCATAGGGTTTGCTCCAGGTTTCCCTCTGAGAGAAGGGGGAATCCCTGCAGGTTATGCCATCGAACAGCTTCCTTTGGCTTTTCTCTCCCCATTCTCTCCCCCTTACACACCCCAACTCCTCTGCTTTTGCACTCTTAGATACCACTGAAGCCGTGTTTGACTTCATCCAGAGGAGCCGTAGGATGATCGTGGTCCTGAGCCCTGATTACTTGACAGAGAAGAGCATCAGCCTCCTGGAGTTCAAGCTGGGCATCATGTGCCAGAACGCCATCGCCACCAAGCTCATCGTGGTGGAGTACAGGCCGCTGCAGTGCACCCACCCCAGCATCCTGCAGCTGAAGGAGTCTGTCTCCTTTGTCACCTGGAAAGGGGAGAAGTCCAAGCGCTCCAGCTCCCAGTTCTGGAAGGCGTTGCGGCTGGCGCTGCCGCTGCGGAGCCTGAGTGCTGGCAC
>NW_009951958.1:5347470-5353322 GCF_000747805.2 Chaetura pelagica
GGCGCCAGCACCAGCCTCCAGCACAAGCCCCGGGCCGTGGCTGAGCCCAGGTGGGACACTCACCTCTGCAAGCTGGGCTCGGGCCGGCCCGTGGCGCAGGGCGGGCAGGGCAGGAGTCGAGCCGAGCCTGTGCCAGCACAAGCCCCCTCTCTCGCCCTCTGCCATTACAGTGACTTGTCCAACAACAATGACTTCTACGTACTCTAGCTAAGAGGCTGACAGCACCACAGGTGCTGGGCCACTAAAGGAACTCCCTGCAGCCTCAGCTATTTCTGCAGTGTCACAGGCTGACGAGGTGTTGTTCCCTGTCAGTGCCTTCCCATCAGGGAGGACTGCGGCAGCATCGCTCGTGCCGGTGACCTGAGCCAGGGACCCGCAGGTGCACACGGAGCAGGGGCTGGGGGCTGCCTGCCCGGGGTTGTCTCCTAAATTTAAATTGCAAAGTTGAGCTGAAAATGTGTTTCTCTGGCCTTGTTTTTCCCCAGCTGTGATTGTATTTGTCACAGGGCTGCTGCTGGGATCAGGCACAGGATGGCAGGTCTACGGGCAGGAGCTGGGAGGGAGGGGAGGGAGGAGAAGCTGTGCTCCTGGTGGTGATCTCTGGAGAGGGGTAGAGAGTCTGCATTTTTCAAAGGATCAAGCTTTCCTAATGACAGCAACAGGAGCTCCTGCCAGTGCAGGAGTGTGCCATGCAGTACAGTGTGTTACCTACTGTGGCTTAAAAGAACTTGGTCAAAAGTTTTACGGTAAGTCCCTTCTCTCCCAATAAAACTGATTTCTTTAACCTGCTGTTGTTACAAGTGCGGTGGGAACTGGTAAATGCTGAAGCCTTGTTCACCAGGCAGTGCCTGAGGAGGTGGTTTGGCCAAGTTGGCTGTGGTTTCCTCCTGTTCTCAGTGCTCCTGGGCTTGGTCCCTCTCCCAGCTTCACCATATGATGAATTTGTTCTGTCAGTTGCGTGGCCATTCATGCAGCAAGTAAGAAACCCATGGCAAATCTAGGGAAATACGATTTTTTTTTAATTCTCCAAGTAGTCAATGAGCTCAGGGATAGAAGCAAGACCTAAAACGCTTACAAAAACCTCAGGCACTGAAGCTGAGGGGTCAAAACTCAACCACACTTCATTAAGTAACTGAAAGAGCCTTTGAACAGTCTCCCTGGGGATGCTGTTTCATCAGCCCTCTGAGCCAGCTGTCAGCAGTGTTTCCCACTCTTCAGCTGCAATGAAAACTTCATTTGCCTCATTCTACTTTGTGTAACACCTTCTCTCCCCACTGAGGAAGGTGCTAACCCTGGGGGTCAGCCCCTCTTTTCCAGCTGATGCTCAGACACGCCAGACCAGGTAATACACTGTGTTTGTTTTCTTATCCTTCACCACTCCAGTCAGTCTAGTTGTTGTCTCTCAGGTTGGCAAGTAATTATTTTTCTTCTGCTTAGAAAATATGAACTGAATCCTTGGGGTACAGTGTCTGTGGGCCCCAGAACAAAACCTTATCTGATGCCCTTAGGTGCAACCCCAGTGAAATTGCTGAAGCCACAAGGAAGGAAGGGGCCACATGTCACCCATTTTATTAACACTGACGCCTAGTTATAATTCTTAAGCCACCTTCCTTCCCTCAGCAGCCCTGCTTCCCTAGTACTGTCCCCACTTTTTCTATCCTTTCTGAGATCAAGAACAGCTGATTTCTCGCCTGTTACAAGTCTCTCTGAGCTGAATCCTAACAACCCTGCTGCAACAGACCAAGAATATAAAAGCCAAACAACATGGTGCTGAGTCAATCTAAATAAAATAAGGACAAAAAGCTCCTACCAGCTCATAGGAGTTAAAAATTCAGACTCCAGAGAACTCCCTGGGCATGGATTTCTCAGTAATTTCAGACACCTTTTAATTGGCTCAGAAAAGTTTTGTCCATATGTGGCCATTCTCAGTGATCAAAGAGAAGGAGCAGGAATAAAAAAAAGGAATGAGGTATTTGGGAAGTGAGCTGATAAATTGCCAAATGCTTTGTGAGCAGTAATCAAAATACCAATAAATTGTTAAATAGTTCCAGTTGTTTACAGCTAGATGTGGGGTGGTCAATGAGTCTGGTAGAGCTGAAAACACAAGCTACAAAATACAAATAATTTGCAATCAGTAAACCTCCAGAGTCAGCATATTTGTTATTTGTTGGCATTCAAACAGCTTTTATTTACAGACTTTGCCCTTATTTGACCGTGGTGTTGTCTCAGTCAACTACAGTAATCCAAAGATGCAGGAAACAACAGCTGGAGCTTGTAGATGTACAAAATGGCCAAATCCAGCCTTTTTGGGCAAACTGTCATCTCTGCATGAAAGAACAAATGCACACCAGTAAGGACCATTGCTTCTCCTGTTGCTTCAACAGAGCTAGTACAATTTTACTATCCACCAAAGTGACCCAGGGTTTTCAATGCTCTTATAAGACAGGGTAGATCTCAGTGTGTGCAGAGCCTTTGCCCCCTGAGGCCAGGCTCCCAGAGCCTGAAGGCATGGAGTGCTAGGTGGAGTGTCTCAGCAAGGACACTGGGTCTAAATCCTCAAACCAATTTCGGTTGTATTTGGGGCTGTTTCCAACATGCTTAGGATGTTGTTTAGAAATACCCCCAAGCATCAGCACAAGGTTCTGCTTTAAGAGCAGATCCAGCTCTTTAAACAGGTTTTGAATTCTGATGTCTGAAAATCAATTAAAATTTATTCATGTCCCATCTGATACTGACTGGTACAGATGGACTGTATCACTGGTGTCTTCTCTGGTACACTTGTATTTGTCAGTTTTATACAAAAATATAATCATCTCCAAAGTTAACAGTCAGAACAATATTGTCATCCTCTTTGCCCACCCAGTCCTCTCAAGAGAACTGCTCAAAGGGGAGCAGAGTAAGTATATATGGAGAATTTCCACCATATCCTAATATAAAACCAGTCACATTACCTTGTGTATCATATCTGTGGCATGCAATGGTACAAGGCTACCAGGTCATAATGTGCAGAGCATTAAGTACAGTACTTCAGCTGGTACCTAGAGGTTTTTAATCCATGGAAGGCTAGTGGTGTCATGAAGATGCTGAACAGAGCTATCTAGGTAGTTAGGGAGCACAGGCAAGTCACTTGGTCCATCTCAACATCAACCTGTCTTCATGTTAGGGACTGCAAGGCTGTAGTACCCAGGAGGTCTCTCCCTGGCAAGTTCCACTGGACATGCCAATAATGGGCTGCTCCTCACATCAGAAATGTTGGATGAATCACTAACCTGTAAGAGTTTATACAAATTCTCTTAACATCAACAAGAATTTTGTTCTCATCTATTGCACTAGAGGCTGATCTCAGAGCATCTGATCTAAGTGTATTTATAGCAGACATTTTCCCAAATGATGACAAGACTGTAAACTAACAGACAGATGCCAGGAATATGAAAAAAATGCTTAAAATCCTTAATCCTTGCTTTTATTTTTTATTTTTTTTCCTCCTACTGTTGGTCCACCACAAATCTCTGTTAAGGACAGCACCAGCTCTGGGATGGTGTGTCCCCAGTGTGACATACCCAGAGTAAGGGCATATCCCAGACCCACTTCAAGGAGGCAAGGGGAGACCATGTGAGAGTACACAAGCAGGTGCACCCGCAGCACAGAGCTGCAGCCTGAGGGACAGAGGTTCTCACCACCCAAGCGATTGGCTCCATCTGGCACCCAGTAACATGCAGTGCTATTCTGGAACTACATGAGTTAAAACACCATGGCAGGAGTAGGGAGAAACTCCAATGAATGACCCCACAGCTGCCTGCACAAATCCATGTGAAAAAGGCAAGGTCTGACCCTTGTTCATGTGGGTGTTCATGCTACATACCATTACTGGTCATGCTGTGGAGAGGGTGCACCTCTAAAAAGACATAATAAATGCACCACTCAGGCTCCTTTTGTAAAGATGTTAATGAGACACATAAATGTTGCAGAATGGCTCATAGTAGAATGACTTAATTCTTCATAATATCAGACACCATAATGGCCAGACACAGGGGAGAAGTTTATGCTGTTATCCTTGTAATCAGGCTAATGATTTGTACTTTACTGAAACATATCAGCCACTAAGTCATTTGGCTTGAAAACATCATAGAGTTTTCCAACTCATCAGTATTTGTTCAAGTGAATAATAAGCCTCACCCTTAATATCATGCCTGATTGTTGTTTTGCCTGGCTTTTGCTTCCAGACAGGGTTCTTGTTCTGCCTTCCTCTGCCGCAGCAAAGAGACTTCTCAGGGCTATTTCTGTCTATGAGGGCATTTGCACGTTGTTGCCAAATCATCTGGCAATTCATTGCTCAGGAAAGGTTTTTTCCTCAAGTTTTCCAAAAAGTTTTCTTCCTTTTCTTTGCTGTTTAATCATTTTGAGACCGTGGGCGGCAGAGAAGTCTCTCCTGTCACCTGGGCTGTGCAAGGAAGTGAATTCCCTGGCCCCTGTTTATTTGCTGCTTCCCACTGACTCTTTCCTTTGTGCTGCCACATTTCAGTGGGAAACCAGACTTCATTGTTCCTCCACTCCAACACCTTTTCCAAAGAGGTGGTGTGGCTGAGGTCCCCCCCAGCACTTCGCCTGCATAATCTTAGATTAATTTTTGTGTGACACTGTGTGGTACCTGCCTGGGGCCCGTCCATAAGGTGACCCAGCTCACACTGCACGCTTGATGAAGCGGGAAATAGCCAGGACAGACAATCTTTGTGCCATCTGCCACTGTTATTAGAAAATGATGTTTTATTTATCTTGAGATCAGCCGTGAAGGCACTAACTTCCATTAGATGCATGTTCAATGACAAGTTCTCATTTTGAGGGATCTACAGGTTAATGGATGAAGGACCAAAACCCTGCTGGTAATAGGGTTATGCTTACAAAACACTACCACATCTATGCATCTACTTCCAGCCAGGCTGGAAATCCTATTGATGAAAAAGGTCATTTGGGAGTATCTGCTTTCAGTGAGTCATGTTCGCTGGCTACTAATTAATTATGCTGGCTCCTTGAAATTTCATATATGGGCAATTCCATACTGGCCAGTCGGGGAATGAGTCTGCAGTGACCCATACAGATTCACAAAGAATCTGAGTTTCCCTTTCATAGGAAATCCCATTGTTTTGAGTAGGTTTTTTTCTCCTCTCTTCTCATCAAGCAAAGCACAAATAGCACAAGATGATGTAAAAAATTTCCATGAAGGAAATGTTTTCTTAGCAATCTATATGCATAGGAGATGGAAAAATATTTAATTCCCATTTTAACTTTCACTCATTTTAACATAAACATGTTTTGAAAAGTTTTTAAACAAAGCTCAAAATGTGCTATGCCAAGAGAGTAAAAAATCTATTGGTACTTCCCTTCTGTTTTCCTTACAGCATATTTTGTTAAGACTAGTATCTTTTAAAGCACTTCAACTTAAATGAAACCAGCATTTTCCTTTGATAAAGAGCTTCCATTCTAAACCATCAGATCTGCATCAGTTATCACACTTGCTCTTTTCTGCATACTGGCCCAGAATTCTCTATTTTCAGTATTTGCAGTTTCTTACTCTTCTAAGATTTATTAAAGAATTAGGTCAGGGCTGCCATGAGCTCCTCAACCAACCCTCTAGCAATTGAAAAGCCTCCAACTGTATTCTTACATCAACTGCAAAAAATCAACGTTTGCATATCAGATTGTATCAGCTCCTCAAATCTCACTCATGTTTGTGTATCATGTCTAAGAACTTGGCTGTGGATAATGCTTTGCTATCTCTTTCCTCTTATATATTGCCAACACAAATGGGGGTGTCTCTGAAGACAGCAATCCATGCTTTGTGATTTTCTCACACT
>NW_009951958.1:5353384-5390062 GCF_000747805.2 Chaetura pelagica
CACTCTTTCAGTGCACACTGTTGCCAGTGAAAGAAAATTCAACTCCATACATGCTTAAATTTTAATTGCATGCTCCTTTCTGGAGGCAGGCAAGAGTTGCATCTAACATTTTGTTTCACATCTCTGTCTCCAAAGTGTCTGCTCAACTTGTAGTGATGCAGGAGAGCAGCTGCTTATTCCTGTCCAGTCTTACTAGCACATGTTAATTTACCTGCATTTAGCATCTTGATGGAGTCAGAGAGCATTTCAGACTCACTCACTACAACTTTTAGATTTACACACATGAAAAAATGGAACAAACAACAAATAACTGGTTATTGTCCCTTAATGTCTGCATGCATGTTGGCTGGTTTCAACCAGTCCAGCAGCACAATCCTGCCAGAGCCCTGGTTCACTCAAACAGCAATAAATGCTCAGTGGGTCTACTTTTGCCCAGCATTTGGCACAAAGCTGGACCTGAATGGAAAAAAGTGAGGACCTCTGGGCTATGTCAAAACCTAGTTACTACCCAGCTTCTCAAATGACAATCAGACCCCATATATGGGTCTATACCAACCAAGATGATTTAGCTTCCCAGCCTAATTTCTAGACTAGCTAGCCCTCTTTTCTTGCCTGTTTCTCTCTGAAGCTTTTGGATAATATTGTCATGCACATAAGCAGCATCCATATATATTTCCAGCTGCTTCTACCAGCCTGACTGTTAAAGAGAGATTCACCATCTGGCTGAACTCCAGCCTACCTGCTTGCTTTCTTTTTCTGACTTACTCCTCACTGAACTACAGCAGCTTGCCTCCTGCCCTTGTACCCTTGCTATAACAGTATCTGGACAATTCAGTCTATCATATTCCTTCTCTCCCTCCTCCATGGGTAAGGAAGTGTGTGCCAGGTGCCACACAGATGTCAGGGGCCACTTTCTGCTCTCAAGAGGCTTTGCTCTCATTTTGTGCAATCCCAGCTGCCATCCATCACCTGGCAGTAAACTCCCTGCAGGTACACTCAGTCTTCTCAGCCTGGCCCTGCACACAGTGAGGAGGTTGACACAACAGATGCTTTTGAGCAGTGACTTAATCAGCAAACATGGTCCAAATCTGTGTGCAGGCACATGTCTGCCAGTTACCAGCATAAAGCTGGAACATCCAGAGCTGAGCAGCCTGCAGGGTGTCACCTCCTGTCACTGGCTGTTTCAGTTTGGTGCGTAGCTTATATTTAGTCTCTCAAAAGTGATGGTATGAAAGGAGATGGAACAAGGAAAGGTGTAACAGAGAAAACAGACCACATCATTCCAATTAAAAAAAACAACAACAACCACATTCATGCTGGCATTTTCAGTTATACTTTTATTTATGGTAAAGTTATCTTTTTGGGGTTATTTGTGTTTTTAATACAGCACTTGGCAGGCAAACAGCAGCTCTGCATTACAGTGCTACAAAGTGAAGCTGTAGCCACTGCATAGACTAAAGATAATCCTTGTTATTCCCAAAAGCAGGATCTAGGACTCTTGTTGAGAATTCACAGCTGCCCAGCTGGCACGGTAGCATCACTTCCCACTAGCTGCTGTCACCTTCATTGCTCAGTTTGGAATAACCACTGCATTATGTGATTTCATTGCTTTTCTCTCAGGCTGACATTTGACCTTTCTTTTTAAATACCATATGCTGTAACCTCCCTCCCCTTATAGCTAGGAATAGTTAGAAGATCTTGCTACCTCTTATCCCTGGCTGCAAAAGCAGAGCAGGATTAATAGTAGACAGTAAGTTACATTAATATTTTCCTTTGTTTTTGAAAGACAAAAAGCACCAAATAAGTAACCTTGCTAGCAGGTGGCAGGGAAAATCCTTGCAACAAGTCACACCTGCAGCAACTTCTTTATTGCCTCAAGCCACTCCCTTAAGGGTTGCCTTGTGATCTGATCAGTCAATGCTTATTAATTACATCAGCTGTGTCTGAGGAATATAGCTAAGCAAGCCCTCACAGAAATGATTGAGAAGCAGCTCTGGGTTGAGGCATATCACTATATGCTTGTTTTGGAAGTTGGAGGTGGAAGCTAATGTCAACAGAGATCAGTTTTCCTATGGATCGTTATGGTAAAGTATAACTTACTGTCTCCCTTAAATAAAATTTCTGAGAGGTGGGTTTCTGAGTACTTCCAGGTACCTTACTCTTTAGCTATCTAGAGAGCAGAGAGATAAATTTTGCATCCATTAAGCTTAGTTTGTTCATTTGAAATGCAACCTCTGTGTTGTCTCAATGGAAAAATTGAAGGCAAGTGTGCTGGTGCTTCCCTGCCACTTTCAAAATGAGCTCCTTTGAATTTTGGGGGTTCCCAGTACTTGCAGTGCTCTCTTTCCTGTGTATCCTCTTGTCCTGTTCCATGCCAAATGGATGTTTTAACTACTGAGCTTAATACTCTGTAGTGCTCTCTCTTCCCCTGGAGTAGCTGTTGTAATGCATAGATTATTTTGAACAATTTTAGTTTAGATTAAGCACTTTCCCCCCTTTTATTTTCTCTTTTTATATATATACACACATATACTTTTTTTTTTTTTTTTTAATTACTGTTTACTGCTTCATCTCTGTTGATCTATTTGGTTTCAAAGAAATGCACAAAATCTTGCAAAAGCCTGATCTTCATGATTTGCTCTGCACAGAAGTAGCCAGATAATCAGTATTGATGAACAAAAGTGAAATCCATAACTAGTTTATACCTCTCCTGCTGTGCCATCCACTGTAGCCAATTAACATGCTGGGAGTGTATCTCACCTTTCTGAAGTGCTTGTGGAGCGTAGGGGGGAATGTAAGCAGGTTGTTTTGTCTTTTTCTTAATTTTCAGAGAAGCTTGGGCTCCTAATATATGGCTTCATATATAGGGGTGAAGGTTTCATTTCTTTTTTTCCTTCTAGCTGGAGCCTTCTAGCAACTGTGCTTCCCTATCAACCCTTGCTATGTTTCTAGGGCTGGACAATCATCTACAGAGGTGAGTGGTGTTTTCCATAGATGGAGTCAGATAGTCCCCTTCAGGTGCAGCCTGAGAGGCAGGTTATCCTCACAGGACATGCAACCAGCAGCTTCCACCTCCCTCTGCATTAAGCCCACACCAGAATGGACAGTAGGTGGCTGGCCAGGGGCCCTGCAGAGAGGATCGTGACACAGGGGGCTTGGTCATGGATTGTCCTGCTCAGAGCACTTCTGCTGGCATCCACCTCTCCTGGGCACTGGATTAATTCACATTTCTACCACAGAACAATGCATCTTGCCACTCTGATGAGGCAGCTCTTTTGAGACACCTTACTTGCTCTGGACACCCTTGCACGGAGACATCAGCCCTTGGTGCGTTAAGGTGCACAGAAGGAGCGCTGTGATATTTGCTCTGTGCTCAGGATGGGAGCTCTTCTAGCTTCCCCCACCTACTTCACACACAGATACACACATTTCAAGCTGTCCAGTGTATCTCAAGAGAGCGGAAAGTATTTGCTAAAAATATTTGTGCACAAGTTATTTATGGCCTGGCCCATGTCAACCCTGTGGCAGCCGTTACACAACGCTGCACAAAGAAGCCCTTATCTGGAGGAGCACACAGCCAGTTTTACAGCCCACGAGTTACCAAGAGGCAACCCTATTGGCTTTTCTATCAAATCCTAGGAATTTGAGGCCTGGACATTCAATTTAGATGTCAAATCTTGTCAAGCAGACTCTGCCAAGCTGCTTTCTAATGCTTTCCAATTCAAAGGGAGCTCTAGCAGAGAGGATCATAAAATGCTGCACCACTCCAAGGCATAGTACCTTTATACCAAAAAACTAGCGATAGAGAAAGCAGATCTCCCTGGCTGAAATTTAGTTCAAGATTATTTTCACTTTCTACATGTTGCAGAAAGCATTCCCCCTATGGAAAGTGAAGGAGCTGGGCACAGAAATTGCATCTGGCTCACAAATGTACTTCACTGCTAGAGTGCATATCTAGCCTAGTTAGCTTTTGGCTCAAAGCCTTCTAAAGCTATGGGAAGTTCATAAAACTCTTTTTAAAAATTATTTGTTATAGTTTTCTTAAGTTTATGTCTAAGACTGAAAACCAAAAATTACTCAAAATTCACTGCGAAGGAGATCCAGCCTCTTGTTCTGAACTATCTCCACCTTCATACAGCCCTTTTGGTTACACTTACGCTCTGCAGTGGCTTTAAGGGTGCTGATCTCTAAAAGTTCTGTACCAAATATTCCAGCCTCACCTATTATGGTGAGGACATGAGAACAGAGTTCACACAAGTAGGAAAGCAGAAGAGACTTGGTAAATCATAACACTGGTGGGATGCAAACGTACTAAAGGAATGATAGGAATATTAGCACTTCTTTGCCCAGCTGCTCAGTACCAGTGCTTTTGAGTCAGTGGGCACAGACCATACTTGGAGCATAATTCCTCTGATCATTTATGAGATGGGAGAGGGAAAATCATTGAAAGCCTGGCTGCTCTCGAGATGGAATTGTACACATCAGTTTTCCCTTCTCCATAAGGTCACTTGCCTTCTCAAGGAATTCTATTTGATACACTTTGTTTCATCAAATCTCTGGTGATAGGTCTTTATAATTTCTTTATCCATTCAGATGGGATGCTTAGTAATAACTTGCATGAACTGGCTTCTGGAAGGGCTTTTCCCTGGAGCCCCTCTCTGCCCTCCTTTTAAGGTAAATGTTGCACTCATCCTTTTCCACTCCTTTGGGACATCTGCTGTCATCTTTGCCACTTCAAATGCAATCACTAACGTTTCAGAGGTTTAGTTGAGCTCATTCTTTAGTTCAGGTCTAAATCAATTATGAACTACTAAGATCAGTGGCAAACTAATGTGCAGTAACAACCTAGTGCACAAGAGATTATCAGACATCTGCTGCTGTGGTTTCCTTCCTGCAAAGTACTTTGTTATCAGAAGCAAGATCTTGAACACTGGTTATGAAGCAGTCAAAAAACAGGAAGAAAGATTTAAAAGCCTCAGAATAATTGTTGTAGTCAATCAGGATTTTCAGGCTGACTCAATTTTGTCTGCACTATTTTCTGGTCACCAGTGATGGTAAAGCTAAGCATGACCAGCATCCACTTGCACTGTAGTTGACAGTGAAGAAAGACAAACAGAGTTTGGCCATCTAAGAGAAGTCCATGTCTTACAAACACCTTCCGGTCAATCTACCTGCTTTTAAAACGTGCTTAGCAGGGCCTGGCTCAAACCGAGCCCCTCCGATGGCCTTGCTCGGTGCCATCTAGTGGCTGCTGGGGCTGGGAGCTCTTGGAGCAGAGAATTTGTAGAAAGACCCATTTTTTTGGGAAGTGAGCACTGCAAGTAATACTTGTTCTTGGAGGCATAAAGTTCAAAATCAGATCAGCCCACTCCTAAACATCTGCTGATATTAATCAAGTCACAGAATCCATGGCAGAGCCCAGCACTGACAGGGCTCAGCAGGATTTGGCCAACTATAGCCTAAAAAAGCCCTGCAGGAAACAATCTGTGACAGTGAAATTTGTATCGAGAAACAAAGAAAAGGACCGTCCTTAAAAATAACATGTTGAATGTGACACTGTGGGTATCCAGTATGGATATGGAGTCAACAGCCAGAGGCTTCAGACTTTGCATGAGTCTTTCCCTGTTTTTTTTTTTTCAGTCCTTCTGCAGGAGGTCTATGTGATTGAACAATTGGAGCCAAACATTCCTCTCCTACCACCAGTATCCTGGCTGATGACACTGACTTGCAGAACTAAGAACTAACTTCTTAGGTGCAATTTTAGGTATTGTAATATCCAAATGAAAAAGGCTTTTAAATTGGCAACTGAGCAAGTCATCTAATGCAGCCCCTTCTCTTTTATTTACAGATCAGTTGAGTAGGACTTTGGGTTTTTGTGAGGTTTTTGTTGCTCTGTTTTTGTTGCTTTGGTTTGATTTTGTTTGCTTGGTTTTGGTGTGTCTTGATTCAGTGTGTTGTGGTTTGGGTTTTTGTTTGTTTGTTTGTTTTTTGGTTGGTTTCATTTGGGGTTTTTTGTATTTTTGGTTTTCTTGGAGGAGGCAGTGTTTGAATTTTTTTTTTCTCATCCTAGTGAGTGGTTTGAAAGAATGGATCCCAGCCTGCCTGGACTATTCCTCTTAATTGATCTTTGCACAAAAGTTCAAGAATATTTCTGGGATTAAGTTTTCCATTAAAATGGATTTATGGTCTCAAATTTTGTTGTTGTAGTTTAGTGAACATTAGTACTCAGAAAGTGCCTTCCTTAATGTTTTTGTCTGTGTGTTAAAAAATACTATTTACTTATCAAGGCATCTAGATTGAATTTGAGTTTCTGTAAAATGGACAGTTTATATACAAAAAAACCAAAACAAACAAAAAAAAAGAGGAATTTTTCCAGCATATGGTCATAACCCTATTTTTAAGAGCTGACTGTATAAGAATTTCCAAATCTGATTTATTTCCATTTCTATGATACACAGGAATCTAACTCCATTTGCTTCTTGGAATATTTAGAGCAAAATTCTCCCTAATTTAGCAAAGACATACTGGCATTTTCAAAATCTAAAGTATTAATATTTATTCTCATGTTTAAAGGAAAACTGTTTGTTTCTACACAGTGTTTTTGAAGTTTGCTCTCTGTCCAGCTTCGATATCCCAGCTATCTAGAGATCTACTCTAATCCCTCTCTCCCCTTGCTACTGTTTAAACAAAGATCAGTGTTACCATTTTTCCAACTAAGAGCTCTTTTAATAGTCACTTACATAGACCATAGATCACAAAGTCTGTGGCCCCATAGATCACAAAATATGAGCTCATGTTCTGATGAATCCTCAATTGTTTCCAAAGGGTTTATAGGCAACATGGTTTTGGAAAGGAATGTGGGGTGACTATTTTTGCTTCCATTATTCATCCCTTCCTCCTTCCCCCCTCCCCCCTCCCCAACCCCCAAAAAGCCTCTTTTCAATTTCAAGGCATGTGCAGACTAGAAATAGCATCAGCCCTGGAGGATTTTCCTTTGCAATTCACTCGGACATTCATTCCCCAATTTAGGGTGTCTGTTCTCAAGTGTGCAGAACAGCGTCTCCTCCCCTTGCTCCATCCCACATGGCTCCCAGAAAAAGCAGTGACCGGGTTTTCCTGGAGAGGGATCTTCAGAACAACTTCACTGCTTGTCTCCCAGACAGCAGGTGTAGCACAGCCCAGTTTTTATTAAGTGAAAGAGGTGCAAATTTCGCTGTTTTATGCTTAATAGTCACTAGAGGGCAAAGCAGGTCTCCGCAAGGCGGTTCTGCAGCCCCAAGGGAGGTTACCTGGCTCCTGCCTGTGGCTCGGGAGGCTCTGGTGTGGAGTCCTGTCTGCAGGGGTGGAGCTGGGAAGTCCCAGCCTGACTGCTGGCTTGAGGTATAGCTTACCCAGAGACAGCACTTCTTGTATGTTTCTGGTTTTGGAGCACAGTGATGGCATCTTTGATCTTGTTTTGCTTATGTAAGAGTATCTTGTAGGGTCAGAGCAAGGGTTCATTCAGTCCACTGTCCATCCACTCATATATCTCATTACTATCTAATGCCAAAGGAAAAATATCTTGGTCTGTTTTCCTCAAAATATCCTCCCAGCCAACTGTGGCCAAAATAATTCAGGATGCAGAGCTCAGGTCTTTGTAAATAACATGCAGTTTTCTTCTTGAATTTCTGGTTGCTTTTTGCATCTCAGTAGCACCTGGGAATCTGCAGTGCTCTTGTGCAGAAAGGCCAGAGTTTACCTTGGCATTGTGTGGGGAAAAAATACCTCCTTTTGTCCTTCCTGAACATGCTGCCTGGTTGCTTCCTTGCTTGTTGCCCTTTAGCAAGCCCTTTGGGAGTTGAAGGAGCTCTGTCATGTTCTCCCCTATTTGTTTCTCTTTTGGGGTAAAAATCTTTAATGAATGCAGTGGTTTGGACACTCACTAAGTTGTTCATTCTGCATGGCAGATCAGAAACCACCCCTTGGAGTCAGTGTGAAGCTTACCAGGTAAAAGTCAACTGAGAAAGAAAGCAGAGGAAGATACTGGAAGAGTGAAACCTGGAGATAACAACTCCAGGGCAACAGAATATTTTTCTTGGCATGGCTGCATTGTCACCATATGGCAGAAACCACCTGAACTAGGATAATAAAGGGTGTCAATGAAACCTTAAGCATCACACATGTAGGAGTATATTCTCTTGATACTTTCCCAAAAGTAAGCTATTTTTGTGTTTGTGTGCACTGAAATGCCTTTGGAGAGGGCTTATGCAGCAAGAAGCCCTGACTCTTGAGAGCTGCGCTCAGCAGCTTGGTGAATGTTAAGGCTCCTGAAATTAAAAGCAGAATGTTTTGGTCTTTCAAAAAAAAAATAAAATAAATGAGGGACTTTAAGATCTGCTGACCAAAAAATACTTCCCAAAATGTTCTAATTATTGGTTAAATACTTAAAAAAACCTTTTCCAAACCTTTCACTGTTTTTCACAGACCTGGAGCCCCATTTTTTAACAAATTTGATTAGATTCAAATTAATGTCTGCAGTCAGCCCCCACCCCTCCATGCTCTGCCACTTCCTAAATCCTGCTCACATGGGCAGTGGAGGTCACTATAGGCCAGCTTCCATGGCAGAAAGTTTGGCTGTTGACAGGTGAACCTACACCTGGTAGCACCAGTGTGGACTGAGGTCCAGATGGAAGGGGCCTGCACTGGGCTGACAAGGGGTTTCATCTGAGCTGGAGGGTTTCCCTTTCCAGATTGCCGGCAAATATTTTCCAGCACAGGAAAGGCTTTTCAATCCATAGAGCTTTACCCTGAGATGGGAAGTCAGCCCATAAACAACACTTCAGCTGAGTCAGTGCCCCCAACTCTAAGCCAACATCAACATAGTCTGGCCTTGCAGCTGAGAAGTGCTAATTGCCATTTGAATTGTGCAAATGTCCCACATGGAGCCATTTAGCTGAGATCTTCCATTACCTTGAAATCCCTGAAATGAGCAGGGCCCATGTCATGGTCAAGAAGGTCTATGGCAACCAAAAAAAGGTTGGAAAGGGCAGGATGTCCCAGCTAATGGGGTCAGGGGTTTGCACCAGTGCACATTCAGCTCAAACATACACCCTCAGCAGAGAGTGGTGGACTATTTGCAGACAGCATCCCTGATGCAGAGCAGGACCAGTGCATGCAGCAGTTGCTGAGCCACTGGATTTAGCTGCTCTGCTTTTGGAGAAGACCAGATCTCCCAGCTGATACTGAAAGTCCCGTGAAAGTCAATGGGAGGATGTTTTATTTTAATGTATCTATATTTGACCTAACTGCAGGAAGGACAAGGATCTAAGGCTACATTTTATTTTATTTTATTTTTTACTTTTGCTCATTCAAAATGAAGCATCTGAATGGCATCTGAATGGACTTTTTGATTTCCATGCATCTACAGCTCACAACGAGCACAGGGATAATTATAAGTTCTCGTCACTTCTAGAAAATGGGTCATTAAGTAGGTCATTAAGTATAGCATGAGCTGCCTCATTTCAGTCACCCAGGCTGAAGAAATATGGCAAAGAGAGGCTCACATTAGCACTGGGTGCAGACTCCCTGGCCATGCTGTTGTTTCCTGCTGCACACATGGCACCACAACAACACAAGCAACCTGGAAGCCTTCAGGCACATGCTGTGAAGTCCACACTGGCATTTGATAATCTGCCTTCTCAAGGAGGAATCAGACTTTTCCCTGAAACCATGTTTCCAGAGCACAGAGGAGATCCACAGTTCCACACAACCTCTGAAACTGGCAACTGGAGTTTTACATTTTGAGATCATTGACTCCTGCATGGTTCAGGTTGGAAGGTCAAACAGTGGCTCTTGGTATCCTGCTGTGGAACGAGCAGACTGTTGTCCCTTTTGGAGCCTGGCTGTCCACCAGAGAAGGACCTTGGTTCCCTCTATAAGCAGACATCCATCTCCTGTGAACAGAGGAATGGACATACTGACTCAGTCCAAAGGTCCATCTATCCATATGTGCTGTCACCAGCAGTGACAAAGCAATCCACAGGAAAACGTGTAAGAACAGAGCAAGGACGTGTAACTCTCCCAGCTCCCAACTATTTGCAGCTTAGAAACTGACAGAGCCAGAGGGAGTTTCTCTGTCTTTTGTATCTCTCAATGCATTTTTCTCTCAGGAAGTTTCTCCATCCTCCTTGGCCTCATGTGGACCTGTAGCATCCACAGCATCCTTGGGCAGGGAGAGGCTGATTGGAACCAAGAAGTGAATTAGAATGAATACGAGGAACTGTTGGAAGCATCATGAGAAAGCAACCCAGGTCTTTTCTGGCTCCATTTCTCCTTGATACAGCTCTAAGGAGGCCTTTTCCCAACATGCTCTGTCTTTGCCACAGCTTTGGATTTGCTAAACCAGTTTGTGAAGAATCAGGAACATAAGGAAAAAAATATGAGTGAGGTATTTAGCATGAATGTGAGCAAATTAAGTCAACTGTGGGACTATGGGATGACCCCACCCAAACTCTCATGTGTTCTATAGGTCCCGGAAACAAAAATGAGGGCTCAAATAGCATCATTGTACTACAGTGAGCTCTCTTTTTTGAAACATTTCATGATAAATGTTTAAACAGCTGCCCTCATAGGATTCAGGAGAGCAGTAAGGCATTGTCTTGCATTAAAGCCACAACTGGACCTTGGCCAGAGCTGAAGAATTCATAGGTGACCTGAGTACATTTTTCATGCATTTTGCTGAATCCCCTGCATGGCGTAACTTTCTCTGTGGGAGATTTAGCCAAACAGTCTGAAGAAAAGAAAGAAATGTGGACAAACCAGCTTCTGTGATTTATTGCCTCAAAGCCATTCAGTAGAGATTGTCCCAGCTGGTCATAAACTACATATTTCCTACTTCAGTGGAGGGGAAGAAGGGTACTGGATGCACATTTTGCCCAGATAGAAATCTCTATTCTTTAATTTATCTCACACACTTAGGACAAATGAATAGTAGTGTTGATCTTATCCCATGCTTAATTTCTTGTTTATTTTTCTTTTCTTAGTCCTTCCCCTTTGCCCTCCATTTTCTTCTGCTCCCTCCAAGGTTGGGTGAGATTTACAGAAAGAGCAATATGCCCATCCTTATTCAACAAGATGGGAAGTTTCTTATATTAGCTTTATAGGCAGCTGGAGGGTTGATAAAACTCATAAATCAACAACCTTGGAGATTAAGGCAGAGCAAACCTTATTTTTCTCATATCTTTAGTAACCTTAATACATCACCTGGTTGGATTCTAGAGAATACAACCAGTTGAGAAATACTAAGTCCTTTTTGGTTTTTGTTTTTGTGTTGTTGTTGGTTTTTTTTCCCTTAGCACTGCTTATTGTGCTTTTCTTTCTAAATCTGTATGAACGTTACAGATTCATTAATTAAAACCATTGTGAAGACCTAAGTATAGTCAATTAGTGCTTCAGTTCAGATCAGGAGCTCACTTTGGGAGCTCAGCTTTGCGTTGTGGTGCCATCTTAAGGATGCTTGAATTAGTGTCCCTTTAGACAAAATTAATCTGGACTATGTGCTCCCCTAATCTATTTCATTTACTACTGGGAAATCAATCTCTAGGACCAGACTGTGGATGGCATGAATTAAAAGGAGAAAAACAAACAAACAAACCAAACTAATCCAACCATGAAAAGCATTTACTGTGGATGTCAAGGCCTTAGCAAAAAATTTCCTGGTCCGTGCTTCTGCTCCTTTTAATCCATCCTACTTGCTAATGCAGATATAGTCTTAGAAATCCACAGATGGTCCTCAGTGAATTCAAAGGCTTCATGCCTAAGCAATTCCAGCATAAACTATGAGGCAACAGTAAGAAATTAAATTAGCCACAGGCCAGGTGTGTTGTATGCCACCTGTCTGCCAGCAAGACTTGTGAAATTCAACTTTGTCTCTTGTGACAGATAGGAATTGTTCAAAATAGGAGTGTTTTGTTTTATTTCCATGCAAAAAAAAAAAATAAAACTAAATCTTATTTGTGGAATATGCTGAATTGTTGGGGCTGGGAAATACTCCTTGAAAAGGGAGCAAACCTAGGTCTCTTCTGATGGACCTGGGTATGCCACAGGATTTGCAGAATAGCTGTTCATTCCATCAAGTTTTGTGCCAAAACACATTTACCACTGGGCAGAGAGACACATCAACAATCCTTTTGTCATGAAGGCTTTTATCCTTTGGGGTGCAATCCTTCCCACCTGCAGCACTGGCATCCAAGCACTGCCAAAGTTTTGTCCTTCAGCCCTGGGCCAAGAGCCCACCGAGAATCACACAAGTGCAAATCCCCATGTCTCCTCACCTCCCACACTCTCCACCCCTGCTCCTGATGGTAAACAAATCCCTCCTCCTTCAGAGCTGCCACAGTCACTGCGGTGTTATGGGGACAGGGGGGTGCAGTGGGTGGGTGGCTGTGCTGCTGGGGATTAAGTGTTCCTCACCACCCCTCCTGGGTGTCTGTGCACCAGCCTCATGCTCTCACCTGAGTGTACACACTTAGCTTTTTTCTGGTGACAAAGAAACCAAGTCAAATCAACCAAGACTGATTCTTTTGAGAAGGAAAGAAGGCAAGCGAGACAGGCTGACACATGTCTGATCCTCATGAAGCTGGTGGACAGGTTGTGGCTGCCCGTGTGTCGTGCTCCCAGCTGAGTCAGAGGATGGGGAGGTAAAAAAGCAGATACCACCTCTGCCACCTCGCTACCCAGAATGATCAAATACCACCCAGAAGTGAGCAGAGGGGTCATTTTGTTCAAGTGTTGACAAGATCTCTGAGTTCAGAGAGGCAGATTGTGAAAGGTTTCTTGGTTTACTCCTTGGGATTTTCCTTAAAACAACTGAATACAAACTTCTTTCTCTTCCTCTCTCTCTTGAACACACACAAACAGGTGTTAACACACCACCTGATGTCGACCACCATTTCAGTAATGAGGGAATCACTTTATCCTTAATGATTTACCTATAAGCAACCCAATCACCATGAATACTTAGAAGGAGGTTCATGATGGTTCTGAAAATCAGAGCATAATTTGATGTCTAGCTCTGTTATATGTTCTTAGTTAAAATAGTTTCCAGAACTTTTTTTTTTTTTTTTCATTGCAAAAGGTCAACAACTCTGATTTTTGCCAAAAACCTCTTGGGGTGAAAGTTTGTTCAATTAAGATATGTTACTTTTTTAATAACTCAAAGTTTCAAATGTTCTTTTTGCAGGACTTTCAAGGAAATCACAGTCAATTAAAATGTCAAGTATTGTTAACAACTCTGACAAAAAATAAGGATCTAGTGGACATACCTCATTCTATTTAATTTTTAAATCTGTGAGGCCTGGTACACTGAAGTGCTGTGCCACCAGGACCCATGGAACCAGAGTTCTATCCTCTCAGGTCTAATCTGCAGAGAACAATGCAACTATCCACAGTTGCTTTGTGGCAAACTTTGGGGATCCATCCTTTTCCAGACAATCTCAGTAGAAGCCTTGCCCTCTTCTTGTCCATCCCTCTGCCAGGCCTTTGTGGACACAGTTTTCATGGAAGGAAAACTGATACAGAGAGAATTAATCAGACTTAATCTTTCTTGCAGACAGAAGATCTGCATGTGGCAATTCCTTACAAACACAGACCTTGAAAATCAACATACAGCCTTGGAATTTAAGGGCATATTTGAACTTAACAACAATAAGCGACTCAGTGAATATGAATAGTCACAGCCTCTGTTTTGCAGCTTCTGTACCACTTCTGCAAATACAGTGGCTTATAATTGACTGAAAGGAGTGATACCTCTTGCAACACCCACAGCTTCTGCAGCCTGGGTAGTTTCCAAATGAGGTTTCCCACCTGAATGCCTTTCTGATCTGTTTTTATCCTGTGAAGAGGTTTCAGCACCATGCCAGCCCTGATTTCCCTTCATACCAGGTGCTGGTGATACTTTATTCTGCAAATGAGGCATTTCATGAACTACCATGAGAATAAAGAACTGTTACAGCTGAGGAGGGAAGAAATTGAAAGAGAAGGAGGGCAAAGAATGACTTTGCAGACAAATCCTCCCCACTATTGAATCTTTGCTGGCAAGGAAAAAAAACAAACATCAGAAAAGTCATGCTTCAGTTCTCCACCATGGCATTATCTTTTTCCTTTTCTTTTGCTTGTTCAAAACACCTACAAGTATGCTGCCCTCCTGGAAACAGCCTCCTTGAAAGTTAAGTGTACATTTCAAAGACTGTGTACAGTATAACACTTTGTGTTTGGCTTGGAGAAATATTTGTTGGCTGGAAAAGAAAAAGGAATTTAAGTAGCTGGTAGTAAGAAAATGTTCCAGCACTGCCTGGTCAAAAAACATTGAAAATAAGGATGGGTCTCGTCCCTGCCAGACAGGAGTTGCATCTTATGACCTTATAAGAGAGCTGAAGCTCTTGACAGGGCACAGCAAAATCAAACACCTCCAAGACCTGTCAGACACACATCCAGAGATGGGTAATTTCACACCTGTGAGTGTGACAATGCCACAGAGATGATGGTGAGGACTGGCTGCCTCAGCAGCTGTCCCTGACCTGAGCAGGGTCCAGAGCTCCCTGGGGCACAGCTATACATCTGGTGAGGGTCTTAGCAGCTAGTTTGAAGTGTGATATATCTACACATGGAGCAGCAGTGAAAATATGTTATTTGATAACATCCCCTTCCTGTTCCCCCTGCTTTGATCTCTTTATGCTCTGAAAACCTCTGAGAGTCAGAAAAATGCTGATGTTGTGTGTGTACAAATGGGCACCCAAGGCCCAGAGAGAAAGAACTGGAGACTGCTCAGGTATTGCTGCCAGTTGGTGCTATAAGTTGCTCCAAGACATCTACTGCAGTTACCACTAATGAAATCAGGTTTTTTTCATTCCAAAACTGGCAACTTGATATTAAGAAACTTTTTTTTTTTTTTTTTTTCCTTAGTTCCCCACTTGAGGCCAATGCTTCTAAAATGTGACTTCTGGTGAGCTGGCAGGAGAAATAATGATGAACTCACCCCCCAGGTGACATGCTCTACCTGATCTCTGTTCCCAAGGCAAACCAGGGAGGACAGCTGATCTGGATTGCCTTTTGTTCTCTGAGCAGTGTACAGATGAGATGACTAGCTCAAATAGGTAGGGTAGGACTGAATTTTCTTAGTATATATTTGTTCTGTCTCAGGTGCCAAAGCACGTTACTATGATGATGAATACATGAAGGTCTTGGAAAATTAAAATTAAATATGTGTAGCTTTTTGTAAGTTGAGACATCATATAAAAGAGAACTCTATGTCTAAAGCACAAATCTATCAACCTGCTTCTATTTGGCTTTCAGTCCAATTGTCTTACTCTGCTACGGCTTGTGTTTTAAAATAATACTTGAGCTGATGCCAGGCTGCATCTTTCTTCTCTCGAGACATCTAAGCAGCATGTACTCAGCTAAGGAGAACAGAACAGGTACTCATGTCTGGTGTTGTCCAAAGCTTCAGTGTGCCACTCACCCACACATCTAGATTTAGTGTCTTCCTGGGGCACTAAAGAAGGCAACATAAAAGCCCTTTTTCCTTCCAAACTGCCATAGTTTTCTTTGAGTCACCAGTTGACTTGGTATATTTTGCAGTTAACTTAAAAGTTAACCTGGTTTTACTAAAGCCAGGACTTCCATTCTTCCATCTACATTCAGAGAATATAATAGACTTTCCCTGAGTTTATTTGAAGCCCCAGTTTCATGTAGCCCACTTAAAAAAAACAACAAAAACAAAAACAAGACAAAAAAAAGCTCAACTTTATACAAGCAGAAGAGTTTGTATAAAGAAGAGGGACTGGCACAAGAAGTACTTTGGTTAGTGCTTGAAATAATTTCTAGGGAATGGTAATTTGGTGGAGTGAAATTTTGGCAGAATGGTAATGCTAATTTCTCATGATTTGTGTGGCTTTCTGTGTAGAACAGTCAGAAAGTTCCTTAGTTTTTGGCTGACTGTGGCCTGAAGCTGTCCCACAGCAGAATGGAACATTTCAGGACAAGTCTTAATTTCAGAATATTTTTAATTCTGGAATGAAAACAAATATGTCTTCCCTTGAAACAAGTAAAAAAGCAAATTGCAGTTTTATTTTGAAAGACCACTTGGAAATAAAAAATTGAGACCTTGAATTAAAATAAATGGTTTCATAGTTTAGAAAAAAGCAGCTCTAGTTTTTGCTTTACTACACTGCTTTTTTCATGTATATGTAAAGAATGTTTTGGTTTACCAGAAGTTCAGTTAAAAATGTCTCTTCTATCTGTCTTCATGCTCCTCTTCTGTACAAGTCACGCTCAGTAGAACTTACAGGAATGTCTTTAGATATCTTCAGGGGTGGTAACTCCAGCACTTCCCTGTTCCAGTGTCTGACAACTCTTTTGATAAAGAATTTTTTCCAAATATCCAATTTAAACCTCCCCTGGCACAACCTGAGGCTATTTCCTCTTGTTCTGTCACTTGTTACTTAGGAGAAGAGACCAAGCAGTGGTCTGCTGAGCCAATCTTGATGTTCTTGGAGATGAAAATGTGCAAGCAAAAAACCTGGCCCATCCAGTGGCTCCTATTTGGGTGGAGGAAGGCCAGGCTGCCTATGCTGGCATCATGCCCATAAGGCAGTAGGTTCCAGTGGAGTCAGGTACCTGGGACCTGCCAAGGATTGTGTCACCATGTCCAAGTTGCAAGTTTCGAAGTCATTGGGAATCAGTGAGTCAGTGCAGGGAGCAGAAAAGGATCTGATAAATTCTTTGTTAAAGGCTTGTTCCAGTTCTAATTAATCACATTCAATAACAATTCAATTAGTGCCATGAGTTAAAAATTACCAAGTAAGTTGAGATGGACACATTCAGGACTGAGATGAAAATAGGCTGGCAGAAGTGAGAGGCATTGAATAGGCAATGATCTCCTGGGACATTTCTGGAAATTGTTCATGGCTTTTTTCCATGTCCTCGTTCTCCAAATGCTTCCAGTATCGTTTCCCTTCTCTGCCCAAGCCCTCCACAGCACTTCTCCCACACATATTCTCTTGCAAATGAGAGTGGTGTAGTGGTCAGTGAACCAGAATGGAGCTTCTCTGAGAAACTCAGTTCTGCTCTGTTAAGAGCTCTCTGTACACACAACAAAGAGACACACACTGGAGAAGCCCTGTGAAGATAGATACAGACAAAACCATGAGCAAAAGGCACATAATTAAACAGGATCAGTCACTCTGAGAGCCAGTGGTCCCAGAAGTTCAGCTGTCAGCCCTCAAGCTGCTGGAAACAATTTATCCTGGAAACATCCCTCACATTCACCGATAGGAAACACACTGCACAGCATCTTCCCCTGACATCTCCTATAAACCTTTGTGTAGTTTACCTCTTTTAGCTTCTGCAGCTCTTGGAGTGTGTTCTCTGATTATGCTGCATCAAATAGAACAGGATTCTCACTTGGCTTTTGGCTCGTAAAATAAGAGGTCAAGTGAAAGTCATCATCCTGGGCTTTAGAGCATTAAAAAATTAGTTATATTAGTATCCTGAAGGAGCAGAGAAACTTTCACCAAGGGAAGATGAGAAAGGGCAGACTGAAAATATTCAGTGATTTTTTAATAAGAAAATAAAAATTAAAGAACAGAAATAATCTGCAAGCCAGGTCCATACTCTGCCCTGCGTCTTTGAGGTGAAATAGGTTATAGTTCATTTTCCAAGTACTTTTTCCTCCTTTTCAGGTTCTTTTGGGATATGTCAGGGAGATATTTTTTCACCAGAGGAAAGGGAACACAATCAGAATATCATGGAAATCTGAATTGTGCACACACACACACATACACACATGAAGGTACCCATGCCAGCACACCAGCACTATGTCATTGTTGTCTCTGTACATATCAAGCTGGTGGAGACACAGATCTTATTCCACTTGGAAGCTGATCTGTGGAGTAAATTCTGAAAAAGCTGAGGTTGTTCCTGAATATTTCTTCTTGGCTGTCAGAGTCAGTTTTGCTTTGCTCTGGCAGAGCCATCATGCAGATTCTTTGCTCAGCTTCCAACATTTAACTTAATTTCCAGAATCAAGAGCACTGTTTTGTTTTGAAAAAAACTTCTCTTGCCTTTACCTTAATTCAAATTTCACTGCTCAAACAACATCTAACTGGACTGTGGACAGTGACTTCTGTACATCTCCATATCTCCACAAGGCACTTCATCAACCAGTCAGAATATTGACCTGTACTCTTATTTTGCATTAGAAAAAAAAGTGAACAAATTCCAGCTGAAATCAACCAGAACAATAGATACAGTTTTGGGTAAATGACTTGGAAACAAAATTAATGAGAGCTGTTTCCCCACATGTTGCCAACTGAGAGATGGCTGGAGCAGCCCTAGTGATGGGGCTAATGGGCAACATAAGTGTAACTACTGATGCAGGGGCTCTGGAGAGGAAAACAGTGGCACAAAAAACCTCCCATCCAGCAGCCAGATGTGAGGTGGGAGTGATTTCTTCAGCACTCCATGTCTCTGTGGCTCCCAGCACAATAGGTGCTGATGTGCTGTTACTTAATGATTCAAGGTTCACTCAAATAATGGGAAAGAAGATTTCTATTAATTTCTTTGAGCTTCCTATTTGTCTTACAGAGGCAATTGCTTACTTGAGGAAGCCACAGCTGTATCAGACTCTCTAGGCTGAAGTAATATGTTAAAGGATGGCTAACAAGCAAGCAGAAGGTTGCAGAAACTCCCAGGTATCCCAGAGTAGTATCACCACTTCCTTCAGTAGTTAATGGCACTGCTGACAAATGTACAATCACAGACTTCAAGATGGTGCTTCTAAACCTGGGCTTGGGCACTGATGGCACTAATTGCTCTTAATTGCCCTGATCAGCCTCACCCTGGACCTCCATCCACAGCCCATGCTCATTGGCCCGGGGATCTAATTTAAGCTCAGGCTGAGGTTTTGAGTTCTGGTTTGAGCTGTGCTGCAGAAGAGTGCTGCTCTGCAGTCTGGCTATGCCCTTGCCTAATGGTGGACCCCACTGGTTCAGACTCCAGCCTCTGGGGACCTGCCTGGCCATCTCTGTATCTGATTTGTATGTTGACTTCCTGGTTTGGCTTCAAGCTTGCCTTAGCACCAGGACTTCTTCAGTGATCTGGATTTTCAGCTGGACCTGGCTGCTTTCTGTGGCCTGCCCTGCTGGTGTTGTGGGTAGTGTCCTGGTTAGTGAGACCCCTGTGCTGTCAGTTCTTGCAAGTATGCTTGATGCCTTGGATTCAGAAGATCTGTATGCAGCAGATGAAGTTCTTATACCTACTGTTTCAGCAGTGCAAATGTCAAGGCAAGCTTCAAAGTGGGTGAGTGTATTGAAGAAGTGCCTTTAATTTCCAGGTTATCTCTCTGTTGTGACAGAAGTAGATTAAGGCACATACCACTCCTGCACCCTGAGCAGACCTTGCTTTGGGAAGTAATAGTGGCAGCAGCCTGATCTCAGCTACTACATCCTCCACGTGCTCCTTGGTTGGGCATAATGCAGGAGTCTGGCCCTTGACAGGACTCTGCATTCCCTGGTGCCAGCCTTGGCAGGGGGAGGGTCAGGTCTGTGACCCTTGGAGCTGCCAGTAGCACATGACTAGGCTAAACCAAGACTCCATAATATACCAAGTTTGTAAACTCTTCTTGGCAAGGACTTTTCTTTTTGTTTGTGTCCTTTGTGTGGTCTTGGTCACATTTCCAGGTATGTAAATACTAGAGTAATATCCAAGGCCTAGATGTCTTTGTTTTGTTTTTCATAATCTCACATACTGGAGAGGGTTGGAATCTAGGGGTAACCAAGAACAGACCCTATTCTGAAGGTAATGCTGTTGTCACTGCCAAAGACACTGGCAGTATGTAAAGGTGGGTGAGGTATATTTGTAGATAGCAGAGATTATTGCTTTGGGGAACAAATAGCTAGGATTGTGTCTGGGAATGCCTTGAGGATTGTTTAACCCACAGTACTTGTCCTGCTTGTTGAAAATATTTAGAACTATTAATTATCTCAGGAGGAGCTTGCACTCTTCACTGTTACTATTAATACCTTTCAAATCTAACCCTTTTCTCTGGCTAGGTTGAGCCAGCTCAAGTCGGTGACAGGCTAAACAATTTGATGGGTCTTGGGAATCTGGTTTTATGAGGAATGCTAAAGTAAACCACAGCCTGTCCCCAAATCATTTCAGGATAAAATTAATTCAGTAAATGAATACTGGGCAAGGTTGTCAGTAGGGACCATGGTAGCTACCATCCTTGATGGAAGGCTTGTAGAGCACCTAGGAGAACACAGGCGTGGTTTCAGCTGACACAGCTAAGGTCTGACCCAGGACAGTATTAGTGCAGTGTTTCAGGAGGAGCTGCTTGTAACCAGGACTGGAATATCATCACTTCTAGACTGTAAACCAGCACTTTTCTAACAGCAAGGTCTGAGGCAAGAAAATATTTCCTCCCCAGCTTCTCTGCAGCTTCCAGTTTTAACCTCAGACCTAGAAACTTACCTGGTTTTTGAGAGAAAGCAGTTTCTTTTGCTTTCTATCTTTCTGGTACAATTTCTCTGCAACTGTTCAACATGGTAGGCAGTCTTTGAAGGCTGTTCAGCATTCATAATATACCACTGGTGCAGCTGGAAATGAACAGCTATGGCATTTGGGTTTTGAAGTGGAAATCTGTTCCTTGACTGCTCCTCCTGAGGAAAAGCATCAGATCAATTTGATTTGCAAGTAGATAAAGTGATAGTGTTTTTGTAGTAGCATAAGTATCTGTGCTGTTTAAATAGTTATCATCCAGAAGGGACTTCCAGCTCTGCTTATGTGATGCCTAATATATTTTTCACTTTTTAATAGAATAAAAAACAAAATAAATCTTTAAAACCACAATATATACATAGCTCTGCTCCTGCAAACTTGTTTACTCTTGTTTACAGATGTTTTCCTAGTGATGTAAATGTCACTGTTCAAATGAGTAAGCATTTGCAAGATTGAATGCTATATATGTGCGTGCATGTGCAAAAGTACAGGTATATGCAAGCTTTTGTTATCAGTCTCAATAAGAAATGTAAAGAAAAAAACCTTCCTCTGATATAAGAACAACTCACATGGTGCGGGGAAGAGAAGTGAGGTTGTCATCATCTTAATCACGGTCTCCCTGTGACCACAATGTCAGGAACCATGTTTGAGTAATGAATGCTACAAGGAATTCTGACTCCAAAACCTACCAACAACACTTCCCAGCTAGCCCAAGCAAGTGTCCCTCCAGAAACCCCAGCAGAAGTGGACATCATGTCTATTTTTGAAGATTATTTTAGCACTTGTAGTAATTCTAGTGGGAAAAATATGGTAGTGGGGTAGGAACAGAACCCAGTGATTGCAGGGCATGTTGATCAATTTTCTAGTTCTTTTTGGAAGAGTTTTGGGGGTTGCTAAACAATTTTTTGTTTCAATATCTATTTTTTCATATGTGTTATTTCATAGGGAAATTCCCTTGAATCAGCCAATTGTGTTTTGAGACAAACCCAGAGCCTTTGTTGTGCAAACAATAGAGATGGTAGTGCCAGTATCTCCCTCACCTTAGCTCAACAGCCCATGCTCTTCTGCTGCTGCTCAACTGGAATCTGAACCCTTGTGTCTGATTAAAAGAAGCTGGTTAGAATGCTCCAAGATGGGAGAACAAGGCTGAGGACTGAAGTCCTCAAGGGAGAGGGATGAATGTTGGGTTTTGGTGTGTCCTTCTGGCTCTGGTAACAGTTCGAATGTGGGGATCTCTTCAGTATGTTCCTTCAGGCACTGTTTGCACAGATATCCCAGGGTTCCCAGTCTTGGATTCAGCAGCAAAGAGCCTTACAGCTAAATCTGTAGTGTCTGGCCAAGTTGCTCTGTAAGGAAAGGCACTTTATTTTATGAGCTGCTGCCTTATCTGTCTTCCTTTCCTGATTTCTTCCTGTTTTCTCTTCTTCTGACTTCTCCTTTTCTCTTCCTCCACTCCCACCTAATCCTTATTTTTAACTTGGACTTTTTTTGCTACATAAAAGTTGAAATTCTGCACCACAAAGGTACTTACCACAGGTCACCTGCACACATCCAGTGGCCTCTATGCAGTCCATGAACTGTGTGTTTGACAATCTCAGTGTGAAATATTCTGCAATCATGAAATGCAAATATGAGGGTAAGAATACTGCTCAGACATGGTGAAAACCCCAAATTCTTGTGTGCAACTCCCTTCCTTTCTGTAAATGCTGCTTACCTGCATAAATTCAGAGAAGCCTCCTGGATTTCCTCAAAGCTGCAGCTGGATTAATGCACTGGGTTTATCTCAACCATCTCAATTTACCCTGTTTTGTGCTATGGTTTTGCCAGCACCTGCTGCTGTCTGTAGGACACAACTGTTTGGTTCCATGTGTTGTTCTTGACCTACCATACCCAGTAGCTCCCAATGGTGCAAAATTATACTAGTGGGACAGATTAAAAAAAAAAAAATGAATTATTTATTAAGTGCTTGGAATTTGGTCTTACAGCAATTTTGTACACAATCTAGGCAGTGGAGCCTAAATACAGCAGTGGAAGGAGCATATACTGATAATTTAGTGCCAGAAAGTGGTGTTCCATAAGCACCCTTCTGGCAAGATGTCCTCCTGTGCATGCTGTTATGCAAGCAATTTCCCCTTTATTAATTGTTGCTAATTATGTTTTCATTGTGAATGATCCATTAACTAGCTTACCAAGGCAGAGTTGAACAAGAAAAAAAACCAATTCTCTTGCTCAGGGAGTAAGTAGGAAAAAAAGCCAGAATAAATCTTGGCTGGGTCCCTCACTGCTACTTGGTCTCTTAAGACATTTTCTTATCACTGATTATTGGCTTTCAGGCTCAGTGAACTGTACAGCTTGTAAGAGTTGTGTGCACAGGTGATATGATCGGTTTCTTCTCTCTAGTGCAAGTGATTCAAGATCCAAGAGTAGCTGAAAAAACCCAACAGCTTTTGCCATATGTAAAAGGATATTACAGTGATGACTAGGGTGAATTTGAATGCCTTAATTAGTAAGACTGGCTCTGAGGTTTAAACAAAGGCAGACATCACAAGAGATCAGATATACTTGGAAGGTAGAGCTGCTTCCAATTGAATCTGGATGCAGCTTTTTCTTGGGATAAGGTAAAGGAACTGTTGCATGTGTTTCACCTCCAAAGAAATTAATTGTAGCAGTGTGGATCTCATGATAAGTTAGTTTTTTGTTGTGTTTTGTTTGTTTGGGGTTTTTTTTGTGTTTGGTTTTTTTTTTTTTAAATGGGATTTGGATAATAATATTTATCAAGTAAAGGAGGGCTCAGGAAAGTGGGTAAAAAGAAATATAATTGAAGAGTGATGTATGTACAAATATATACAGAGACAAGCCTGATCTGATTGTGGATGCAGCCTGGCTTCAACAGCCTAACAGTATTCTAAAATGCTTATTCACTAAAATAGAATCTCTAAAAATATACCTATATATATAGAGAGAGAATCCACTTCTGTCTGCTAAAGAGTTTGAACAGTTAAGAAGGAATCCAAAGTGAGTAGGGATTTGTCAAGCTGGTTGTTTGTAAAACAGGAATGTAGAACTTGATATCACTCAACTCCAAGGCCCAGAAAACAAATGAATATTTGAAAATATGTAATGGGAAAAGATCTTGTAACCCTGGTTTTAACCAAGTTATATGTAGAACCTATTGCAAATGAGATGAAGAGCAATAGTCTGCAGTTCACATTACCAAAATAACTGGAAGAAGAGCAGTCAGGCTGATACTACCACAGACTTTCAGCACTGTTACAGTAGCATGAGATGAACAGCCAAGGTATTGGAGAAGATCTGAGCTTTTACTTGTTTCAGCAACAACATGCTTTGTTTGCTAGGCAAAAAAACCCCAACAATCCAGAAATAGGGGATCAAAGAAGGCTGGTGTGGTCTGCATGAGCAGCTCTCTCACTGCTTGTGTGTGCTGGTGCTTCAGAGGAAGGATTCTCTTGAACCATCTCCAGAGAGCACAGGGCAAATGGGGCAGCATGAATTGTCTGACAAAACATGAGCAAAATGCCCACGTTGTGCTGCTCTGGGGAGGACTTATAGGCCACTCCAGTGCACCCAAAGCAGCTCTGTCCCCATCCCACTCCTTGACTCAGGTGTGTTTCTGCCAGAGGGGCAGGGAACTTGGCTATTGCAAATAGCTACTGCTACGTTGTTTGTGGTTTTCCTCCTTTATCCTTCTATATTCTCTGGTTAAACTTTCTTATTTTCACTGCTCTTTTCTCATTCTGTTTTAAGCTGACAGTTAAACCCTCCAGCTTGTTTAACTAAAGGCTAAAGGGGGCAGAGCTTGGGGATTGGCCAAAAATTTTCCAAATTATTACAGCTTCAAGAGGTGTGACCTGTGTAAATATTCAACTGCTTCCCCATTGTGGTGTGACTCATGGGCACAGGGCAGGTGCTCCCCAGCAAAGATGTAGGCAAGCAGAGGGCATCCAGACTTCCCCTTTGTCCTCTGGACTGCAAGGAGAGCTGGCAAAAGCTCTGTGGATGGACTGATTTTTTTTCTGGAAATCTGGAGGAATTTGTGTGTGTGTTTGAGCTGCAGGTGAAGTTGTTCAGGATGCTGTGCTTAAGAGGAGAAAATATTGAGAAAGCTGATTTTGAACAGTTATTTGTTACAATGATGTGGTGAAATTTTTTCTCAGCTTAGACAAGGGAACCTTACTTTATGCAGATGACTCCAAAAGCAGAAAGGACCAAGGAGATGGAGAGTTACTTCCCATCCAGGTGTCAGGGTTGGATTCATAGTGAACACAACTTCTATCTGTGCCTTTTTGGTGCACTAACAGAATTGTAGGTTAACAGGGACTGTAGCTCTGACTATTGGGGCAATAGGAACACAATCAGGTCACCACAAGCTGTGCAGTGGGCATATTATCTAGTCTGCTTTGCATCTGGATCAGAAGTATACAGTGTATTTATGCAAATGTGATTCATTGAATACAGATTTTCAGCATCTATTATCTTGGCTCTAAAGATTTAAATTTTGCTTAAGGAAACTGGTCTGGAAGAGATCAGACTGTAACTAGAATGAATATCAAAGACTTTTTCTCTACTAAGTGTAATGAGGGTGCCAAAATGATTGATAACCTTTTAAATATAACTAAAGCATGGAAAAGAACTTGGAGTATAAATACTCTTTAAGATAAAGGTCTCAGTGAACTTTGCTTTCCTAATACCTTCCAATTTATAATTTTTCTTGGAATCACTTTTATGGGCAGCAGTTACAAATGGATGGTGAATCCCAGATAGCTGCTTTCATATCCTTCCTGACACTAGCACATCCCTGCAACCCAACCAGATTTGCACTTGTGACTTATCTTGCCCCTCTGTGTCCTTGCTTTATCAAGTTTGTTTTTAGCAAGAAAATACACTACACCATTCTGACCAGAAGATGGCAATGAGAAATGAGATTTCAAACTTTTGGCTTTGTTTTTTAATCAAGCATTGTGCAGAGATGCTTCAGGCTTATCACGGTTTATTTGTCAAAGCCTTCCATACAGATTTTTGGAATAATTAAAAGAAAGCTGCTTCATCCTACACTAATGAGCTATCAGTGGACTGTGTCTGAGAACATCCACTGGTGGGAAATGTAGGAAATAGCTTAAAATCAATTTTCCTATGATTGCTTTTTGATAGCTGGTTTCCATGTACTGCACAGTGGTTGGAAAGCCCAGAAATGTCCTGCAAGCTGAGTTCTGAGGACTTAAGTAAGACCTGACAGGTAAAGATTCACCTGAGCATTGGTGTCCCAGTGTACCTACCCCCTCAGAGCTTCAACTGACTGGTTTCCCAGGTGTTTACTGGGAGTTTTTAATAGTGCAGGAGGAAATTTTTAGAAGCTTTTGATTTCTGAATTTTTTCACATTCAGTAGGAATGTAGCAGTTTTAACACAAGGTTCATTGTCAGAGGTTTCTCAGCAGAACAGAAAACAAGTGGTCACTCTTTGAGCTGTGCACATGGAAGACCTATTGCTCACCTTGCCCAGGGATGTGAGGGAGCTGTTCCCTGTGTGGCTCTGAACCTGGTGTGGCAGCTCTGGCTCCATCACTAGGTGTAACCTCCAGACTACTTTGTCCTACATCTCTTTTGTTTGTTCTCTGACCTCTGGAAAGCCCTTGATTCTTGGCACAGGATGGGGAACTGTTTCCTGCTAAGCTTTTGCCATATTCCTCATATCTGTCAGGAGTAGCACAGTGGAGTTGGCAGAGGCATCCTCACACTGTTAGAAGAAATCTCTTCCCTCCTTTAGTATCTATATGCTAGACTGTAAACAGCCTGCATCCTATACACAGATGCTGTATGGGTTTTATTGCTAAAACTCAGGAGTTCCTCTGACTTGATTGAATTATCTGTTTTTTCAAACTTTCTCCTAAAGTCTGTTTGCAGTAGGGGAATGGGCAGCAGGAGGCAGCCAGAATACTGAAGAGGTCAGACAGTAGAAGAGAAGTCAAGTCACCAAGCGGTCAGGAGTTGTTGGCAGAGCCAGGCTGAGAGCTTGCCCGATTGTCTAACCCGTGCTGATTCCCTCACTTGAGATAAGGAGCTCATACCCCACCATTTCAGTCCTGCTGGAGCTGTTCTTTTGTTCTTTCCTACCTATGCAAGGTGACTGTAGCTCCTGTACTTGTTATTCAGCACCTCCTTTTGGGGGCAGGACAGCATCTGAGGCTCTGTCCCTGTAGGGTAAGGGGGCAACTCTGTGGTGTTAGTTGTGCACAGTGATGGAAATTTGTGTGCCAGGGACTTCTGTCTTCCTGGTTTGTACTCATTTCAGCTGTTATAACGAAGACTCTCCAGTATCCTCTGCTGTTCTTTAACAGCTCAACCAGACCTAGTGTCAACAAGGAAGGAGCTAATCAAAGGCTGCTAGTGTAAATTACCAGATCCAAGATAACACAATTAGTGCACATGCCTCCACAAGTGCCCCTTGACCTCTGTTTCTTTCCTTGGTTTTGCATTAACCTGGCACTGCCATCCTCCTGCTCCATGGGCTGTGGTCACAACTTTACCATTTTATGGGACTGCGTATTTGGAAGTATCTGGGTACATCATTTTCTCTACCTGCTCTTGTCATTTGCCAGAGTTTTGAATCAGCTGTCTACAGGAACAGTCCTTAAGAGGCTATGGCCCCAGTGAGAAAACTGATTAAATAGTCTAAGTTGTTTGGTGGTGGTTGTGTAGTTTTTTTCTTTCTTTCATAGGATATATTCTGACATCCTGATTCATGCTCAGGTGGGTTTGACTGCACTGCATTTGATGGCAGGATTCAGCATGTACAGGTTCATTCTCCTATCACTCTGAGTTGAATCCTGATTTTTTTTTGAATGATTCTGCACACAGTGGTTACTCAATATGTGCTAGGATTCCAGGACCAGAACTGTGGAGCCAACACACAATCACTGATTGTGGTGAGGGCTTAGCCAGCAGGACGATTGGTGTGGAACAGAAGTTGAGCTTTTGCTGCAATACCTGGGCCCTCTGTGTCAGAGGCTAGGATGTCCATCAGCCCTGCCTGTCTCAGGCACTGCAGAGCTCTGAGATGGGAGTGGGGATAACAGTTGGATAAAAATGTAAAATCAGGAGCTTATGTGTTAAAGATCCTGTGTCCTTCTGTGCAGACAAGGATTGTCCCTGATCTTTGACCTTGCTGGCACACTTTAGCTGTAGGCTATGTGCCAGTGAACTGTTCCTGTCCTGGCTTATCTGAGGCTACAGTGAGGAGGCAAATCTGATCAGGGAATATGTCTACTAAAGAAGTGAACAAAACCAGAGACAAGTGCAGAATTCAACACTCAGCTTTTTTTAAATAGGAAAATACAACAGAAGCATCAAATAACTTAAGTTCTGTCATTTCATTTTTTCACTGTTTTTCTCTGGTTTTCTCTAGTTTGGTTCTTTACTGCTTATATACCTCATTCCAGCCCTTTACATGCGAAGTGTGTTTTGGCAGTAGGTACAGAGGCTCCAATCTGACATTTGTCTGTCTAGCAGGACACTTGCTGGGGCTGCTTAAGGCTGAGTCTGCAAAAGGGAGTGTCTGAGATTCAGCTGTACAAGTCAAACACAGAGAAGCACGACAGGTGGATGCTGTCTGCTGGTGTTTTTGACTGAAGTGTCAAGTAATCAAATCCACTTTACACCATGGCAAGTAGTAAATCAAGGTGTTGATATTTTAAGTAGTAGGTTATGCAACATTCATAAGGGAAGAATAGGAGTTATGCCAGCCATGCTGGTTATTCATCACCTTCTCAATCAGTTTAGCCAGCCCCAGGTTTCCAGTTGTACTTTTCTTCCTCTTATTTCTCAGTAAGCATTACTTAATTTTCTAGGGAGCACAGAAATAAGAATAGAGAATGAACATAATCGTGACAAATGGTTGCTTTGGCCTTCTACAGGAAGACTGTGATAACCCAGGTTTGATCCTTGTGTGTTCCTTTTGCCTCACAGCATGAGTTCACTGAGGTGGCCCTGGACTGGCAGACCTCCAAATTGGCGTGTGTCTGACATTGTTCAGTAGGAACACTCTGTGCAGACCCAGGCATGCTCCTCTCCTTGGTATCAGAGGGAAGAAAACAAAAGACCTTGGTCCCAAGTTTGTTGGCTTTATCAGCACACATTACAGTTGCCTCCTCCATCTTCAAAAAGCTGCTGCAATCCCAAGACCAGATAATTTTTGGTATCTAGCAAATCCCTCTTCATTTTCCACAGAAAACTGGCTTTCTTGGAGCTGATGAGTGATGCTTCCCTGCTGCAAGCTGATTTTAAGCATAGAGGAACTGCTGAACATCAGTAAGTCACTACGTATTGTCACTCTGTCTACCTCCTTGTTCAGCTTAAGCCTAGTTTTGGTACAAAACTGATTCCACCAGGGCCTCTGTGAGCAGCTTAATCCCCCACATGGGAGTTTGCAATTGATGATTCTGTTTTCCCTGTTCCATCTTGAACTTCAAAGTTGAGGAAAGTTTTCTAGAAAAAGATCAGCAGAACTGTTTTCCATCAATAAATGCAGTTCCCAGAAATGAAAATACTTCAAGAAATACTACTGACTTTGAGGAGATTTCCACTTCCAGCAGAAAACAAATATGTTCTACTTCAAAGTCTGTGACATAAAACTTCTTAATTTTCCTTGTCCAGTGTTTTGTTTTGTTTCAAAATTAAAACCAAGGCAGTAACATCAGTGCTCAACAAAATGGAATTGCCAGTTTTCAGCTCAACTTTATGGAGAATTAGTCAAACTGTAGTTGTAAAGTTTGCTATTATCTGATTTATCAGGTTCATACAAGGGTTGAATTAGAGCAGAATTGCACAGAAATCTCTTATAGTGGATTTTTAATCAGATTTCAAGTTAGGACATAAAACTGCTTCTAGTCAGCCTGAACACAAGTCTGCACTTCTGAGTAAAGAGCTGAAGTTGGTCTCCAAGATCTTGCTCTGGTCATGTAACATGTGAGGGAGTGTGAGGGTAGGAGTGACTAATGGGAATATTGTCAGAATAGTTACTTCCCAATATTAAAGACAGCTTTATTAATAAGAGTAATGAATTAAAGGCAGTGTGAGAAACTCTGGTTCTGACCTGTCTCTCTCTCACTTCCTCCTCTGCTAAGGAAAGCTTACTACCTCTGCTGCAGCAGCAACCTGAGCAGCATGTCCTGGAGCCTGCAGCTCTGGGAAGGATGGATGCTTGTGTCAAAAGCGGTGCTTATGACCATACAGTTGATCCCCAGTGCTGAGCTCTTTAGCTCCTCAGATTCTCACTTGGAATTTCTGCTCTGACGTGCGGCAGTGTAAGTTCCTGATGGAACTTCTGGGCAAAAGACAAGTGTGGACAGAGCATCCTAAGGGACTTCTGCTCCAGAGCAAAAACTGTGTGTGTTCTGGGCCAAATGAAAGCCCATGTTGTAAAAATTTCTGCACTATATTGTTTATACACAATTTTTACACAGGCATGACCACTCCTCAGTAAGCTCCTGTCCTGGGACTCTGAACCATGATGCAGTCTCAAGAGGGCTTGTGTCCATGCTTAGCTACTGGCCTGTTAGAAACAGTGTGAGAGGAGAGGCTTCCACTTGTAGAAGCTTTGTCCAGTGTTGGAGCTATTGGTTGGGTGACCAGCTGGGAAGTATTAAGTAAAATCTAAGAAGCTGGTGCCTGTGATCTGTGTTAATGGGGGATAGCAAGAGACAAAATTGTTCCACTCATATTAAACATTAAACATGAAAGAGCTGCATTAAAATGCCATAGGAGAAGGGACTTAATTGAGTCTTTTTGATCTGTGGGTTTTGCTTCTAGAGGATTTGACCCCGGTATGTGTCTGACTTGGTGCACACAGTTATATTTTAAACAATAGGGGTTGATTTATCCTTTTGAAAGGGAAGAGATGTGCAGCTGGGATTAACACAGAAACCACCACAAATGGATGTCCTTTCAGATGTCAGGGGGAAGGGTTAGAGGGGATAGGTGCTATTTCTAGATTCTGCTCCCAAGTGTATTTGGACAGAAGGAAGAAAGTGAGGTTATAAGGGAAAACCCATAACCTTATGGGGGAAAAATGAAAGTGATGGATCATACTCTAGTTAATGATGGCTACTCCAAGGCAGGTAAGGACTGACTGATTTTTTTTACCTGGGGGTAGATAGTACTTGAAGAGATGGCTGATCAGGTGTGAATTTAGATTCGCTGAAATATTTGAAGTCTGAGGTAGAAAAAGACCTACACAAGTTTTCTGGTCCAGCTTGCAGCTCAAAGCAGGGGTAACTTCAAAGTTGAATCAGGTTGCTCAGGGTCTGGTCCATCCACCTTCAGACTATCTCCAAGGATAGACATCACCTACCTGAGTCCTTGTTGCAGTGTTTGCTTTTATTGTGAGGAATTCTGTCTAGAAAATATGTAGAAATACCTGTATCCTAAGATGTCTCTGCTTAACATGAAGATAATAGAAAGACAAAGGCCAACATAAATATGTCTGAGAGTTTCCTAAAAGGGACCAGAAACCACTAAGAAGACAAAAGAAGTCTGAGTGAATTCTACTCAGGAGATAGGCTTTAGCTTCAAGGCAAACAAGAATTTGAATGGAAAGGTGTTCCTCAGTTGTAGCTAGAACACAAAGAGCCCAAGAAACCATGGAAGCCAAAGTAAAATAATAATCAAATTCTCTTCACTGTTTGCTGCCCTTTCTCCTCCATGAGTGTTACTTACCTCCTTGCTTCCCTGTTTTTTTTGTTTCCTGTTGCTGTAGAGCCAGAGAAGAGAGGACTCGGGTAAGCACTGCAATTCCCTTCTCCACTTTGGGGCCTGCCAGGGAGGGCACCAAGTTTCCAGCTGCCTTGGACAAGCGTGGTTTGCCGATCCTATGGGCTGGTGGCCAGTATATTTGCTTTGTTCATTGTAGCCTCTGTTGGGATGCAAAGAGAGTGCCAGCCATGGATTTCATTAATTCCACCATCAGTAGGTCTGAATTCATTGCCACTAATACAATGCCTTTTTCTATGTGCTGTGCCAGGGATATTTTTTTTTTTGTCACCATGTGTGACCTCCTGTTATTTCTCCACAAACGTTGGCAGGCACGACACAGCTGGCAGAGCAAACCAGCACAGTGTGTCACAAACTGCTGAGTGCATCCATGCTGAAATGAACAGCCAATTCCAGAGTGGTCTGAAAATTAAATCAATAAGATACAAAAATATTGTTCCCCTTTTCTCCAGCTTTGCTGCTTTGCTTTGCACTTTCTCTCCTGACTTGGATGCAGACA
Organism: Chaetura pelagica; assembly: GCF_000747805.2. Taxonomy (NCBI): domain Eukaryota; kingdom Metazoa; phylum Chordata; class Aves; order Apodiformes; family Apodidae; genus Chaetura; species Chaetura pelagica. The sequence continues at coordinate 5,385,202 of NW_009951958.1, forward strand.
ACAGCCAGAACAAGGCTCTTCTTGCTTTTTGCAGGAGGGTTTGACCTGTTCAAATAATATTGTAAATAATGATTATGCTAAATGGTGGCTTCCATCACTGAATAATCCACTTACCTCACCCTTTGTTTTTGGGGGTTTCTGTGCTTCTCTTGCCTATTGCTGTGGAAGACCAGAGCAGGGCAAAGGGCTGCAGGTAGTCAGAGGCAGCTTGAGCTTTTCCAGTGACAGAAGGAGTTCTGAAGGTTTTGACTGCTCAGATGCAGAACAGAGGACTGTGGTGTTGTAGAACATGACTGTTGGGGATAATGGGTTTGCTTCTTTATTAATAATCACCTGCATCACATGGTAAGGAGGACCTGGGTCATCCTGGGAACTGCTTCTGCCTCAGCCATCCCACGGTGAACCCCAACTTCTCCTCATCTCTCCTGTCTGCTCAAGCCACACAAGAGGGCTGAGTCACTGATGTCAGCTAAGGGCTCTGCCTGCTATGACTCTTGCACTCAGTCCTAAAGATCTCCAGCTCAGGATGTTTCATGGGCTTTAGCTCTGTTCCTCAGAGGGGATAGTACACCAATACACTCAGGCTCCTGTCTTCTGGTGGGGTTTTATTTAGCAGCTCTCAGTTATGGTGCAATTCATTTGACCTGTCTTGGGATGCCTGTGAAAGCAGACAAGTGCTCATGGAGCATATTCATGCTGGGACACCCTCTGCACTCTCTCAGAGACATACATATATTTTGTGTGCTCAGTATGGTGCATTGGGCTTGAATCTGGAGCCATGTTCTCCTGCCAACATGCCTTTCAAGAAGACAAGGCAGAAAGAAATATCTTCAATACAGCTATCCTGCAAGCCTGGTTCTGAAGAGAATTGTCTCTTTTTTTTGGCACCAAGGACAGCATTTTAAGCTGATGAGAAAATGCAATAGGCTGATTTCCTTGGATGCTTCAGTATTTTTTTGAATTTAGCCAAGAGAGGCCACGAGGAGGGTAGAGAAAACCAAAATAAAATGCTGCACAAGGCTTGTTTGTGTGCATTGGGACTTGCAGACACTTGCTAAACTTGTACCTGCATGTGAGCCAAGTGCAAAAGGAGAGCAGGCAAAGGGAATTTTCTTTCTCATCAGCCCCTGCAGAGACAGATTAGCTTCCACTGTCAGCAGCCCCAGGTGAGGCAGCTTGTAAAGATTTTGAGGAAAGTGTGTGTGGGTTATACCTGCTTTCTCTGCAGTCATGCTTCCTTGCAGAAGATTGCAACTGTTCCAGGCCCCTTGGCTGCACCCTTCTCTGCCTCCACTTGGGAGCAGGCCTGGAGAGATGGGGCTCATCAGGTGGCACTGATGAGATGATGTAACCTGCAAGCAGGGAGGACAAACCTCAAGCCATAAAAAGATGGAAATAAACCCATGTCTCATTTTTTGAGAGCAAATCTTGATTTCCTTTCTGCTAAAGTTTTTTGCAGAGCTAAGGAACAGTTCAGCAGAACCCCAGAGTGAGGTGCCCTGGGGTGATGATGTGTTGCTGGTAGGGTTGGGCATGTTTTTTGGGTACAAGCACCCCCTTCCTTTGATTTCTGAAAATGGCTGACTTGTTGACACAGGCAGAAATGAGAGTGTGAGAATAAAGAAGTCCTGACAGAGAACAGCAGACAGCAGTAGTACTAGTCATCTCTTGGAAATGGGGAAGTGTAACCCATCATTCTGGCTCCAGGGCTGGCACCAAGAATTTTACATCAGAAAACCAAAGAGAGAGTATTGCAGAGGCAGCTGGGGAATGGTGAGGGAGACTCTATCCCTGGTGTTTGCTGCTAAAGCAGAGTGTGAGCCCATGTATTTGCAGTTATTCTCATAGAAGTAGCCATGACCTTGGAGAATTTAACTTTCTACTTGCAGTGCGTTTAGGGAATGGGATGCAAGAAAACTCGTGGCCCTGCTGTGATGGGGAGCACAGCACTGCAGCTCTGGAACAGCAGCACAGAATGGCAGCTCCACTGACAGCTCCTGGATCTTTATTACAGCACAGAGCATGCAAACCTGGATAACAAGGCTGACTGGTCTTGTATCCCATCATACTGCTGCCTGTAACTATACTCAGACCTATCTGATCACCTATTGCAGAAAATGAAGGAGAGCAGAATTCACTGGCCCCTCCTTTTCTCTGCTACCTGTCGCATTGATATCCAAGGGTTCATGCAAGTACACCTGCTCTTTTCTGTGTTCTGGTCACATTTTCTGGAGAATTAGTCCAAGCGTTGGGTACTGGTAACTTCCCCTTCCCAGCTGATATAGTAAAATTGTCTGGAAGTGTTGCTCAATTCTGGAGTTGTGATATGCTGCTAGTTTCCCCCCGGTGAGTTCTGAATTAAATTAGGACTTGCTTTACAGGAAATTTTAGGTAATGTCTGCCTGTGTTCATAGCTCAGTCAGTTTTTTGGGTGTAGCCCAGTAGTCTGAATAGCCTGTGATTTACTGCCACCAGTGGAATGAAACAGAATCACTTTCTCTGATTTAAATCCTCTATTGTAGTTAAATATTTACAAAGTATCAAAATCTTAGTAATTGAATGGCTAACAGATAGGCAGCAAATGTTTATATACCTCTGAAATAGCCACAGGGCCATTGAGGTAATAATATTTCATTCTGATAAAAGGTCTTTTAGTAAGAAGCTTAAAGCTCTTTCAGCTTCATTTTGTTCTTGGGGGTAGCATTAATTCATGCTGATTTTGGTGGCTTTTACAGATTTTACAGATTGCAAAAATTACTCATTTGTTTCAGCAAAATACTCTTGTTGAAATGAAGCAGTTGTGGAGAAACAGCACCTGTCACACAACAGTCCTGTTGATTGCTTCAAAAAGGCAAGAAAAAAAATTACTAAGCTAATTATCAGTCTTTGAAGGAAACTGAAGTTGGCAGGTTTAAACCATACTTACCAGTATTAAAGCAGGGCTTCTCTGTTCACTTGCAGAGGGTATCATTAAATATTTCATGATCCATAGGTAATCAAACATCAGCCCTGTTTCCTGAGGTAAGAAGGGATCCTGTCATTCCTACTCATTCTGCTTAATTCTATGTCCAAGTGAGGCAACTGGAATTCCAAGTAGGTGCATCAAGTATGACTGAGAGTAACTTGCTGAGGCAAATTCTCATTGTCTTTCAGGAATATCCAGAGCTTGTTACTGAGCTGACCTGGGTTGCACTATTGTCAGGTTAAGATTTTACCTTGGACTGGCCAGGAGTGTGTATTTCTTAGAAAGAGGGGTTACTTGTGTCTTAGAACCATTTGATTTTATAACCAAAAGAGATTTCACCTTTTCTTAAAATCCATATCTACCCAGAAGCTTTCTATTTACACAGATTTTTTTTTTTTTTTTTTTTGACATTGTCGGACAATCTTGTGCTACTGGATTTCAAATGGGACTAAACAGGTCAAGAATGGGAGAGCAGCAGCAAAGCAGTTCTTATTTTTTCTCTTGATTACTGAAAATAATTTTGGCAAATCTATTATTTAACTTCAAGTAAATGTTGGGGAAAAAAGTGGAGAAACACTATATACTTTGCATGGCACTTGTAACATTGTCGGACAATCTTGTGCTACTGGATTTCAAATGGGACTAAACAGGTCAAGAATGGGAGAGCAGCAGCAAAGCAGTTCTTATTTTTTCTCTTGATTACTGAAAATAATTTTGGCAAATCTATTATTTAACTTCAAGTAAATGTTGGGGAAAAAAGTGGAGAAACACTATATACTTTGCATGGCACTTGTAACAGTCTAACTTGGAAGAAAAAACTTTTAGAGAAGAGGGATGCTATTTGGGATCCTAGTTAGTGGAAATTTAAATGGAATTCACTACAAAGTGCTTAAGATTTTTAGTAAGATTTCCAACATAATAGAGACCATATTTCTGTCTGGGTAGTTTGCATAATCCTGTAAGATAGAGAGTAAAGATTATTTCAATTCTCTAGTAACAAATATTTCTGTGATACCAAGCTTAACAGCTAGAGTTTGATACTCAATAAACCGTGCAATGCTTCAGAGATTACAAAGGATGTTACTTTTCAAAGATTGGGATATTTTTTTGGTTTGTGTCCTAGGTGGGAGTTAGTTGACAATTTCTTCCTTCCATGTCTGGAATAAAACATTGGTAAAGGAAACTTTCCAGTTGACACTTTCTTAATGTGCAGTGACATGTTGTAGGACACCTGGCCATGCCTGCAGCCTAAGGAGTGAGCCTGCCTAATTGTCACCCAGCTGCCTCAGAGGAGCCCCAGCACTGTTTGTATCTGTGAACTGTAATTTGTTCCCTGAAGATGCAGCCCTGTGCACGCAGTATTTCTTCCTGGGTCCTTAACCCCAGTGTTGTCATGAGGCAGAGGGTGTGCAAGAAAGATGGGACAAACTTTTTACGAGGGCTTGTAGTGATAGGAGGAGGGGTGCCAGTTTCAAACTGGAAGAGGGTATATTTAATTAATTATTAGGAAGAAATCCTTTCCTGTGTGGGTGGTGAGACACTGACACAGGTTGCCTAGGGAAGTTATGGACATGTCCTCCCTGGAAACGTTTAAGGTTAGGTTGGATGGGGCTTAGTGGAAGGAGTCCCTGCTTATGGCAAAGGGATTGGAACTAGATGATCTTTAAGGTCTCTCCCAACCTGAACCATGCTGTGATTAAAGATCTGTTACTCTTCTAGCCAAAGGCCCATCATGTATGACAAGGTCCCTCGAGCACTGGTAGCTGCTGATAAGGCGACAGGGCTGTTCCTCCCGCCTTAGCCCGTGTGAATTACAGAACGTCTGGCCTGAAGTTGCGGGATCTCTGGTGGGGGACACTTCCCTGCCCGCCCCCGTTCTCCCGCAGCCGCGGGGCC
>NW_009951958.1:5390111-5396542 GCF_000747805.2 Chaetura pelagica
GGCCTCGGCTGCCTCACTGCTCTTTTCTTGCACGGCTGGAGCTTTGGTGGCAAGTCTGGGATGTTGTCTGCGCGTGTGGGCTGACCGATGTGTTGCTGGACCTCCCATCCGCACAGCTGGAGGCCGGGATTTCTGGCTGTGCCCTCCAAAGTGTCATATTGTGTCACATGTCTGCCTTTTCATGAAGAAAAGGACCTGATGGAGTTGGTTGATAGCTGAGTATGAGCCAGCAGTGTGCACAGGTGTGCAAGACCAACACCAACCTGGCTTCTATCAGAAACAGCGGGGCCAGCAGGACCAGGAAAGTAATTGTACCCCTGTACCTGGCACTGGTGAGGCTGCACCTCCAATGATATGTTCAGTGTTGGGCCCCTCACTAAAGAAGGACATTGAAGTGCTGGAGCGTGTCCAAAGAAGGGCAAAGAGGCTCGTGAAGGGTCTAGAGTCACAGGTCTTATGAGGAATGGCTGAGGGAGCTGGGGTTCTCGTCTGGAGGAAAGGAAGCTCAGAGGAGGAGACCTTATCGCTCTTTACAACTACCTGGATGGAGGCTGCAGTGAGGTGCATCTTCGTCTCTTCTCCCAAGCTGCAAGTGGTAGAATAATGGGGAACAGCCTCAAGTTGTGCCATGGGAGGCTAAGATGGGATATTAGGAAAGATTAATTTATTGAAAGGATTTTCAGGCACTGGAACAGGCTGCCCAGGGAAGCTGAATCAACATCCCTAAGGGTATTTAAAAGATTTGTAGAATGTGGTGGTGAGGGACATGGTTTAGTGGTGGACTTGGCAGTGTTGGGTTAACAGTTGGGCTCGGTTATTTTAAAGGCCTTTTCCAACCAAAATTATTCCATGAGTCTATATAGCTCCCATGCTCCCCATTCCTGGCTGTGTTCTCTGATCTTTAACAGGGAATAACGTGGTGGTGGAAGACATTTAGAATATTCAGAGATTTGTCTTTGACTAACAGCAGTAACTGAGGAAGTTGGGAGTTTCAGTTAACCACACCAGTGTGACAACTGCCATTGTTGAGTGGGGTTTTTAATGAATTAGGGAAAACGGTGTGGAGATCTGAGGTCCCTTACTGATTTCTGTAATCTGCTTGTGCACCATTATTATATTGACTTCCTTAGGCTGCACTGAGTGTAAATGTTTAGCCTTGAAACAATTCAATGATGCACAACTAATGAAGCAGAGCAATGCCTGGAGAGATGGCAGTTTAGGTGAATCACAGCTCATTCCAGAAATTATTTATAGAGTGCTCTCTCTTTATGGTGGGATGTCAGCTACCTGGCAACAAGCCAGACTGTTTATGAATCATCTAATAGACTTATTGTGGCTGCTAGAGGAGGGCAAAAGAGATTAAGGAAGGTTCAGTTTGTGTCTTTTCATAAGTAGGATAAACACATTCACATTCCAATGAAAAATAGATCTCTCTGGTCCCAGCTGGTGCATGGTTACTAATAAACCTGTGCATGATCAGAAAGAAAAGTTATTAAGTAACACAGCTTTACTTTTGGTGTCAAGTATAACTGACTAAGTAGAGGTTTGCATGCTTTAGTCATGCTTTTCTCTCTCATCTTCAGTCTCTTTATGCAACACCTCAGTGCCATTTTACAATTCATCATTTCAGAGTCAAGATGAGGAGTGCTTAGAGTACTCTGATGAATCAGGTTGCCCTGGATCAGGATGCTCAGCTGCCTGAGAAGCAGGTGTACTTCTTAAGTGATAGATGCAGAAGAAAAGCCCAAAACTTCCCTCTGTCCTAGTAATTTTGTAGCACGGAATCTGCTTCTGAGTCCAAATAACAATGGATCACTGCATGTGCTGTGGAAGCCCAGAAATGATCATGCCTGTGGCTGTTACATATTTATCTCTGTTATGTTGTGTTTAAAAAAAAAATAAAAAATGCACCTTCTGTGGACACTTGTGCTTACAGGAAATAAAGATTCCTTCCAGTCCCCTGGAGAGGTGTTCAGGAGCCAGGTGTGGTGCTGTGCAGTGTGAGCTACAGCTGAAGTGGACAGAAAGAATTGCATCAATTAGTGGTTAAGTTTTATTAGGCATAACTTAATGAGATGTGTAAAATTGACATTTACATATAATCATGGCCTTTTTAAAATCACAAAACTCATGAACATAAAAAATTAAGTGTTAAATTAACTCCCACTTCTATTAGCATACCTTTCTGAAAACATGGGTTGTTTTAAAGTGTGCAGCTACACACTACATTCACATAATAAAAGAACTTCAAATAAAAACCATACAAACATGTTAACACAAAATGGATGTTTACAGACAATGAAGTTCACCAAAAGAACCTCTCAGGGCCCTTATGTCAATTGATTCCTACTTCCCCATCCCAGAGGTTCACATGCCTGGTACCAATCCTTGGCAGGAGGGAACTTCTCACAGTTTGCAGCAGCAAAAAGAATGATTTCTTGTTAAATTGCTATGAATTGGTCCAGCAGTGGATTCCATAGAAACCAAAGCACAGAACCAAAGTGCAGTATCAGAGGCAACACCCAGAACTTCTGCCTCCCACTCCTCTACTCCAGCTGCTTAATTTGTTTTTGAAGTTGTAAGTCTTCATCTCTGCTGTCTCCTGGCTACCTAGTTATGGTATCTGTGAACTGGGTTGTTTCCAATTCTCGCTTTCATTTCTATTGATCTCTAGCTACTTCTGTGGCTTAGGAATGGGTCACAGGCTTCCCTAGGGTTTACCCTGCACTCTCCATAAGTAAGAGTGGCTTTGGTTCTGCTTCGCTCACTGGGAATGAATACAAAAGGATAAACAGGCAGCATCAGGCACAAACTGGGACTGAACTTCCACCTCAAAACCTACTCTAGTCTTTGTACAGGAAAGACATTCTCTCCCATGTCTTTGTGGGTCAAAGAAATGAAATGCAAACTGGACACTAATTAAAATTTAATAAGCATTCCCAAAATTTTATCTCATTAAGAAAAAGATGGTGTGTTAGGCTCCATTTCTATGGCTGATTTTTACAAATTTGGTCTAGGGTACCTCTACACTGTGCACCTACATGCTGAGGAGCTAGATTCAGTTTCACTGGTATCTAGTTAGTAGCAGTGTTGCTGCTGCAGCCCCAGCCTATACCTAAGGTAATGAGCACTATCAAGAGGTAAAAGCAAATAACCTGGGAGCAGGACCATGTTAATGCAGTTTTTCTGCCTTCAGGCCCAAAGAAGTAATGGGGGAAGTCAGCAGATCAAATCAACATATCAAAGCAGACCAGTCAGTAGCTCTCCTCCGTACCCCACCATTTGTCAGTAATCTGTCATGTCTTCAACCTCTTATTCATTTTCCATATCTGCTGTACCTGCATGAATGCAGGATTTTTGGGGTGAGAGGGCAGTTCAGGGTGAGTTATGCTGAGTACAGTCTTTCTTTTGGAAATAGGAGCAACACTTATCTAAAGGAACTGTTTGGTCACTGGGACTTGTCCTCAGTGAGAGTTGCACCACTGAACTCAGCAGGAGTATTAAAGAGAAATGGAAAAGCAGAAGAGTCTCATTCCTGACCTTGGGGCTGACTTGCTGTCAGGGAAAAATAAACCACCCTTAGTTATTTGCTAAAATGCTTTGGAGATTTTTCTGCTTCCTTTCCAGTGTGCTCCCTCCACTGCAGTGGTGAGCAGTGTTATGAATGCAGAGACCTTGGCTCGGGCTGTTGTCTAAACCAGAATTTGAAGTTTGTGTGTGCAAGTCAGAAGCACCCATCAGCTGACAGGATCAGCACCATGGGCCCTCTGCCCAAATCAGCTCCAGTAAATCAGCTCCATGCTCAGACAGAAATCTCTGCCACAGGACTCAACACCTTCATGCTGAGTAAAATTCAGGAACCCAGAGGAAAAGAAGGGGATTCACTCAGGTAAATTCTTCACTGAGCTATTCACTTACATCTATAATTTATTTGTAATGAGACAAGGGGTTGGTCACCCCCTTACAAAGGGCTGGCAAAGGTTCAAGCATCAGCTTGTTCCTACTGAAACCCAACTTTGAGATTGTACTAAAGATCTGACACTTTTGTTCTGGCTCTCTGCAGGAGAAGTTCTCACATGCAGTGATATAAAATGTGGAAAGGAAATGTCAAACAGGTGGAAAGCTATTTCTCTTTAGAAAAAAAAAAAAGAAAAAGAAAAAGATTTGGTATTTGATGGCAGCAGAAATGTACTCCATAGCATTGAAATACATAAGTAATTGGTTCAACAGTGTTAGGAAAAAAAAAAAAAAAAAAAAAAAAAAAGACAAATAATTCTTATGTTTTACAGCTTCTTTGAAAGATGTGGCATCTACAGGTGCTTTGGATGCAATCCTTTAGCCACACTCTTTATTCCCTGCATGCTCTTCATCCCCCACATACCAGGGTCTCCCATCACATCTTCCTGTTCAAGTCAGTTATTTTCCACACTACCACATCCACCAATAAATGCTCCAGTGACAGGATTATATTCTTCAAAGCTGCCTTCTGCAGCAAGGCAAGGGGAGATTGGTAAAAAAGAAATGCCTTGAGAAGGAAATTAGTTAGTGTTAAGATAGGATTTTTCTTCTGCTTGCATTGAAAAGCAGGAAAGTGCTATAGAAATAGTGGTCTTGTCTGACCAGTCTTCATCAGGCCATGTTTTTACTGATTCAAATAAAACCCCCAAACAAATATTTGTATTCATTCCATGTGCATTGTTTGGTTTGGGTTTCTTGTTGTTGTTTGTTTTTAAATCCAGTGCAATAATGCCAACCATAAATGCTTTTAAGTTGCCTCTTCTGGAAATCTGCCCCATGTCTTTACAGTAACTATTCACAAATAGAGGGGTTTTTTATTTAAAATTTGTCTGGGAAACCACTACTGCTCCTGATGGAGAATCCCAAATATTGTAATTCTAAGGTACTGAAGGCTACTTAAGAGATATTTTTATTCTCTAAGAATAAAATAATGTAGTTTGTTTGGGGTTTTTTTTTGAAGGAAAATCAGCCACTAGACAGAAATCCTTACATACCATCATTTTTACTTATGTAAGTACTTCCTTCAAGTCACTGGGATCACTCTGAAAGCAAGAATATTTCCTCTATTCCTCTGTTTCCGATAGTGAGGCATCAAACTAATGTAATGCAGAAAACAAAGGCAACAGGAAAAAAAATTGCTGATGAGCTTACTTCATATCAGTTGACCTCATGTCAACAGAAAAGTTACTAGAGGTCCTGTGAAGTCCTAGAGCACCTCCTCTCCAGAGATTTTGTCAAAGCATTCCCAAGGTAGTGATGATCACAGCTTCAGTCCACCACTGCCTGGCAGACAGGGAGAGGCAGGAGCTGGTGTTGAAGGTTGTGATTCCCAAAGATTCACTCTAACCAGAAGGTGACATTGCCTCCCCAAACCAGGAAAAACATTTCCCATAGGATGAATGGGGTTAAGGGAGGAGAAGGAAGTAGCCCTGACTCTGTGCTGATCTTGCAGATAAATTTCTCTGTGGTCTCAGATCATGACAAAGATGTAGAGTAGTTTTTCTCTGGAAAAAAAAAAAAGGCCACTTTCACAAGTGCAGCCTTTGATATTGCAAAAAAGCCTCACTGAAGCCACAGAAATTGCTTATGAATCCCAGGGTGACTCCTTTTCTTAAGGGCTTTCAATATCAGGCAGGTAAACATGGAAGAAAATCCATCAGAAGGCTAGTGGGATGCTGTAGGCAAGGGGAAGGCAACCTTTGCAGAAGAAAGAAGAGCTCTGAGTATACATTACCCACAGGTGAGAAAATTTCTATCACTAATATATCAGGGCAGGGCCTGGGCTCGTGATGGCAGTGTCATTACAGGATCTCCACTTCTAGTTCCTGTTCCAGGGCTCAAACTTTTAAAACTCATTTTATCTGACAGATAAAATACTTATAAAACACAGTGTAGGAAACACATTAGTCTCTTAAAATCCCCTGAACTTGCTATATCACTTGTAATTAAGTAGCTTTCAGGCAACAGAAGCAAATCTTGTTAGTTTTGAGGATCATCAAAGAATGTGACAGCACTATGTGACTGCACATAGGCCAGCCTAGCGTAGCATGTTAGCACTTGCCCATGGTTGCCTTAATCTAAGGCAATCTGTGTAACCAAGAAAGACAAATCACTCAGAAACTGCTGATCCTGAATCTTCAACCTATGCCCCCTTTGTTATCTGTGAGAGTTTTTTCCAGGTCTTATTCCCAAAATCCTTTCCAGTATCGTACATGTAGGAGTGACCATCAAAGCTGAAAGTGCTCAAGCCTGGAAACTACCAGTTAACAAGGAATAGCTGATGATAGAGAAAAACAATTAAGCAAGTAAAAGAAGATATCTCAACATGAGTACAAGATAAGTGGATCCAACTTGTACATCTGGCCTGGGGTGGATAATTGTCCAAGTGCAATTTGGAGCCACACCTGTGGAAA
>NW_009951958.1:5396572-5400466 GCF_000747805.2 Chaetura pelagica
TTACTGGAGCCTGGAAGGGCTCACTTCTGATGCCTGAACCTGCTTCAAGCACATGATGTCTCCTGCATGCCCGACAGCCAACCTTTGATGCAGGTGCCTTATTCAGCCTGCTTGGGCACCCAAGTGAATCTCCATCCTCCATCCTCATCCCTGCGCACAAAGGCTTGTCCCTGACGGAAGGTGTGTGTCCTCAGGTTGCGGTGAGGACTTAGAGATGTTGTGAAGGCCACTTCTGTTTTGTTGGGTGAAAAATCACTAGTCAAATAAGGCAACCCATAGGCTGGGAGGGAGGGGTCACTTGGCATTGATGAAGAGACACATGGTGCTGAGGAAAACTGAGGAAGGAAGGGAGAGTCCTCACTGTGTGGATGGGTACTGCTGTTAGCTGGAGGCAGGTGGCTGCAGTGACATGGTGCTGCTGCTCCTTCCCTCTGGCCATAGTCTATTGCTTCTCCAGGGCTCAAGTAGTACATGTCTTTTCCAAGGTCTGAGGACAGGGCACTGTAGTTAGCTGAAGCTTCATCTATGGTGTTGACATCTTTTAATCCTAAAGTCTGCAAGACCCAGCTGTCCACAGCAGGGCTGGGTTGCTCTTCACAGGCAGTGAATTCATTAAAGAGGTTCCTTCTAGCTTTGGAAGCATGGAGAGTTTCTTGAGGAACAAAACAGTGGTCCTCTTTTAACCTTCTCTTGGTGCTTTTGAGAGTAGCACAGTTTCTTTGGCTGTGGTAGGATAGCAGTTTCTATTAGAGAGAAAAAAAATAAATAGGGAGAGAGAAGATTAAAATATGAATTTCTTGCTACCTGGTTCTGATCTCTGAATGTAGATGGACAAAATTGTTACTACTGTCTTTATAAAATATACATTTTCTTCTACCTCGTGCTTAAACATATGGATATGAATAACTACTTCATGTTTTTACAGCTTCTGTAATGACCCAGGCCCTCAAAGAGAAGAATTTGAGGATGTCAATAAGGCCCATGCTTTGATGGTGGTGTCCCTCAGTAGGGTGTGAAAAGGGAGCCTCAGCCTGGCTGGACAACACTCTCTGCGCTGCTGCTGCCAGCAGCACTGGGCAGGTGAGTGAGCGATGGGGGGGAGGTGGCAGCCTGACAAAGGGGGACAATGTGAAGGTAAGATGTATTAGGGAAGGTGTGATCCTGGCCAGGCTCAGAGCAGTAAACTCTTGTGGCTTTGAGCTCATTAATCCCCCTCACCTGCTATTATCCCAGGACAAGGGCTCTTCAGGTATCCAGGGATGGTCAAAGGAAGGCAGGAATAACAAGGAAGCTCACCACCAGGTCATGAATTCACTGCTCAGCCAGCTCCTGTGGTGGTTTCACACTGGGCTTCCCTCACATGACACAGAGGGCTGGACACATGTCCTGCTGTGCCCAATCAAGGTGACTTTTTCTACTACCAAAAGCCAGGTCTTGGTATGGAATGGGGAGGACATGTTACACTGTCAACTGGGAACAGGATGTAAAAGGAAAGTCTGCTAGTCTGTACAGGCTTTTTCCACTGTGCCAAATCTACAGAGTTGAGAAAATAAATGATAGTTCAGTTTCATGGGTAGGACTGGAATAGTAAAGTCTTTAAGCTGACAAGAGGCAATTATCTTTAATTTCTTTTGGATGAGAGAGAATCAAAATATTTAATTAAAAAGATCCCACTTCACACTTAGCTTAACAGAAAGTTTCACCCAACCTCAACTGTTTAAATTTGTATTTCAACTTTAAAAAACAGACTTTTAAAAATTAATAAATTTGAAAAAAACAGATCAGTATTCTAATGTAAATTAACAAAATGTATCACAGGAAGATGGCAAAATGAAAAAAAAAAACCAAAAAAAAAGAGAAAAATTAATTCTTATCAAAAGGAATGATTGAGAAAACAGGCACATTCATGTGTTGAAATTTGAACTTTTTGCTGAAAAAAGCATTAGATGGAATAATTTTATCTTGCTTATTAACTTACTTAAAGATAACTCATAAATCAAACTTAATTATGCCATGGGCTATTCTGTCTCCACAGTCTGAACCTGATAGGATGTCATTCCTGGGGGAAATCGTCACACTAGATCCATGACCAGTGATTTGGCAGCTCTGTGAAGTTCATAGATCTCATACTGCAGGTCATCTACACTCATAGAGTTTCTCTATATTTAAATGGCATGTACCTATTTAACCCATTTCACGTGCACACATCTACACAACAGGTTTGAACACAATACCTTGGCTTTTTCTTCTAAACACTTAATCAGGGCAGAATTCAGGTATTGTCGGAGGTTATTATTTTCTTCGTGTAACCTAGCAAGTTCCTCTTCCTTCTGAAGCAAAGTATCTTGAAGCTGTGGAATAGAGATATTGATGAATAGATGTTTACTCTGTAACTTAATACCAATTGCCCTATGGTACAAGCTGCTTGGATTTGATGATCTGGGTGTTTGTTTTGTGAACTCAACGCACCCCTTCCAGCCTCTTTTCTCTGCACATCTAAGTTGCAGGACTGTTCAGTTCTCACTTTTTACTTCCTTTGTGCTTTAGCAAGTGTTTGAGAAGATTAGTGTCAAAAAAACCCCTGTAACCATGGAATAATAACAGAAAATAATTACAGGTAACTCTGTGAACAGCCAGAAACTGTTATGGGCATGACACCAGCTGCCAGGTCTTCTCCTGAAAGGCAGTAGGCATCCCTTTGCACCCCTCCCATTCCTATTTATAGTTGGCTGGTGGAGAAAAGGAGAAGGAGGAGCTACAGACTAGCAATTTATGGAGATAAGAGTGCAGAAATGAAGATGCAACTGCTATTCCTACTCAGGGATCCTTTCAGTCCTGGACCCTACTGAGCCAGTCTCAGTACATACACAGAGCTGAGATAATCATTCGTCCCAAGAGCTGAACAAGTATGTTTTCATTTGCAAACACCTGAAGATTTTTTTTTCATGGGAAGTCTAGGAACTTGCAGAGATTTTTGCCTCCTAGTCATACTTCTGGGGACTCTGTTAGGACAAAGGATCTACTGCCAAGGACCCCAGGCATCTGCTGGCCACAGACTGAAAAGCAAACTTAAATGACTGAGGTAGAGATGAAGAAAAATGTCTGAAACTGGGGTTTGATTCCAGGGACCTTGAAGATAATACATGACTTTCCATTGACTTCAGTGTATCAAAATATAATTTCAAGTTATTTGATCAGAGTGATCTGTCTTGGATTCCTTCATCTATGACTGTTCAAGTTAATCCTGCCCCTCAATGGGGTTTAATGAAAGAGGAGAGAAGATAAAGTTTGAAGGAATGGTTCATCCTTCATAAAAGTAGGTAATTCTGATGAATTCATTTCTTACTAAGGTAATCCTTGTGCACTCCAGAAGGGAGACACTGTAGTTTTAGTCAACAGCATGAGGTTGTGCATCATCAGAACCTGAGGGACTCCCTGATCATGAGCTGGATCTCTAGTGCTAAAAGGCAGAAGGGAGAGGTGAAGGAGGAACCCCACAACAGTTGCTCCAGTTTAACAGGACAGAACATAGCAGAGAATTACTCCAAGCAAGGTACGAAACCCACCCAACCAAAGCTTTTTTTCCCATATCCGAGGCAGTGCGAGGGAGATGTGCCATAAACCAACCCGGGGGGCGCAGCCCACGACACAAAGTTCAGAAAGGAGCACACGGAGCCTTTACCTGCTTGTTTCTGTAGAGCTGGGAGGAGAGCTGGTCTCCCTGCCACGCCGCGTCCTGGGCACCGAGCTGCGGGCTGCAGAACTGGCCTGAGGGCGAGCAGACCCCGGGGGTTATTATCCCGCTCCCCAGCTCGCCCAGCCCGGCTGCGGGACAGCGGCCGGGCCAACCCCCTCCCCGGGGGCCATGGGCTCGCACTTACCCGCCGGCCGGGG